>NC_135379.1:63180328-63500745 GCF_049243985.1 Paroedura picta | reverse complement strand
GATTGGAGCTCTTCTGACCAAGAAGAAGACCAGTGACGTCTATTTTGTGCTGCTGATGTGGGCCATTGTGATAGTCCAGCTCTGGTCCAATCTCTGGATAATTCAGTTGCTGCCCATCCCTGTCGCAGGTGATAATTCTTTTCTTTCTTGTTTTCTTAAGCAGAGCAGAAGTGTTTCAGATATTTGATGTTACGTGTGCTGCCTTGGTGACCCATATTGGAAGGAAAGGTGTATAAAAGTAAAATAAAATACACAACAAAGTTGCAGTTGATAATGAAGGCTTTTTTTTAAAAGTAAGGTTAAGGAGGATGAAGTGAGTCTTCAAAGCTTTGACTTGGACTATCTGGGAGAGAGCCAGAACTTCCCACTAGGGTTGTGTAGTTCGGTGCCATTCGGCTGCCTTGGTGAATCCCAAAGCGGCAAGTAGGAGGCCAGCACCATGGAGAGGAGTGGGGGGTGGCGTGCCAGCTGGCTGGTGTGCTGCCGCCGCCCCTCCTCTCAGCAGAACTGGCCACCTTGGGCTTCGGTGATTGCCGAGATGGCCAAAACGTGCTGCCCAACCCTACCACAGTGCATTTTGATTATTGTTAGGTTTCCTTTATGCGTTCTTCTGAGGAAGGTGCATTTCAAAGCGGGACAATATACCTAATGCCTGTCTTGCCTGTCGTCTTGATGAGGGGCTTACAGTGGCTTTTCTGTGGGGTGGCATTTGAGGGTGGTGAAAAGTCCCATCTGTCACAGCTGCCTTGTGGCAACCCCACAGGCTTCCAAGGTAAGAAACATTCAGAGGTGGTTTCTCTTGCTTGCCTCTGTGGGGTGCCCCTCACAGCAACAAGCATCCTGTGGTATTACCCACACCACTAACAGTCATGCCGCTAAGCCTAGACCTATCTCAGGATAAATGCTCTTTCATTCTTCTTCTTCCCACCACTCAAAACTATTCCCAATTTATCTTCTTTCTCTGAAGTTGAAACTGGCAAGTCACCAGCATGATGCGATAATTATGGTCTATTCTTTAGGCTTGTAGGGAAAATATTCCAGGGTGGAAATTCTGTGCATCAAGATGAGGCTTCATGCAGTAAATCAAGATGATGGAAAGGAGACGCAGATGAGTTTTGGTGGGGAACAACGTGGAAGGTTCTGTTACTGGCCATCTGTCTTCACAAGATCTAGAAGACAGGGATCAAAGGCCAGTTTCAAGAGGCCACAGCTGTATCTATAAAAGCAGTTCTGATCAGGTCTACTCAGAAGTAATTCCCAATATAGTCAATGGGGCCTGCTCTCAGGAAAGCATTTTTAGGGTTGTAGCCTGTCTGGCACACATGTGGATATTTGGCATGATACTTCAGTCTGTGCTAATGAACCACCAAGAGGGACTATCCCATAAAACTCATTTTTAAAGTTAAAAGGGCTGTTATCAGATCTCAGGACATCTATAGAGTATGCTGGGTGGCTATGAGCAGGGTTTTCCAGTGGCTCCTTGAAAGCCTGACCTTGGCCTTTTAAGATGCCTGGGTTAATCTGGGGTCACCTGGCCCCATCTGCAGGGTCCCCAGGTTGGTGACCGCGGTGGCATGTGGCGGCGGCCAGCCTTTGGAGAAGTGGCCCGAACCCCCTCCTCCCTCCCATGTGGACCCACATACCCTGGGGCTCCTGCACGCCATCCTGGCCAGCCCTTTGGCAGGTTAGTTGCGCGCGGACTTGGGGCGAAGAAGCAAGGCTGGCGGCGAAGGAGCCCACTGCCCGACCTACCCGCCCCAGCCCTCGACCAGTTCCCCGGTTCTTCCTGGAGGAGATGGGTGCGAGGAGGGGAGGGGATGAGCAGGCCGGGCAAAGGGTTTTATGCTGCTTTGGGCTCAGAGTCCCGAAAGTGATGCACATACTGCAACTGCTGGGATTTGTATAGAGCCTTTATTTTAAAAGCCTCTGCCAGGCCTAATATTTGGAAATTTTAAATTATCAATGGTATATTATAGGCTTTGGTCAAAGTAGATGAATTCTAATATATCCTGTCTGTTTGGTGTAGCGTTTGGAGCCAGTTTGGTGTTGTGGTTAGGAGCGCAGACTTCTAATCTGGCAAGGCGGGTTTGATTCCCTGCTCCCCCTCCACATGCAGCCAGCTGGGTGACCTTGGGCTCGCCACGGCACTGATAAAACTGTTCTGACCGGGCAGTGATATCAGGGCTCTCTCAGCCTCACCCACCCCACAGGGTGTCTGTTGTGGGGAGAGGAATGGGAAGGCGACTGTAAGCCGCTTTGAGCCTCCTTCGGGTAGGGAAAAGCGGCATATAAGAACCAACTCTTCTTCTTCTGTCGTGGTTCTGCGTCCTAAGGAATTAAATACTTTGAATTCCCAATGGGGAAGAGTTTAAGCATGTGTTTAGTTAGCTCTTCCACTGAAAGTGTGCGTTTGTAAAAAACCCAGCTGCGTATGTAAAAAAAAAAGGAATCCTTTTGTTTCAGGATAGAAAAACTCTTTTCAACCTATGGTGTGATTCAGCGTGGTTGAGGGAGGGGGAGGAGAAACGTCACCATTTTTTGCAGAACATTTCCCATTACACTTCCTTCTTCTCTCCTCGATTGCTGGCAGTATGGATAATCAAAAAACTTGTGGTCCACTTTGGAGTGCTGGACTTCCTGGTGATCCGCTGCAGCAGCTGGTGGCACATCCTTGAAGACTTTGTGAGAGAACGCCACGAGGCGCTTGCACCGCGGCCCATCAAGGGACTCGGGAGGGTTCTCCTCAATCTTGACAGCAAGGTATTTGAAGTGGTTTCTATTTATTGAATCAGCCCGCCCCACCCCTGCTGGACTGGTGAAGCCCCAACCGATTGCTCTTGTGGCAGGGCAAAATAAATAAATAACATTAATTAAAAAAAAAATTTCTTAACCTTGCAGGGTTCAAGGTGGCTGACAAGCATAGCTAAAATACATCAAATAAAAGATGATAGTATAAAGCTAACATTTTAAAATCACTGCTACTAAATTTAACTAAATGCTTTCCTAAACCAAACCATCTCCATCTGCTTCCTAAAGAAAGGCACACCTCCTCAGGGGTGGTGCTCAATTATTGTGGGGCTGCCATCAGAAAGGCCCTCTCTTCTATACCCATCAGATTGGTGGGGCAATCAGGAGGGCCTCTCCCTGTGATCTGAATTCCCAAGCAGGAACATATGGGGAAATCTGGCCCTGTTTCCAAGCTACGTAAGGCTTTCAATGGCCGGGGGGGGGGGGGGGGGGGAACGTGAGCATTCCTGTGTGCTCAGAATCCCCTGCTGTAGAAGTCAGGCAAATTTGGTCATAGGTAAGGCTGTTGTTGCCTTTAGCATTTGACCCCCAAGGCCAACATTATGTTCAACAGCAAGTTCTCTGTGTCTGTGGTACAGGGTTCCCTTGACAGAACTATAATCAGTTCCTTAAAACCAGGCATGGTTTAACCCCCTGCCTATAAAACGCTGTTGCTTAACACGATAACATGGAAATTGTTTCATTGCTTGTTCAGATAATGCTGGGGTATAAATAGGAGCTCACTTATTCTGGAATGTGTTTGTTCAAGGTTCTCGTTGACAACAAAGATCCTGCTGCTGCAGATGTTAATCAGAAATGCATTCTTAGCATTCAGAAAAATAGAAGGGCAGGAGAGAGTCTGAATAGGGAAGATTCAACTTAGTATTTGTCTTGCATCCTTGAGTGGCAAAAAACAAGATGATTTTGCTTAAAGATGAGCAATGCAGTAGACATCTTCTGGGGAGTCACCTTGTGGTAGGTAAGTAGCATTTGCACACAAGTAATCTTGATAGAGTATGAAGGTTGATGCTCCGTAGGATGCTGGTGGGCTTCTCACAGTTGCATTCGTTCCCTGGAAAGTGGGCACAGCGTTATAAACATTAAAACACACAGTAACACAGGCTAGCATGGTATCTCATGCTGACATTACTTCTTTTATTAGAAGGTATTTTAGCGGCATAATTGTATGCATATATACATTATGCACCTTTGCATACATATTAGTAACAAGCTTAGAACTAGATTCAAATGGGTAGCCATGTTGGTCTGAAGTAGCACAATAGAATCAGTCCAGTAGCACCTTTAAGACCAACAAAGATTTATTCAGGGCGTGAGCTTTCGAGTGCAAGCACTCTTCACCCTGAATAAATCTTTGTTGGTCTTAAAGGTGCTACTGGACTCTGATTCTATTAAGCTTAGAACTAGTAAGTTAACAGTCAGTATGAGGTAGAGGGAGAGAGAGAAAGAGGGGTCAGAAGCATTCCCTCTGTCCCTGTCAGATACCAGTTGTGCTATTCCTGCCAGCTTGTGGTTTTACATCTGGTGCATGTGCAGTAAACATTGCAGGAAGATGCACCCGTCTGGGACATTCTGCACAGTTGCTGTTGGCAGGAAGCACCGTGCCCTTTCATGGATGGCGCATGGCATAAATGCATTTGTGCTTGTGCCACAGAAAATGTTTGCGAAAGCTGCAGCCATTGAGCGGGTCTAGCTGAATACAGGCCTCATTGGAAGCCCAGCATGAAATGTGGGTCACCTGATTCGGAAGCCAGCTTGAAAAGTAAGCTGCAGAGTGCTTGGGGAGCAATCACAGCTGCTTTCAAGATGCTGCCATTAGCAGTCCCTGACACTTTTCCTTTCAGGCTCATCTCCCTTGTATCAGAGAAGATCGGTGTGCTTTCCTGTCCAGCCACGTGACTCAAGGCAGTCGGTGTCAGAGTGCTTTTTCAGATGTAAAACTTCCAGAATTGTTATAGGCATTGGGAAAATTTATTCCCATGGTGTCATTTGGGAAAAAGTGACGATTTTCAGAAAAGTTAAAAGTCTATGCAATACATGCTTTGTTATCAAACCTAAACTTATTTCACTGCTTTATCCACATAAATGTATAATTTAGAACCGAGTATATAAAACTTAATTATTTGACATATATATTTATGAAATGGATAGGTATAAGTTGCGTTAGTTTTCTCCAGGCACTTACCCAACTACCTGAGAAAGTACGATGTGGACTGCAGAACCGTGTCTGACCTACCACATGTAACTGTCACAGAAATTGGGGCGCAGGGGGAGAGAGAGAGAGGACACAAAATGTGTAGTCAGCAGCCTCCATCACAGAAGGACTGGCAGCGTATTAGGAGATTAAGTTATTACATTGGAAGCACTGAACTATCACCATCCTGCACCAAACATATTAGCTGTAGACAAACTACTCTGTCCTTGAAGATAACTTGTGTAAGTCTGTGCTAGATTTAGGAATTATTGTCTAATGCAGTGGCCTGCAACCCGCGGGCCGCGAAGGCCATGGCGCCGCGTCTCCCTCTCCCCGCCCCCCCCCCCCCCCGCAGTAAAAAAATTCACAAGCCGCAAGCTTGCAGCCCGGGAAGTTTCTTACTGCGGGAGGGGGGGGAGAGGGAATCAGGGCCGTGCCCGCGCATTGCGCATGTGCGGCCGAAATAGCGCATGCGCGGCACTTTCGCGCATGCGCGGGCGGGCAGTTGCCCTGCCGGTCCCCGGCCTCAAAAAGGTTGGGGACCACTGGTCTAATGCCTTATATCTTAAATAAAAATTATATTTTATATTGGTTGAATGAGTTAAAACGACATCTGAAAGCATTCCACTAATACAGTAATAATAAGAAAAATCCTTCATTTTTGGAGAACAAAAATCCTGTTTTCCAGGGTTTATTAAAAAAAACCCCACAGCTTTGCCTTTGGTGGTCTAAATACAGTTATACTGTTTCAAGACTTCTGCAGAATCAGAGCAGTAGTGTGCGTGACCTACTGGGCAGGAAGTCTGTATGGCAGGTGTAGCACCTGCCATACAGTAGCAAGTCGAACACAGATCTACCTCCTGCCATTTTACTCCGGGCCACAAGGGTGCTACACCTAAAATTCATGACAAAGGCCTTCCATGCTTTTAAACCAGCTCATTAGCAGAACCAGTTGGCCTCTTTTAAAGACTGATAAAGGGATTCCCAGTATGGGAAGGCATTTAACCCTTTCCTCCTATACCTCTTCCAAGATTTACCCCTCCCCCCAGCTGATGGAGAATGATATTAGATTTAATGCAGTGGTCCCCAACCTTTTTATCACCGGGGACCAGTCAACGCTTGAGAATTTTACTGAGGCGCAGGGGGGGTAGTCTTTTGCTGAGGGACGCCGCCGCCTGAGCCCCTGCTCCACTTCCTTTCCCTCTGGTGCCCCTGACTTCCCGCCGCCCACTGGGGAGCACTGCTAGCAGCAGCTACACAATGCCATGCTGAAGGGGAGCCCCAGCCATGGCGGCTGCTGGAGAGCACCAATGTTGAGCCAGCGGCAGAGTGGCAGGGCAGCCCCCGAGGCAGCAGCTGGGGAGGAAGAGCCGTGGCCCGGTACCAACTGATCCACGGACCGGTCCCGGTCCCCGGACCAGTTGGGGACCGCTGATTTAATGTATCCTGAACTACTCCCCCCCCCCCCCCATCCAGTGTCAACTGTAGGTTTGGTGTGATGTGCTAAATGGTGGAAGGCGCATGAAAGGGAAAGGGGAGAATAGCCTGTCCTCCCATGGTCCTTCCCCAGTTGGCTTAAAACAAATCAGTGGGAAGCTCTAATGGATCACTTGTGCCAGATCTGGTTTGGCCCTTGACATGGATTCCTTCAAGCACCAAAAGAGTCCGGGGGGGGGGGGAGATTCAGTTGGCCAAAGGGGACTTTGAGGGCTTGCTGGGCATCACGTCGTTTAGGGCTTGCGGATGAGAAACTGAGCCACAGTCCACATCAAAAATGGCCTGAAGCTTCATGATTTAATTTTTGGAGGCTTTTGCCTGCCGTGCTGGGCATTCACCCAATCTTGTGGTACTTAGTCACAGAATTGCTCACATGGTAACGTTTCTATCTTCTCATCCGATGCATTTGGCTCCTGGGTCCATTGAGCACGCTGCCTTGCAGTCGGTCTCCAAGTGAAGATCTCTCAGACAGGTGGTTCTGATGTGTTGAGGGATCATGTGACTTCCTTTTTTCCCTTTCTTTCTTGGCACAGATGATTGTGTGGCTGGAGAAAATGCTGGATAAAATCATTAGCATTCTTATTATATTTGTGCTCGTGATAGGAACCTTCCTGCTTGCCCTGCTCCTCACCGCCAAGGTACAGTGTCCAATTATTCCTGCCCACAGACATTATTAATGTTTCGTTGCCGTTCTTTGTCTCCACTGGCTGTTGGAGTATGGGGTTGGGGCTTGGTCATTGTGGGGTTGGAAAGTGCCACCAAGGTGGGGCAGATTTACGGAGACCCAGTAGGGTTTTCAGGGCAAGAGACTCACACAGGTGTGTTGCCCCTGCCTGCCTGCCTGCCTCTGGGGAGCAACCCTGGACTTCCTAGGTGGTCTCCCATCCAGGACTGACCCCACTTAGCTTCCAAGTGTGACAAGATCAAGCCTCTGTGAGCTTTCCAGATCAGTGTAAATGCCCATAAATAGCGTCTGTTGACATATCCTAGAAATAGACCTTGAAAAAGCAGGTAGGGAAGTTGCTGCTAACTCATGGTGACTTCGAGGGCCATAGTGTGTGTTCAACACAAGAGACAAGTAGAAGAGGTTGAGCCCCTGCCTTCCCCCACCCCGGTCTGCTCATGGTGGTCTCCCTTCTAAATACGGACCATGGCCAACTCTGTTTCGCTCCCAAGTTCTGACGAGCTTGGGCTAAGTAAATAAGGTGTCGCAAGCAGCGTGTCATGCTGGAACTCTAAAGAAGGGTGTTGGTATGAAAATACAAAGTGCTGAAAGAAATAAATGCGTTGAGTAGCTGACGAGAGGGGGGGTGTTTTGTGTGATGTAGAGCAGCAGTTGTGCGTGTGATAGTCTCTGATACCTCCAGGCAAGGCTCTTGGGCTACACATTCTGATACTGTGCTTGGCAGATTTAACTATTCCTGTGGGCCGTTGTTACTTTCATAATGGAGTTGTTCTGTACGTAAGACACGTGGAGCGTTTCAGGCTAATTTTTTTCTTTTTCAAAATATGTCCGGCGCTGTGCCTCTCACTTCTCACTTCAAGCACTGCTCCAAATAATTGAGTTGGGTAACACAAATTAATTGTGGGTTAATATAATTAAACTGTTGCCTTGCCAATGCATAAGTACAGTATATAATATATATTTTTAGTTTAAAAAAAACCCCTTCAGACCTTTTTTTATAAGAAGTAGTATGGTTGGAATCCCACCCTCCCTCTCCCTTCTCTCCTCTTCCTCTTATTTTCCTGTCTCTCCTCCCAAAATAAAACTTTGATTCTTCCCCCAGCTGTTTCACAGCTGGCTTAATCTGCAATGCGTGCTTGGACTTAAGTGGTCTAAAGTGGCGCAAGAGAGCACAGATGGTAATTATTTATCTCTAATTAATTGCCACTCTAGATATTGTATTTCTGTTAGTGTAGGACGTATAAGAGCCTCTTGTGGCGCAGAGTGGTAAGGCAGCGATATGCTGTCTGAATCTGTCTGCCCATGAGGTTGGGAGTTCAATCCCAGCAGCCGGCTCAAGGTTGACTCAGCCTTCCATCCTTCCGAGGTCGGTAAAATGAGTACCCAGCTTGCTTGCTGGGGGGTAAACGGTCATGACTGGGGAAGGCACTGGCAAACCACCCCGTATTGAGTCTGCCATGAAAACGCTGGAGGGCGTCACCCCAAGAGTCAGGCATGACCCGGTGCTTGCACAGGGGATACCTTTACCTTTACCTTTAGGACGTACCGTTTAGGGTCATGTGGTGTTAACTTCTTTCCTTTAAAATTTCCCCCCTCTCTCTTTATTGAACTTAGATGCATCAAGAAAGTGTGCATATGATTGAAGTCACAAGCAGCTTGATCAATGAAACCGTAGCTAATCACCCTGAATGGGCCAAGTAAGAACACTGCAGTAATGTGACAGAAGTCAGAAGGACAGTCCTGTGAATCCTGTACCCAATTGTGTGTGAAGGTTTTCGTTACAGTCGTAGCAGGGGGCCCCAAATATGCTCGGGGCTTCTGTTCTAGATGCAAAAGGAGACCTAAGCGTAGGCTTATGGGTGATCAAGTTAAGCGTGACTTAAGTAATAAGTAATTCCCTTAACTCAGAAGCTGCCTACAGGCTGTTCCCTGTTAAAAGTCTTGGCCAATAAAATGGCCTCACAGCAGCTCCTGAAAATGTCTGAAGGTTTTCTCAGAGAGCCCCCAAGGGAGGGCAGCAGTGGAGAATGCATGGACTCTGGTTGGTGCTGGGGGGGCTACCTTAAGCAGAAGACAGCCCGGAGGTTGCCACTGCCACAGGCCCACTTTAGCTGCCAGCGTTCTCATCTGCCCCACTGTGCTCTGCTGCTTGAAGCTTATCCTCTCCCCCCTTCCCCCAGGAGCATGGAGCACCTCCCCTTCCCGATTTTAGGATCGCTTCTCTCTTTTTTGTATGAGGTCCACATCATAATTTCCTTGTTTCCTCCCATCACTCTTTGCGTATCTGGCAGGGACAGAATTAAAGTCATAAAAGCTTGGAGGAGATGGACTCTTGAATTCTCAGTTAGATGGAGAATTCTCTTCCGTTCTAAAGTGAGTGAGAAGGGGGTTTGCTTTCTAAAACTCAACCCCGAGAAAGCATCTAGAATGTGTCGAGAATTCACATTATATTTGACTCTTAGAGAAATAACTTATGCTCTTTCTTCGGAACAGAGCCAAGTTATATTTTATTACTGATGATCCAAATCTTCTGTTTCTCAGAATGTTATACGTATATTTATCTACCGTGACATGAAGTATTTGATACCGTTGTATTTTTTTTTTCCAAACAAAAAACAAAACTAGCTGGCTTCCAGAAGCTGAGGTGGTTCAGAAGGCTCTGAATTCGGCTGCCAATAATGTCTATCAGTACGGTCGAGAATGGATAACACACAAGGTATGATTTTGATAATCCAGGGCAGAGTCTGCCCTTACTTCGTTTATTCCATTGTCAGTCCTGTTGAATTCAGATCGCTTTGAACTCGGGTCTTCCTCTCCTCCCCCTCCCCATTGAAACAGGAAAGTCTTCTGCACGTGGTTAGGGAGAGGGGGGGGAGGCAAATAGAGACTCTTTCTCTGTTTTCTTGAAGGGGGGGAGAGGATCCAAGAAATCAGAGGAGGGAGGAAAAAATCCTTTCTTTTATTGAAAGGGGGAGGGGGTAAGAGGATCGAAGAAGGCAGGAAAAAAAATCCAAGGCCGACAGAAGTTGAGAGAACTTAGGGGCTTCTCCTTTAAGGCAGGCTTGTCACATGACCACCTGTAGCCAATCACGGGTTCTCTACCACGGAGGAGAGCCCTGAATATATTCAGGATTAGCAGCAGTCTGAGATATCCCACAATAAAGGTAGGGTCACTCCGGATCAATCCTTCTGGCTGCAGAAGGAAATTAAAACCGCTCCAAATCCAAACGGAAATCGCATTCTGTGTAGAGGGCAGGGACTGAATCGATCTCGGGTTGCAATAAAAGCCCCGTGCAGTTTACACCCAGGATTGGAAGTCATACTGTAAACTGAATGTTCTTGGGTAGGATCAGCACAGAAAGCAATGAAAATGGTCTTTTGAGCATCTTTCAATGTTCCAAGAATTGGTGACTAATTGAAGGCATCCTGCAAGTCTCCGAACAAAACACTGCAGTGGTGGCTAATGATGTCAGTTTACTGTTTAGATTTAATTTATTTTCAGACCATTTCCTCTTAAATAACATTATTAACAACACCAGATCACTCCCCAGATGCTTAGCAGGCCAGCACACCAAAAATGTCGGCTTCCTCCAGCCTTTAAGTATTGCCTGCAGTAGAAAATGTGGGATTTGAATGTTCCTCTGAAGCCTGAATAGATGCAACTAAGCCTACCGCCGCAGTGCCTCCCAACACACGCAAGAAGTCTATTCTTCTATGCGATGACGGCAGCAAGACGAGTGCTGGCTAGAAAATGGAAAACACAGGAGCCCCCGTCAATAGAAGACTGGCTGAGCAAACTGGCGGATCTCGCCAAGATGGCTAAACTGACATTAACTGGTAATGGAAAATCAGAAGAAGCCTTCCAGGAACAATGGAGTCCTTACCTGAACTATTTAAAAAAGTAAAATAGATGGGGAAAGGAGGGGGTTCTAATATGCTTAGATTCTAAACAATTATATGTATCTACTCTAGTTCTATCTTTTCTGGAAAAATAAAAATCTATAAAAAAAATAAATAAATATTGCCTGCAGTGAAGAAAATGAGTGGAGAGACATCTAAGGGGGCCTTTTCCATATTCAGCCAACTCAAATCCTGCCAGGATGACCACTTAAAATAGCTGCCTTTCAGCTCTTCCTTTTGTCTCTTGCAGCTCCATAAAATATTAGGAGAAAAGGTGAACAACACAGCTGTGATTGAGAAGCAAGTTCTGGTGCTCTGGGACAGATTGTATCACTCCTGGTTTGTGAAAGTAAGCATCCTGGGCTTCTTCAAGGGTATTTAGTAAGGCTTACGTGAATGATAACTATAGAAGACGATAAGAGATCTGAGTGCTGACTAGGAGTGTTGGGCAGGTCCCGTACTCAGGTAGATAGCGGGGCTTCCATGTAACTCGTTATCTTGTACATGCATGAGGAAATGGGTGGAGGGACAGGGCCCATGGGTGGCGTCACATTTCACCCCAGATAGCAAATCCGGGATAGCAACTTAAGAGTCACTGTCTGGTGGGCTCTTTAGCCCAGGGTGGTGTCTGAAGAAAAATGGCAGTTTTTAAAGGTTTCACATATCTGAAGGATGAAGTGAAACAACAGCAAAAAAACCTTGTTTAAGGCTTCATTAATTGGAGAAGGGCCCTGACCTGGATGGCGCAGGCTAGCTAAGCAGTGTCAGGCCCTGGCTAGTATTTGGATGGTAGACCACCAAGAAGGCCAAGGATTACTCCATGGAAGCAGGCAACGTCAAACCCCTTGCCCTGACCTGGATCGGCCAGGCTAAACGGATCTCTTTAGATGTTGCAAACTTAGAGTATTTGGATGGGATCTCATCAGGGCAGTCCAGGCTGAATAGTTCTTGGGGTTGGCATAAGTCAAGACATAAGTCCTTTCTCTGAATAGTTCTTGGGGTTGGCATAAGTCAGTCCTTTCCTTTACCACCACCAAGTGCAGAAGGATGTCATTTTCTCCTTACGGCCTGTGAAACCTTTAAAGCAGGGGTAGTCAAACTGCGGCCCTCCAGATGTCCATGGACTACAATTCCCAGGAGCCCCCTGCCAGCGAATGCTGGCAGGGGGCTCCTGGGAATTGTAGTCCATGGACATCTGGAGGGCCGCAGTTTGACTACCCCTGCTTTAAGCCTTTAAAAAACCTCACCTTGGCCTTTCAGAAGCCAAACCAGTTGAAGAGCTTCAATGAAATCGCTAATGCGTATTCACTAGTTTAGAGGGGTGAGGGTGTCCCTCATGTACACTCCCGCGTGTTCGTTAACATTCAGTCTGTGAAATCCTCTTTTGTTCATCAGAACGCAACCCATTCAGGAAGACCCAAAGGCCACAAGCCGCATGTGGGCCGTCAGAACAGCTGGCCGGGAGAGATGCTGGATTGGCAAGATGTAGCCTCTTTTGTTCATGAGAACATCGAGACGTTTCTGTCGGTATGTAAAAAAAATTATAGTGAAACATTAAAAATTGCCTCTTTATATAAAATGACAAGAGCCTCTTGTGGCGCAGGGTGGTGAGGCAGCAGAAATGCTGTTTGAAGCTGTCTGCCCATGAGGCTGGGAGTTCAATCCCAGCAGCCGGCTCAAGGTTGACTCAGCCTTCCATCCTTCCGAGGTCGGTAAAATGAGTACCCAGCTTGCTGGGGGGTAAATGGTAATGACTGGGGAAGGCACTGGCAAACCACCCCGTATTGAGTCTGCCATGAAAACACTAGAGGGCGTCACCCCAAGGGTCAGACATGTCTCGGTGCTTGCACAGGGGATACCTTGACCTTTTTTATAAAATGACAGCCAGATTTAAGGTCAGTAGCACCTGAGAAATCAACAAGCATTTCTGGATATAAGCTTTCCAGAACTCCCATGCGGATCTCGCTGTTCTACTGCAGACCAATACAGCTGCCCTCTGAAATTGGCTCCATAAAATGACTTCTCGGTTTCCTCACTGAAGCTGCACTTTCTGTAATACTTCTAACACGGAGGCCTTTCTCTGTAGTGCCTTTTAGGTCATACTAGATTGAGGTAGGCGAAGCTGCTGCTGGGAGTAGGCAGAAAGGCACTTTGTTTTCAAGAACCTCGAAGTGTGTTTCATTCATTCATTTTGGCGGGTTCAAGGTTTGTGAAGCAATGTTTGCAAATTGAAGAGCTGCCATGAACTCCCATGAATTTTAAGGCAGTTCGCAAAGAGCAGAAAGCAGGGGGTTTGACTTGGAGCTACTTAACTCCCTGCTTTCCACTCCTCACCACTTTTAGTGGGGAGAGGAAAGCAGCGATCATGAACCAATGCAAACCAACTTCCCAGTTTGTATTGGTCCAGGATTCAGGAACAAACCATGATCTGCAGTTCTTGCCCATCCCTAGCCAATTTAACTCTGATTCTACACTGCCATTCTCTTCTGCAAATCTTAGCCTAAGCCTTAAATAAAATATGCCCTAGCATTTTGTGCCGTTTATGCCCTGCTAGCTTTCGCATGACTCCTTCTAAACCTTCTGCCCCTTTTTGTCATAAAAAAAAAATCCCTGTGCATCTTTGTGCTCCCATGAAGGCTCTTCCTGCACTGACTATACTGTTGTGGGCTCCTTGCCTTTTTAAAACTGCAGCCCGCTATTTTGTTCACGATGGCACAACTTTTATTTTTATTTAATTACGAAAACGTTTATATCCTACCTTTCTTCTTGGTTCAAGGGGGTGTTCAATAATAAACACATTTCCCATCAAAATGGGACAGAGGCCTGCTGTTTGAGTGAACTCAGGAGTCAGTTCTTGTAGCGCTTCCTTGGAGATCTTCAAGCAGAAAGGGATAAGCTTCACCTCTTCAGGGAGACCCTGCCACAGAGCTAGAGCCGTAACTGGAAACTTAGGCAGTTTTGTTCTGAAAGCATTTTGTCGTATAGACGAAGCACACAGTTCCACCACCTCTGGAGGTTTAGTCTGTTGACCACATACCCTGGATGATTCAGTGATAAACACTGCAGATCCCTGTCAAGCAAGATTTCCAGGGTGTAAGCTTTCAGGAGTCCGAACGCCCTTCATCAGGTACCTGATGAAGCAAGTTTGGACTCTCAAAAAGCTTATACCATAGAAATTTTGGTGGTCTTTCTAGGGTGCTTTTGGCCTTTAATCTTGCTGTTTTACTGCAGACCCACACAGCTGCCCACCTAAACCAATCCTAATTACTTATTTATGTTTGTGCTGAAGAATGCTCATTAGGTTTTATCATTGTACGTTTACCCCATAGTGGTGTTTGAGCATATCTTCAATCAGTTCGCGTTGCGCCATGAAGAAATCAGTGTGACTTTCCAGGTTTGCTGATACTACCAAGACAGGAACTCGTTCTCCTCCTGAGGAATGCATCTTGCGCTCCTTGAGCACTGTGTATTATGTGTGTGCTTTAAAAGTTTGGCCAACCTGCTTTCTTTTCAGCATTTTTTTTTGGTTCTTTTCCAGATCCTGGAATCCCTGTGGGTCGTGATGGGTCATAACGTGAACCTTCTTTTCACCACGGTTACAACTTTAGTGACTGTCCTCTTCTACAGTGGCACGGCTCTGCTCAATTTCGTGCTTTCACTGGTCAGCACGGCTCTGCTTCCTTGTTTATGCTGTACAGTTCTGTCAACCTGTGGGCTCGGTCAGGGAAGTGAAGGAAAGGAATTCAGAATGTGTGTTTGTATGTGTGAAATTTGTGTATTCTATTACACTTTGAAAGCTGGGACCCCTGTAATAAGGCAAAAGCAATCTTACTAACTGATCTGTGTTGGACCTTAAGAATAGGACTGTTTTTGGAGATGAATCTGCTAATGAACTTCCTCCCCCTATTCCCACGGTTTGGCTCATGAGTTAGAACAGTGGTCCCCAACCTGCGGGCCGCGGCCCGGCGCCGGGCCGCAAAGGCCATGGCGCCGGGCCGCGGCTCCCTCTCCCCCCCCCGCAGTAAAAAACTTCCCAGGCCGCAAGCTTGCGGCCCGGGAAGCTACTTACTGCGAGAGGGCGGGGAGAGGGAATCAGGGCCGGGCCGCGCCCGCGCGGCCCGCGGGCGCGGCCAGGCGCGGATCGCGGGCGCGGCCCGATTCGCGGGTGCGGCCTGCGGGCGCGGCCCAACCCGCGGGTGCGGCCTGTGGGCGCGGCCGGGTGCGGCCCGATCCGCGGGCGCGGCCGGGCGCGGCTCGTGGGCGTGGCCTGCGCGGTCCCTGCGGGCGCGGCCCAATGCCCTGCCGGTCCCCAGCCTAATAAAGGTTGGGGACCACTGAGTTAGAAGACCCTCTTTCTCCTGAAGCTTTTAAGGCTGCAGTAGACACAGTGTGGTGGGGATGTTGTGATGAGGAGGAGGAGGATTATATTTATTCCCCGCCACTCCCGGAACCAGCTCGTGCTGGGTTACAAAGTAATAAAACCCCAATTAAAACATAAAATCTGAACATGACGGGGAATAGTGACCTTGACATGTGGTTAAGGTCAACTCCCGAGAGAGTGGAAGCCCTTACTCATTGATCCGAGATTACATTTGCATGTTGCTCTGTAGGGATTGGTGCTGTTCATATTTTCAGGGCCTTTTCCTCTCCCTTGCAGGTCATTTTCCTGACTACTCTGTTCTACCTCTTAAGCTCCAGCGACGAATACTACAAGCCGGTGAAATGGGTGATCAACTTGACCCCCTTGTCGCAGCCTGGCGCTACCTCCAATATTGTGGGGCAGTCAGTGGAGGAGGCCATCAGGTACCCTGGTGCATTCCCACGACTCGTGGAAACTTGTTCTGTGTTGCGGGGTGAAGAGAGGGCTATATAAGGGTTCGCCTGGCCTTGACCCTTTTCGGCCCTGGCCCCAACCTGATGGAATGAGCTCCCACAAGAGCTGAGGGCCCTGCAGGATTTGTCAGCTTTCCACAGGGCCTGTAAGACGGGAGCTCTTCCGCCAGGCGTATGGTTGAGGGCAAGGCAGAGTCCCGGGACATTGAACAAGGACCCCCCCCCCCCAAGCTTACGAATTCTGCTCCCACTCTCTCAGAAAGACAACTTACCCACTGGGCTGAACAAGATGGGATGGTGTGAGATGTGTGACCTTTGTTATTGGGTTTGATAAACTGGGAAGGTTTTATTGGGGTTATATGTTTTTATTGTTTGATTAGAATTAAAGCCCGTTGTAGCAGGTACAGTGGTCCCTAGCAGGGGGGGGGGAGGGGGGGAAATAGCAAAGAGAGAGGGAGGTAAAAAGGAAGAGAGTGATTAAGATAGAGAGAGCTTGGCACTGGGAAGAGGAAGGGGAGAGTTTGTCCAGTCTGTAAGGGCATGGGGTTGAATGTGTGTGTTGTGTGGGAGGTTGTGGTGGCAAATGAGGCCATGGGAGAGGAGATATGGGTGTCAAGAACCTGTGGTGTGGAATGTCCATTGAGTGTGGGAGAGGACTGACCTTTGGGAATTGTGGCATAGTGGTTACAGATGAGCTTTCCAGAGCCATGTCTTCAGATATGTGAAGAACTTTGTTAGACCTGGGAATGGCCCACAGGCACCCAGCAGGCCTCAGGTGTTGCTAAGCAGGTTAAAATTGCTTTCCCTTCCTCTCCCAATAACAGTCACCCTGTCAGGGAAGTGGGGCTGAGAGCACTGAGAGAACTGGGCCCACAGTCACCCAGCAGGTCTCAGATTTCTCTAAGCAGTTTAAAATCGCCTTCCCTTCCTCTCCCCATAGCAGTCATCCTGTCAGGGAAGTAAGACTGAGAGCTCTGTGAGAACTGAGAATGACCCTCAGTCACCCAGCAGGCCTCAGTTGTCTCTAAGCCTTCCCTGTGGGGGTGAGAGCTCTGAGAGAATGGGGTCCACAGAGCCCCCAGTCCCCCAGCCGGCCTCAGTTGTCTCTGAGCAGTAACCAGTTTAAAATTGCCCTCCCTTCCTCTCCCCATAACAGTCATCCTGTCAGGGAAGTGGGGCTGAGAACTTTGGGAATGGCCCACAGGCACCCAGCAGGCCTCAGGTGTCTCTCAGCAGTTTAAAATTGCCTTTGATTCCTCTCCCCCATAATAGGCACACTGTGAGGGAGGCGGGTGTAGGGGCTGGCCCAGTCCCTGATTGGCCCGTGTTCACTCACAGACGCCTGGGACATGCTCCTCCCACAGGGCTGTTTCACAAATATATAGAGGAACCATGGGTACGATGATATATTTGTGAAACAGCCCTGTGGGAGGAGCATATATAAAATTCTCTTTAGTGACAAAGGTCAGACAAAGTACCTACTGTCTGCGAATCTGGATTGGGTGCTCAAAGGCAGCGCTTGCTGCTGCTGAGTCTGTGACGGGAAGACTGGATGGGAGACCAGTGGGTGTGAACATGATCCTGGGGTACTTGTGTGTAAGCTAATTAGGAGCGGACAGTGTGATGCGGTGGTAAAGAAGGCGACTGCAGTCTGTATCAGCAGAGGCATCGCATCAAAATCGCAGGATGTCACAGTACTGCTGCATACTGGACATATATTTACCATGGATGCTTAGGGCTAATCCTGCGTTGAGCAGGGAGTTGGACTTGATGGCCTGGATGGCCCCTTCCAACTCTGTGATTCTAAGAATATGGACATACCGTATCAACAACCCCCCCCCCTGAACTGTTGAAGTTTTGTTGCTTCTTTGCTCAGTAATCTCAGCAATTTTATAGCGCACCGAGGACTGGAACTAAGCAGGATGGGTGTCGGCTAGTTCTTGGATGGGAGACCACCAAGGAAGTCTGGGATTGCCATGCGGAGGCAGGCCGGGGCAAACCTCCACTATAGTCTCTGCCCTGACCTGGATGGTCCAGTCTAGGCCGATCTCAGCAGATCTCAGAAGCTAAGTATTGGGATGAGAGAGCCCACCAAGGGAGGCCAGGGTTGCTGTCAAGGGGCAGGTTATGGCAAGCCTCCTCTGTTAGTCTCTTGCCTGGAGAATCACGGGGGTGGGGTGGGGTGTTGTAAGTGGGCTGCAACTTGGCAGCACTTTCCACCCTCCGTTGTGTGCAGCTAACAAGTGTCCCTGAGTCAGGGGCCCAGAGCTGATTCCTTGAGAAGCTGTCCCACTGTGGCGCTAGGTCTTGTAATCTGCTCACCGACTGCTAGGCCTCTGAGACCTTGTATGGAACTGGCGGAGACAATGGGCGTTAATTGGAAGGTGGAAGCCAGCTATAGAGGAGGAGGAGGAGAAGGAACAGATTTGCAAGTCAAGGTAGGCCAATGAGGGCCCACGAAGCAGAGCAGTAGGAGGTGGCACAGGAGCGGAAGATGCGGGTTAGCTCAGACCCGTCCAGATTTGGGCTTTCAGCCCCACGCTCCAGCTCCCCCCTGGGCTCCACCCTGCAGGTTACCTGGGTCTGTCCTGCTGTATGCCAAAACACCCACTTTCCACTTTATTCACCTCCACTTTTTGTCACCATCGTCATCATCATCATCTCTGTTGTTATATTTCTATGCCGCCTTTCCCCACATGGGCCCCATACGTCCCCTTCTGGGCCATTCTGCTGGATGTTTTACGCCTCGCTTTGTCCCTGGCTGTGCCAAGCAGTTCTACTCTTATTGAGTTGCCGGGGTGTGGGGGGAAACAGGGAATTATTTTAGGCCCTTATGGATTTTGCTTAGTGGGAAGAGGGGCAGACAGTGTCAGCCCCCTATTCTTCCCCTGACCTCCTTCTTTATCGGTTTCTCTTGTCCTTTGCTTTCAGTCTGGCTCTGGCTCAGAGTCTGGGCAGTCTAGCATGATTTCGCTTCAAGGGGTTTTACATGGGAAGGGAACGGAGGCGAAAGAAATTAGCCACGGAAGCTGAGCAGGAGCCATTATCTGGCCTCCCAGTGGTTTGTTCTGGGTTTTTAGGAAGGCCTCAAAACTTCCTGCAGCTTCCTGTAGCTGCTCCCTCCTCAGCATTAGAAACTAAGAAAATTATATGATTTACTTCATTGATACCCCACCTTTCTCCCTGGGGGGAATCGAACTCAGATCTCCCAGACACTCTTAACCACTACACCGTGCTGGGTCGTGCCAGACCCACTCATGTGGACAAATGAAACCTGTATTCAAGGTGTGCATGTGTGCGCCTGTATACATACACTGTTCCCATCCACCAAGCCATTAGCTAACATAGACAAGCAGATTCTGTCCCCCGAAGTGTGCCTTATTGAAGCTCGGGTCAAACTTAGATCTGATTGAGGACTGGGGTGGGTGGGAGGCTATGCACTCTCTGTCCTTACCCATTTCCTCCACTCTGCTGCCCTCTGTCTGGCTTCAGCATTTTGTGTGGACTATCAGCAGATCAAGTTTAAATGAAAGCAGATCCATTCCTAAACTGGAGAGCCCAGCATTGTTTAAGCTTGCGTCACCATGGGCCATTTGAAACACCAAAGCGAAGGGAAACCAAGTTTGAGTCCCGTGGCACCGTTAAGACCAACCAAGTTTTAATCAGGGGATAATCTTTTGTGTGCATGGCCACTTCCTCGGACACCAAGCCCGGTATGAAAGAGGCAAAAGCTGCATGCGTTTCCACAGTCCCCTTCCAGGTTCCTTACATGCTACTTTCTGGTGTCGATCCCTCTGTGCTGCCAAGAGAGGAAGCTTGCGTGCATGTTGACGCAAACCGAGAAATGCGCATGATTGTGCCGCGGACTTACTTACCTTGTTCCTGCCAAGTGTTTTTAGATTAGGGCTGGGTTGGGCGTTTGCCCTGCATGGCTTCTGGTGGGCCCTTGGGGGTCTGGTTGGCCGGCCGATTTCTGGAAACGTTCTCTTGACAGCAGCTGCCACCCCAGCACAGAGATCTTCTCTCGGTGACTGAAGGTAAGCTGTGGCAGCCGTCTTCTGGCCTCCTCCTTCTCCTCCTGTGACGGCCCTTTTGGGGATGCTGCACCCACCAAACTCCGGCAGAATCCCCTAGCTGCCCGCAAGCAGAAGGAAGTTGGGGGCCGCTGCCGGAGGTGTTTGCCGTTTGGTGTCTAAAAATGGCTGCGAGTTGCTCGTGCTGTCTTTCGGGAGTGTTTTACTAGCATCGTGGCTGGAGAACAGGGAGGGGACCGATCCGCTTTTGACTGAACACCTTTGGTTCAGGAGGCAACCGTGCTTCTGTGTGGCGACCTTTATGTTTGCAAAACCCCGGCATTCTGGATAGTTTTGCTCTTAAAGCTAACTGGGCAGCACCTAACCCATCTCGTTCCGCGGCACGAATGGAGCAGAGATCCTTGAGTCGGTGCATCTCTGTCGGCTGCATGCTCGCCTTTTGCTTGAACCGCTGCCCTCCCCCTCGGTGGCATGTCCTTCTCTTCCCGAATGCTCCAGAACCCTCCTCCCCTGAAGCTTCCATTCTGCTTGCTCTGGTGGAGATATTGCACATTACTAAGTTGCATGTTGTCACGGCCGGAGTGCAATTTAGTGTGTGCGATATTTTCACGTGAGTGCATGCACACGGGTATGGCTGTGCCTTAAAGTTACTGCAGGCTGGATCGGGATGGATTAGCTATGGAAGAGCCTGCATCCATACCAGTATCACCCCCCCCCATGCAAAACTCCCCCAAAAGTTAAAATAATAGATAATCCTAATAATAACTTCAAAAAGTAGTTTCTGAAACAGCGTCAGAGTCATTATACTAACCCATAGTTCCCCACAGATGCTAGAGGGGTGAATGCAAGCTTAATTTTAATTACCAAAATCAATTAGGATTACTTTTTATAATTGGATCAGGCCCCTGCAGTCTCGGAATAAACAGTGGAACATGATGATGATGATGGAAAGAACCAGAGATACATTCGACAGAGGGAACAACTTGGCTTCCAGTATATGAAGGGTTAAAACGCCCAATATGCTCAGGAGCCCCTTGTGGGTGCTTGACTGCAATGTTAGCCCTGTTTTTTTGGTCATCTTGAATGATGTCGAGAATTCACTTGCAGTTGGATGTTCTTCTCAGTGCCTAGAGTGGTGCCCACAGCATTTCATGTTGTCTCAAGATATGTTGTGTGTGTGTGTGTGTGTCCATATTGATAAGCAAAAGTTCTGACACTAGAACATGAGAGTTCTGACTTAGCCATGAATGAGCGAAGCCCTGACCTGGATAGACCTGGTTAGTCTGATCTCAGCAGCAAAGTGGGGTCAGCTTTGGATGGGAGACCAGCAAGGAATTCCAGAGGCAGGCAGGGGCAACCCCCCCCCCCCAATGACTCCTGCCTTGGAAAACTCACCAGGGTCGCCATCCATCCACAGCCTTTTACAGACACACACAAGATAGAACCTCGCCCATTTTTTTGTGAAAAGGTCCTTGACATTTCCCTGATGAAATCGACTTTTCAGATAGTATCCCAAAGGGCCTTGCAGCTTAAGGGATCTTAGCCTTGTTCTTAGAGACAATAAATCAGTCTTGGGAGACACTCACTTCTGATTTACTCCATTAAAGAAATTCTCTTCACTTAGAAATCTAAGGTAGAACTTTGTCTCCTCCCATTACAGGCTAGCTTTCTGGGTGGAGTGCAATTGAGTGGAGCCACAGGCATCCTCCTGTAGCCCAAACTCAGTGAGGCCGTCCTTGAGACCACAAGTTCGTAGAAGGCAAGGTTCTCTCTCCGAATGAAACTCCCCTTCCCATGCAGCCTATTTAAGTGTTGACTACCGTAAAGGTTTCGCTTTGTTATACCAAAGCATATAGGAGTTCGTGTATCAGCAGAGCTTCTTTTTTCGAACTCCACATCTGAATGGTTTTGTGAGGATAGCCAGCAGCAGTACGACGTTCGTCACAAACATCTACCCAGCTTCCTTGAACATTTCGCTGAAATTGCAAAACATTTAGCTGCTGCACTTAGCTGGTGTCCTAGTTTTCTCCTTTTCCTCAAAACTGAGCCAAGAGAAGTTTTTAAATTGCTTTGTATCATGAAGGACTGAAATATTTCCCGATGCAACATGAATGCCAAACGATGCTGATTATGTGAGAAGCTGCAGAGGTACTGGCTATGGAGTGCTTAGATTTCACAAAATGCCATAGGGCTGTTCAGATGCGTCAGTTACCAAAAAAGCAGGTATGATCAGAGCTGGAGGAGACCTCAAACAAGAGGAGAAAATGGATAGAGAAACAGAAAATGGATACGAGAACTTATGGAAGAAGGAAGGGTCACGTCCTTCAAATGTCAAAAAGTTTAGACTATCCAGGTGTGCGTGAGGCATTGCTTGTAAAGCGTGTTATAGTATAAAATTGCCAACTCTGGTTTGGCAAAATCCTCAAGATGTTGGGTGTGGAACCGTGGGAGGGCAGGGTTGGGAAGGAGAGGGGCCTTGTAGGGCAGAATGCCCTAGAGTCCACCCTCCAAAGCAGGGGTAGTCAAACTGCGGCCCTCCAGATGTCCATGGACCACAATTCCCAGAAGCCCCTGCCAGCATTTGCTGGCAGGGGCTTCTGGGAATTGTGGTCCATGGACATCTGGAGGGCCGCAGTTTGACTACCCCTGCTCCAAAGCAACCCTTTTCTCCAGGGGAAGCCCCCTTGGTCCTCTGGAGAGGGTCTTCAAGTGCTACCTGGAGGTTGGTGGCCTAAGTTGTGGTGTTGTGTCTGAGCCCCAGTCAGCCAACCTTTTTTCTTCTTTCTGAGTGTATGTTAAACTGACTCTGAATTCAAATTCAGCAGAGCAATGATCAGTCACTGCATTTGGGCTGTATTCAGAGATTACAGTATCCGGACCACCATGCGGGTATCCTGCTGCTACATTAGGAATCCCTAGTTCTTGTGTCCAGGATGCAAACTGACACTAACATTAGTAGCGATTTGCTTAGATCCTTAAGGATCTAAGTCTGCTTATTTGTTTACAGCACATGTGAAAGTCAGCCAGTAGGTTTTATTAGAGTTTCTTTCACCTTTCTAGAGGAGTATTTGATGCGTCCCTCAAGATGGCGGCGTTCTATGGACTGTACACCTGGCTGACGCATACCGTCTTCGGAATTAACATTGTCTTCATACCCTCAGGTAAGAACTGAAGGCTGCAATGCTGGAGGTGTTTTGCCAAAGTGTTCACTTTTGGTAGCGGATGTTTTAACACAGGAGGTCCTGCAGCTCCTCGGAGTTCTGTTTACCATTCTGGAAATGCATTTGCATTATGCTTAACACATAAAAATGTTCCTTCCTAGCCTGAGAATCTGGAATAAGTGGGATAAAATGAATAATAAATAGAACTCTTAGGAATTCCTAAAGCAACAGCCTGAGAAACATTAATTTTAAAAAGCCTTTAGTTCAGGGGTAGTCAAACTGCGGCCCTCCAGATGCATTCGCTGGCAGGGGCTCCTGGGAATTGTAGTCCATGGACATCTGGAGGGCCGCAGTTTGACTACCCCTGCTTTAGTTCTACCGAAGTAGACGTTGGTTACATTCCCACCATGTTTATGCTAGAAAAAAAAAACGATGTTCTTTTGTGTGTGTTTAAAAACTGCTTCCTAACAAGGTGGCTTGATATAAATGAAGGTCAGCCACATCACCCAAAGGTAAGATGTAAATTATTGATGTAAATAGATTTTTCTCTCATTTAGATGCTTCCTAAATGTTGCCATAACCATAAGAAACATGCAGATTTAAAACTGATTTTTATACAGTGTCTCGAGAATTGAGACGCCGCATGTTTAATATTTAACAGTATTAGTACGGCATTAGAAAATAGAAAGCCCTGGCCTCGGTTTGCCTGATCTTGTCAGATCTTAGAAGCTAAACACAAGTCAGCCCTGGCTAATATTTGGATGGGAGACCCCCAAGGAAGGCCAGGGTCCAGAGGCAGACAAATGTCTCTTGTCTTGAAACCCCCAAGGAATTGGTAGCGAAAGAAAGGCAGTATATGGTGTCATTTTAGGTAACTGGATGTTCATGTCCTCCAGACTGCAATGTGAGGAGTGTTTGTGTGGTGGTGGTGGTGGTGGGGGGGGGGGATGTCTCTTCTACAGCCTGTAGCCACGATGGGTTTTTACTGAGAGATGCTGGCTAAAATCTTCTTCCCCGTGACCCTTTCTGATTTTGTCGACTTCTTTTTCTTGGTCACATAATTGTCCTTTCCCACCATCTCAGTAAGACCTGTTGGGAAGTCTAGAGTGGAAGGGCATCTCTCCGCCTCCACCTAGTTCTCTAGCCACAACATAAATTCCTGATTTGTTGAGTTGTATGACAATTCCTCCCAGGTTCCTACTTCCTCAGAGGGTCACAGGTTCTGTTAGAAGGCCATGAAGACATCAGAACAATGAAAACAGTTTCAGCAATATTAATTCATCTTGCGGGAACACAAGATCAATAAAACTTTCTAGTGAGCCACACAGAAGCCTTTGAAAGAAAGCTACTAGCTCATGGTCACCTTCTCCACATTATTTGTCTCCATTGTTGGCTCCTGACCCAGTGTGCTCAGAGTTCAAGATGTCCACTTTGAAATATTCTTGCTTTTAAAGCTCTCCAAGACATTAGGAAAACAGTCTGTTCATTCAAATGATCCTGTCGGTTTAAATGCAGCTGTGTGCTTAGAAAAGAGCATAGATTCTTGCAGGAATTCATTTCTAGGGTCATAGCTGTGTCTTACATTTCTAACTGCCTGTCTTGTCCCTCCTTAGCTCTGGCAGCGATACTTGGGGTCGTCCCCTTTTTGGGGACGTACTGGGCAGCTGTACCTGCAGTGCTAGACCTCTGGCTTGTACAAGGAGAAGGATGTCAAGCTTTGCTCCTCTTGGTGTGTCATCTCTTGCCAACGTATTTTGTAGACACAGCGATTTATTCAGATATATCAGGGTAAATATTTCAATATAGTATTCAGTCTGTATTGGGAAAGACCTCACTGAAATATTAATAATGCCTCTGAGACTAATCATACCATTTTATTTATCAACCATTTATCTATCAATACAGGACGGGTTAGGTGAAATGGTGCACACATTGTGTTATATTTTCAGGGGCCTGAACCAGTGTGCGTGCCCATTGCATGAACCAGGCATAACTGGTCAGCCAGTCAGCTGATACTGGCTAGGATGGGTTATGTTGTTGTTGTTAGGTGCGAAGTCATGTCCGACCCATCGCGACCCCGTGGACAATGATCCTCCAGGCCTTCCTGTCCTCTACCATTCCCCGGAGTCCATTTAAGTTTGCACTTAAGACTGCTTCAGTGACTCCATCATTCTCTGTCGTCCCCTTCTTCTTTTGCCCTCAGTCGCTCCCAGCATTAGGCTCTTCTCCAGGGAGTCCTTACTTCTCATGAGGTGGCCAAAGTATTTGAGCTTCATCTTCAGGATCTGGCCTTCTAAGGAGCAGTCTGGGCTGATCTCCTCTAGGACTGACTGGTTTGTTCGCCTTGCAGTCCAAGGGACTCGCAAGAGTCTTCTCCAGCACCAGAGTTCAAAAGCCTCAATTCTTTGACGCTCGGCCTTCCTTATGGTCCAACTTTCACAGCCATACATTGCAACTGGGAAGACCATATCCTTGACTAGATGCACTTTAGTGCGTTTATTCAAGGATGGGTTATATGAAGTGTTTTTAGGAGGTTTCTAGTCAAAGCATTTTAGTCAGAGTACTTGGTGTGCAGAGCTTCTTCCAAAGAGGCCCATTAGCTCACTGACACAGCGCTCTCACCAAAGCAGGTACAAGTTTATTTTATTTATTATTTCTAATATTTATATACCGCCCTCCCCTCTCCTGCGGCTCAGGGCAGTTTACATGGAACAGGGAAGATGGACCAACACAGTATAACTCGGTAACGTTGAATAGAGGTGATACCAGAACAACAGTGGTTCTGATACATTCAGTAACTGATTGAATGACATTAACATGTTAACAATCCCATGGTGGGTCACTTCAGGATGTTTACTTCACGGAGAGGAGTTCTGGGGGGGGGGGGCAGTAGATGTTGTCGGTTCGGTCGACCTCAACCAAATGCCTGGCGGAAAAGCTCCCTGCGGAACTGTTCTAGCTCCAGCAGTTACAACAAGACGTTAATGTAAGAATAATACCGAGAGCAGCTTTTTCAGTTGAATGCTTATTTTTTTCATGGCTGTTCATGCTGGTGCTAAGCGTGTTGGGAAATACTCCCTGCTTGAGTGCTCCAGGGAAATGCTCAGCTTTATGTTCTAAATCGCCTGCAAGAAGAGAAGCCGGCTTGGCAGGAATTTGAACACTGCAGCATTCTCATTCGGTGTGTTGTGTTTGCAGAGGAGGACATCCGTACTTAACGGGGCTGGCCGTGGCGGGTGGCGCCTATTACCTCGGTCTCGAAGGGGCCATCATCGGGCCCATTCTCCTCTGCATTCTTGTGGTTGCCTCTAACATCTACAGTGCGATGCTTGTAAGCCCCACAACCTCCTCGCCTGCCCCGTCACAAATGCCTTGGCCTTTGCAAATATACAGGTAAGTCGCTTACGTCATCTCTCCAAATTACCACCACCTTCAAAATGTGTATTGTGACTTCGCAGCCATTCTCGTCCTATGGGTCGGGGCCTTTGGTAGAGGCAGTGGGGCACTGCTGGGGGAGGGAGCAGGTGCCAAGCAGAGCTGGATGCAGTTTCTTCGAAGCAGCAGAGGTTTAGCATCTCAGCCACCCAAACTATTATGGGAACCGCAAAAGTGTAATAACCATCTATAGACCTGTGCTCTCCGGGGGTGGCCGAACTGTGGCTCTCCAGATGTCCATGGACTACAATTCCCATGAGCCCCTGTCAGCATTGCTTTTGATTTCAGGGACACCTTTAAGACCAGCAAAGTTTTAATTGGGGGTGGAAGTTTCTATGTGGCATCTGAAGAAGTACGCATGTGCACAAAAGCTTATCCCCAGACTGCCTCTTGGTTGGTCTTAAAGGTGCCCCTGGAGATGTAATCGTCGTCTCTCTGTTTTTGTGAATGGAGGTTTGGTTGCCTCAATTGCCTTCATCTCTTGTAGGCAACCGAGGGAGACTCCCGAAGAACTGAAGGTCACCACAGAATGACGGGCCCAGCATTCCCTTCTCTTCCTGTTTCTTTTGGGCACCCGGAGCTCTGGGGAGCGGAGGCCATGGGTCTTGCCTCCAGCTGTGTCCAGCAGCAGCGGTGGGAGCAACATTCACTTATAAGCACCATTCACTGGAAGAATGATGTCGCCTGAGGTCATTCCGCGCTTTGACTTGGCCAAGCAAACATGTCTGCTCTGCATACTTTGCTTGATACGCAAGCTGACCTAGGATTTTTTTTTGGGGGGGGGGGGGGGCTGGCTTGCCAAACTGTATGATCCCCTCAAAATCTTTTGGTTTGTCTGCTGAAACATTCTGATTTGGTATTGACACTTTTGATTCTGCACATAAACAGATTTTGAGAGTTAGAATTCCCCCTCTCTTGCTCTTGGAATACTCGCTTTGTCACAAAGCAATCCATTGTTATTATTTTTAACAGTTGTTACGCCTTTAAAGCCCAGCCTCTGCCCAAGCTTGTCTTTAGCGAGTTTACTGGCTGCCGTTTGAGACCAGCAACACTTCCTGCTTGTCTGTGGCCAGATAGATAAATTGAGTTACATGCAGTACTCTTTGGGAAAGTGCTTCCTTACACCCTTGGTTGCTTTGTCATATAGTTTTAGTTTGCCAAAACTAAGTCTGTATGAGAATATATATCTGCTTTCCCGTGCTGCTGAACCACCCTAGCCAGAATAGGCTTGGACCTTCTTGGTGACCACATCAGCCCTGTGGGGGTCTCCCGGCCTGGCTGGAGATCTTGCTCCTTGGCCAGCCAGCATCCCCCAGGATGCATCCTCTTCAGCCCCCCACGGCCCCTGTTTATGCAGTTCCGCTGTAAGTCGTTTTCTTTCACTAAATGCCAGTCAGTTTGTTGCCATGGTATCCCGGGTCTTGGACCCTCTGCTTCTGTGCTGAGGCCACCCAGCCCTGTGAGGCTGGTCCTGAAAACCCACCTAAGCCTTTTGTATGCACCTTAAAAACTTGGGCTTGCCCAAAGACACAAGCCAAAGGCCCTCGCTGAACCCTAACCCAAGGACTAGGGTTGCCAACAGATGTGGAGAAAGATGTCTTCTGGTTCTCTGTAGTTTTGAGTTTTTCTTGAGGTTTATGGGTAAGTCCAGAGGAGAAGCCCCCTCCCCCTTACAGGAATTGCAAAATTTGACGACCCTGCCTGCTGGAAGGAGGAGTTTGTATCCGCTGGTGGAGACTGCCCTGCCGAGAAGGAAAATTCAAGGCACGTGAGAAGAACTCTTTCATTCTCACGCATTAAGCACCTCTAAAAGGACCAGAAAGAGCCTCTTGTGGCGCAGCTGGCAAACCACCCCGTATTGAGTCTGCCATGAAAATGCTAGAGGGCATCACCCCTAGGGTCAGACATGACTCGGTGCTTGCACAGGGGATACCTTTACCTTTAAAAGGACTGGAGCATATTTCTCCAGGCCTGTTGGCAACTTAAACAAGACAGTGGCTGCTTTGGCCACCTTGAGAACTCAATACCTCTTTCATAAAACAATATTATGTGTTCTCAGTTTATTTTCACTTAAACCATATTTGTTTGTTAAATTGCATTGTGATTCCTTTTAAAGATGCTTTGAGTCCCTGTTAAAGATTCTCCCTGACATAAATTAATTCAGACCTTAATGCAGCAAAGGCAAAACGGACAGTGCAAATTTGTGCCGATATACCAGGGTGTTTAAATCTCCGGGCGCTGGATGGTTACGGCCAGATCTTCCAGTTGTTAAAAAGGAGGAGGATGGTGCTTTCTTCGAGCATGTACAGAGGGTAATAAATCAGTGGGAAGAGGCAGATTCTCTGGGCCAAACGACTCTGTCAGATTTTTAAAGAGTGGAAAGGGCTCGATCCAAAAAACAGTATTCCTGGAGTCTCCTGAGCTTTTTGCCACTTGGCTACTTGAAGAACCTGGTCCATTTTCAAAGGGGAAAATGTTCGGAGCACAACTTCGGAGCTGTGTCACTGAGGGAAAACAAGGACTGGGAAGGAGAGGAAGGCACAGGACCGTGTTCTGACAAAGCCCCAACTTCGGAATTCTCCAGACATTTTCAGTTTGAGACTTTTGCAGTATTTCTTCATGTGGGCAACCGCTGTGCTTCCTTTTCCTCCGCTTCACAGTTTTATAACTTCTGTAAAACATCTTGACTCATGCTTCTTTGGCCGTGGCAGTGGAGACTAACCCGTTTCCCTGCTGCAGAGTTTGGCACAAGCTCAAAGGAGGCCAGAGCGTGAGAACCTGCCTAAAGGGCTTGCAGTCGAAATACATTTTTGGCCTTTTCGAAGCAAAAGAGTCGCAGAAGTAGGCTGGCTGCTGCCTGAGCTTTCGAGAGACGGCTTGATCTTTCTGCCCAACGGAAGGGTCCTGAGCGGGGTCCGTTTTCCGGACTTCAAAATGCTGAAATCAATACGTTGAACATTTTGTGGAAGTTTTAAAAAATTAGTTATTAACAGTTATAGCCTTATTTGCAGTTCTTCCTAATGGAAGCATCCCTTTTCATTTGAAATAAGCGTCATGCAGGTGTATTCTTCCACCTGTGCAAACGGACGAGAGAAACTGAAAGACTTCCTGGTTAGCATTTTGGCGGCAGGTGTCGATTGAGGGTTGCTTCCTGTGAGGTGCCACTTCTGAGTAGGGAAATGCTGCATGACTCTGGAGAGTGAAAGAAATGCCCTTGTGAGTCGTGCATGCGGTGAGAAGCAGGGTTGGTGGCAGGTCCCAGCCGCACCCATGCGCTGAAGTGATCTTCCCACAAGAATCGTTGATCCTGAAGAGACCCTGGTTTTCCTGAACCACAAATTGTGTTAATAGCAACATAGACATGTTTATCCTTTAAAACCGTGGAAGAGTCTGTAGAAGCAGTTTCTTATTTAGCCCAAGAACTACTCAGTACATGTGTCGTGTGTACAAAATCTCACTGTTGTGCCCATTTTTGCACGAATGACTTGAGCTGCTCTTAGGGAGACGTGTTGGCGAACGGGGGGTACAGCGTGTGCCCTGGATGGCACCCCTTGCATTTCTTGTAGAATGCCCCAGGACATTTATTTATTGCGTTCAGTTTTCACTCCTTTATAAATATGCTTGATATTTTTCTAAATAAAGTTCACCTTTGATCTTCTGGCTTGAGCTGGTCTGCCATTGATAGTGCAGCTTTGTTTTCTATGTTGACTTGATTTCTCTTTTTAAATAAAAATTTGGATCTTCAAACAAAACAGTACTGTGGTTCAGCTGGAAAGCTTTGGAAATGATTGTCAGCACCCTGTTTTGTTATTTTTTCCCCTAAATGGTCCGGGTCTTTGCCTCTGTTTTCTCTTTCCTGAACGTGCGTGCCCCTACGCATGCGACACCCACATGTCCCAGGTCCTAGCAGTATACCTGTTCCCCTTACACAAGTGGCTTTCAATAAGCGTTACGAAACTGTATTGAAACACCCTTATAATTCATGTAAAACAGGCCTTCTGCAATATTATTATTTTGATTTTGATTTATTATCCACCACTCCTGTAGATGGCTCCTGGTGGGGTACAGTTGTCCACAATAAAACCCTGATAAAGCCCATTAAAACCCATGGACATAAAAACATACTACCACAAAAAGCCAACAAAGTCACAGAGAACATGGCGGAATAACTCAACTGTCAACTTCCAATCTCCCAGTAATATCTAATAGAGGGGGTGGGAAGAGGGGCCCAGATGAAATATAGCCAAGCCGCTGCTCAGCGCTGGGGGGGCCGTGACAGATCTTCCTTGCTGCGACAGCCTCAACCAAAGACCTGGCAGAAGAGCTCTGTTTTGCAGGTCCTGCTGAATGTCAAAAGCTCCTGCAGGGCCCATAGCTGTCCTGGGAGCGCATTCCACCAGCTTGAGGCCAGGATCGAAAAAGCCCTGGCCGTGGTCAAAGACATCTGTAAACCGCTGGAAACAGTATAAATAATTGGTTACGGCCTAAGTGGGAGGAGAAAGGAGCGGGGCCAGTCCAGGATAGGAGAATGCGCTGATTGGCCCCTCGCCTGGACTGACAAGAATTCCAGCCAGTCGGGTGAGAGGCCAATCGGAAGGTGCAAAGCTGGCAGGAGGCTACAGAGTGCGCTCCCTCCCCCTCCCTCCCTCCAGGCCTGCCGCGAAGGAACCTCTGACAGGCCCTGACTGAGGGGAGGGAGGCCTTTCCAAGAGCAACGCAGGGGAGCCTGAGGGCCTTCCTTTTGAGGGGGGGGACTTTCCCCTTCTGCCAAACAGTTGGCTGACAGGGAGGCCACAGAAAAGCCCCTTCTCACTTAAAATAATGCTCTGGTCGGGGGTTAGACACAGCCAAGCCATGTGTCCTTCTTCTTTGCAACTCTCTGCAGATTTGAGGCCACTGCACAGCGTTATTCTGCAGAGGAAATTGGGGTTTTTTTGTCTCCTGTTTCATCTGCACAACAACCCTGTGCAGTAGGCCTCAAGTCTTTCAATTCTACAACAACCTGTGTGGGAGGCCTTAAATGTTTCTTCTCTACCACAACCCTGTCCAAAGTAGCCCTTTCTGCCTGGGGAGCTGATCTTTATACTCTGCAGGTGAGCTGTAATTCCAGGAGCTCTCCAGGCCCCACCTGGAGGTTGGCTACCCCTGGGTTGGATATATTCCTGGAGGTTTGGAGGTGGGACTTCATAATCGTACAATGCCTCAGAGTCCAGCCTTCGAGGAGGCCGCTGGTGCGCTTCTGGGCCTGGGGGGAAGGCTGGGGGGAAGCACACCTACTGCCCGCTGTATTTACAAATACAACAGGCTTGGTCCCTAGTACATATATAAGAGGACATACATTTTACGAGTTCAGCTGCTTTGGGGTTTTCAGTGAAGTTCATGGGCAATCTAAAAATGGAAAAGAATATTAGAGGGTGTAAAATGACTATGTTGTGTCATCAAGTTGCTTCTAACTTATAGTGATGCTATGAATTAATGAACTCCAAAACACCCCACATCCAAGTTCTTTGTCATATTTATATATATATATATATATATAAATTCTCCAGGTATTTCCCTACCTGAAGCTGGCAACCCTAGACGCTGAGCAGGTTCATGGTGGAACCTGGGGATCCCCTGGAATTACAGGTCATCTCCAAACCACAGAGATCAGTTCTCCTGGAGGTCTGCTGATGTCCCTCCCCAGCCCCAAATCCTGCCCACTCCTGTCTCCAGGTACTTCCTCTCCCAGGGCTGGCGACCCTAGGTCAAGCAGGAATGGCCTCACTTCCATGCTCTCCTTGGGAGCTTTGTGGAGAAGTGATATTCAAATGTACCGTTATCAGGCGAAGCCCACCATTGGTGACTGCAGTTTGGATCAAACTAGGAATTGTCTTTTCCTCTGTGAATCCGCTGGCTTCAGGGGCCAAGCAATGCACTGCACAGATCTCTTTCTCACATTTATTTCTCCCCTTTCCCCCTGCGGCGTGTCGGTAAAGGGACGCAAGAGCACTGGGTCCGACAGAGGGCACCCTTGCACTTACATGGAAGGTCGACTCCTTAGAAATATTCTATAACTGTCAACCAGCTATTTTCCACTTACTGCGAAATGTTTTTGAGGCTTCCTTAAATGGAAAGGAATGAAGAACAAGACATCATACTGGTGATTGCTCATTTGCCTACCTCTCTTATGCATGTATTTGCTTATTTATAGTTGGATTTATAGGACTGCCCCTCTTGGCCCAACCATCTCGGGGCAGTGTACATCAAATACAACATAGTTAAAAACATCTGTGCCCCATACATCTGATCTCACCCACGTTGCTGCCCTCCATTAGTTGCCAGAACAAGATGGTACAGGAAAGAGTGTTTTGAGGGGGGGTGCCTGGATTTCCTGGTGGCCCAGCCTCAACCAAATGCCTGGTGGAAGAGCTCCATTTTACAGGCCCTGCAGAACTGAGTAACCTTCAACAGGGCCCGTGTCTCCTCTGGGAGCTCATTCTACCAGGTAGGGGCCAGGACTGGAAAGGCCCTGGCCTTGGTGGAGACCAGGTACACCTCTTGTGGAACCACCAGCCTGCTGGGACAACAGAGTGTAACCCTCTTTGAGGGGCATTCAGAGAGGTGGTCCTGCAGATACGCCAGACCCAGACCGCGAATGGCCTTCAGCGTCAAAATCAATTTCTTGAACCTAATCCGGCACTCCGCTGGAAGTCAAGGCAGCTGTCTGAGCACTGCCAAATAAATCCGTTTCAGCTTTAGGACCACCAAAGCCAAACAGCTGGAGGACTAAATAATAGAAGAGGAGCAACCTGGAAATCTCTGAAGCACTATCTAAATGCTAATGATTATTGACAGCCATGCTAGTCTCTTCTTTAAAACATTGTTCAAGCACAGCTAGCAGCAATATTCTGTATTTAGCAATGCTTATATTTGCGCTCAGGCTGGTGGAGAAATATGTCAGGAGGCCAAACTTTGTGACCTACTGTGATAAACCCCTGGTTCCTGACCCGTAGTTCTCCCCTCCTTTTGAAATTTGCTTGGGTGCCTTACTCTCCCGGATCCCCCGCTGAGTTGTGGCACCTTCCCAGGCCCAGGGAAGAGCGCCCCTCCCATCTCCACCTGCATTTCAAAGGCTCATCCTGCTCTCACCCCCCTTATCTCAGGACTGTTCTCACTGGAAGCTCAGTCTGAATACCAGGGGGCTGCCTGGCCTGCTTTGGCACTCTGCGGATCAAAAGGACCTGTATTGCCCTTTCTGTGTGAATCGATGTTCCCACCAAATGCTTCTCCTGCCCCCCCCCTTCCCAAGCCAAGGTATCTAAGCTATGCAGCCCCCTCCCCGGCGTCTCTGTCAAGATTCCCGCCTAAGAGCTTATGCGAGGTGTTGATCCTTGTCCAGATTCTCCAAATAAAGACTTCTACTTAAAGCTTCAGCCTGAAGCCCGAGAGTGAGGTCTGAGCTGCGAGTCTGCTGGGTCTCAACCGCTTGATTCCTGACACCTACATGGTCACCTACAGTAATTTTCAGAAATTCAGAAGTCCTGAGCTTTGCTAACGTCCAGCTTGGCTGACAATGACCGGTAAAACCGCTGTCCACTCCTGGGAGACTCTTTGCCGCTTCTTCCCTGGGCAGGTGGCAGGCGGCACACCCAGCTGACCCACCTACTTCCAGGCCTTGCTCCCTCGCACCATCTTTTCTGGGGAGACCCTCCCTGGCCGTGTAAGTGGCAGACTTGGAGCCCTCCCCTCGTGCAACCCTGACTGCCCGAGGGCTGCTGCTGTGTGCCTTGAGAGCCAGTTGGGTGTCGTGGTTAGGAGTGCGGACTTCTAATCTGGCATGCTGGGTTCAATTCTGCACTCCCCCACATGCTGCCAGCTGGGTGATCTTGGGCTCGCCACAGCACTGATAAAACTGTTCTGACCCAGCAGTGATATCAGGGCTCTCTCAGCCTCACCCACCTCACAGGGTGTCTGTTGTGGGGGGAGGAAAGGGAAGGCTGCTTTGAGACTCCTTCGGTTAGAGAAAAGCGGCATCTAAGAACCAACTCTTCTTCTTCTTCTTCCTTTAGAGTGGCCATTTACTTTTGTTATACGAAGGCCAGTGACAAATGGATCTTGGGTTTTCATTTAGGCCTGTTTAACTGTACTGTAGAAGGTCTGTTTGTCAAAGGGACCAGTTGGCAAAGCGAGCAGATTTTCATTTGATTGTCATGGAATTATTTAAACACATGTTATAAATATTAGATCCCCACCCCCACCCACCTCGGCTCTCCCATGTGCTGTTTTCGTAATGAAATGCTTCTCCTCTAACAACGGAGTGATTTATCCTATGCTAAACCCTCGCAGAGCCCAAATCCTCCAGTGCTTGTACAGGCAAAATGCCGGCTCAAATTAATGAGATCTTTAATGCCTTATAAAAAGGGTGTGAATTGTCGAATATTCCATACAGAGAAGCCTTTACACACAGCCCAGCATTAACCCATCATGTCCCCCAAGACAAAACACCAGATTTCAACAGAATGAAAATAAAGGTACCGAGACCCCTGAACCTGGCATGAAGTTTGCATTGCTCACTAGCCAATGGGACAGAACCCCCATGGTTCCCGGGGGAAGAGCCACGTAAGCTATAAAATGAAATGGCATTCCCATGCATGACTGCGCAGTGGGCTTATAGTCCCCCCGAACTTATGGGTAATATAATGTATGAGACAGGATGTGCACGTCCCCCAGATCCCCATAAGGAACATCACTTCTGCCAGACTTCACAGCTTTTTAGTCCTGCTCAGCAAGCAGTGAGAAAATCAAATAATCTCGATCCATGCTTGTACAGAATTGGAAAACCATGCACTGAGATTGGCCATAATTGAATCATAGAATCATAGAATCATAGAGTTGGAAGGGGCCATACAGACGATCTAGTCCAACCCCCTGCTCAACGCAGGATCAGCCCAAAGCATCCTAAAGCATCCAAGAAAAGTGTGTATCCAACCTTTGCTTGAAGACTGCCAGTGAGGGGGAGCTCACCACCTCCTTAGGCAGCCTATTCCACTGCTGAACTACTCTGACTGTGAAAAACTTTTTCCTGATATCTAGCCTATATCGTTGTACTTGAAGTTTAAACCCATTACTGCGTGTCCTCTCCTCTGCAGCCAACAGAAACAGCATCCTGCCCTCCTCCAAGTGACAACCTTTCAAATACTTAAAAAGGCTATCATGTCCCCTCTCATCCTCCTTTTCTCCAGGCTGAACATTCCCAAGTCCCTCAACCTATCTTCATAGGGCTTGGTCCCTTGGCCCCAGATCATCCTCGTCGCTCTCCTCTGTACCCTTTCAATTTTATCTACGTCCTTCTTGAAGTGAGGCCTCCAGAACTGCACACAGTACTCCAGGTGTGGTCTGACCAGTGCCGTATACAATGGGACTATGACATCTTGTGATTTTGATGTGATGCCTCTGTTGATACAGCCCCAAATGGCATTCGCCTTTTTTACCGCTGCATCACAATGCCTGCTCATGTTTAGTTTACAATCCACAAGTACCCCAAGGTCTCGTTCACACACAGTGCTACCTAGAAGCGTATCCCCCATCCAGTAGGCATCCCTTTCATTTCATGGAAATGCTCTGTGTGTGTTGGGGGGAGACTATCTGGTAGATTCAGGGACTTGGTGTTGTTTCAACACTCTGAGGTGCGTAAGCACCGGGGGGGGGGGGCTGCCCCGAGTCTCCGTTTGGAAATGTGCTGATTTGCTGGCTCACCTCACATCCTCCTTGGCACACGTCTACCAGCAGGTTTTCGGCCACCCCCGAGAAGGCCAGCGATTCTACGCATTGCTTGTTAAAGGTGCCCATCTCTCTCACTTCCCACAACCGATGACCATGGGGACACCTTCCCACAACTGGGCACTCCCAGGGAATGAGCAGCTGGGTGACCAACGGCCTCCCTTCCTTAGCACCTGTAAATTCTGCAGATGACATGAAATTGGGAGGAGTAGGGAACACCCCTGGATGCCTAGACCTCCCCGCCTGTGCTCACTTCTGTACCTGTTAGCTGAGTGATCTGCTAATCTACATCCTGCCTTCCCAAACAAATATTTTAATGGGCAATATTAGTATAAATTGTACTTGATTTTAAATGTAAAATAGGTTTCACAATTTTAAGTGTTGCGACTGGCCTGAATCATTTGAGACAGGGTGGGATAGAAATTTAAGAAATAAAAAAGAACACACAACACAGAAAACAAGAAGAACTAGCCTCACAATCTAACACACGTTGCATTAGATGGCATTAGAGTTTTGCCATCATGAGATCCCAGGCTGCCGTTCAAGCGTTCTCTGCATAGCTGTCTATTTGCAAAGGAGCAAGATAGTCCCCCAGAATCCAAGCTGGTCTCTTTTCCCCAGTTCTAAGCCCAACTATAACTTTGGGCTAAGTGAGATCAGGCAATGACGACCAACCAATTAGGTAGTTTTAGAGGATGAGGTTTCTTGGTTAGAGAACCGCACTCAAAGAGTTGTTGTCAATGGTGTTTCATCAGACTAGAAGGAGGTGAGTAGCGGGGTACCTCAGGGCTCGGTGCTCGGCCCGGTACTTTTTAACATATTTATTAATGATCTAGATGAGGGGGTGGAGGGACTACTCATCAAGTTTGCAGATGACACCAAATTGGGAGGACTGGCAAATACTCCGGAAGATAGAGACAGAGTTCAACTAGATCTGAACACAATGGGAAAATGGGCAAAGGAGAACAAGATGCAATTTAATAAAGATAAGTGTAAAGTTCTGCATGTGGGTCAGAACAATGAAAAGCATGCCTACTGGATGGGGGATATGCTTTTAGGTAGCACTGTGTGTGAACGAGATCTTGGGGTACTTGTGGATTGTAAACTAAACATGAGCAGGCAGTGTGATGCAGCGGTAAAAAAGGCAAATGCCATTTTGGGCTGTATCAACAGAGGCATCACATCAAAATCACAAGATGTCATAGTCCCATTGTATGCGGCACTGGTCAGACCACACCTGGAGTACTGTGTGCAGTTCTGGAGGCCTCACTTCAAGAAGGACGTAGATAAAATTGAAAGGGTACAGAGGAGAGCGACGAAGATGATCTGGGGCCAAGGGACCAAGCCCTATGAAGATAGGTTGAGGGACTTGGGAATGTTCAGCCTGGAGAAAAGGAGGTTGAGAGGAGACATGATAGCCCTCTTTAAGTATTTGAAAGGTTGTCACTTGGAGGAGGGAAGGATGCTGTTTCTGTTGGCTGCAGAGGAGAGGACACGCAGTAATGGGTTTAAACTTCAAGTACAATGATAAGAGCCTAATGCTGGGAGCGATCGAGGGCAAAAGAAGAAGGGGACGACAGAGAATGAGGTGGCTGGATGGAGTCACTGAAGCAGTAGGTGCAAACTTAAATGGACTCCGGGGAATGGTAGAGGACAGGAAGGCCTGGAGGATCATTGTCCATGGGGTCGCGATGGGTCGGACACGACTTCGCACATAACAACAACAACAATGATATAGGCTAGATATTAGGAAAAAAATTTCACAGTCAGAGTAGTTCAGCATTGGAATAGGCTGCCTAAGGAGGTGGTGAGCTCCCCCTCACTAGCAGTCTTCAAGCAAAGGTTGGATGCACACTTTTCTTGGATGCTTTAGGATGCTTAGGGCTGATCCTGCATTGAGCAGGGGGTTGGACTAGATGGCCTGTATGGCCCCTTCCAACTCTAGGATTCTAGGATTCTAAGTATTTGAAAGTTTGTCACTTGGAGGAGGGCAGGATGCTGTTTCCGTTGGCTGCAGAGGAAAGGACACGCAGTAATGGGTTTAAACTGCAAGTACAACAATATAGGCTAGATATCAGGAAAAATATTTTCACAGTCAGAGTAGTTCAGCAGTGGAATAGGCTGCCTAAGGAGGTGGTGAGCTCCCCCTCACTGGCAGTCTTCAAGCAGCGGCTGGACAGATCCTTCTCCTGGGTGCTTGAGGCTGATCCTGCATTGAGCAGGGGGTTGGACTAGATGGCCTGTATGGCTCCTTCCGACTCTATGATTCTATCCTCCAATGTCTCCATTTTCTCTGGAGAACTGATCTTCGTAGTGACCTGGAATTCTGGGAGATCCCCAGGTCCCACCTGGTGGCTCTATAAAGAGTAGGCCATACGGGATTGTTAGATTCCCACCTGGAGGCTGGCATGCTGCAGAGTTGGAACCCTTCCTTTTTCTGAGTCTGCTTTTGAGTCAGCCTTTTGCCTGCAGATTTCGGTCCATCTCTCATGAACACCCCCAGGGTTTTAAAGAACCCCTCCCGCCATTCTTCCTTCAGATAAAGCCCTGTCCTTGTGGCTGAAGAAGGCTCTTATGAATCTGCCCCCAGCAAATGTCGGTACAGAAGTCTCTCTTCCCCGAATGGCTGCTTTGTCTGTAGTGTGACCCTTTGGGCTTCATTCTGCAGCTGATGACAGCGGGACCGATGATGTTTTTATGAGATGGACTCCACTCTGAGTTGACCTTTGCTCAGATCCCAGCAAGGCGGAGCAGTCTGCTGTCAGCGTGAGGGACGGACAGGCACCAAGAGTCTCCGAGGACTCTGAACTTCTCAAGGGCAGCCCCATGTCATGGAATATTAACGCGTGACCTTTGGATCCAGTGCTTTCACTGCAAAGGAAATTTCATCTATAGATCTTGCCGTGCAGACTGGCAGGACCAGATTCTGTTTCCTTTTCTTCCTGGAGAAAATGGAACTTAGCCTTAAGGCTAAAGGAACTTGTCCTCTGATTGTTATGAAAGAGATTTTTTATTGTAGCAAGAACTGTGTTTCACAAAAGGGCTGACGCAGGGGTAGTCAAACTGCGGCCCTCCAGATGTCCATGGACTACAATTCCCAGGAGCCCCTGCCAGCATTTGCTGGCAGGGGCTCCTGGGAATTGTAGTCCATGGACATCTGGAGGGCCGCAGTTTGACTACCCTGACAGGTCCATAACAATCCGTCGGGGAGTTCTGCAAGAGAACGCTTTGAACCTTGGAGCATGTGAGTCATCTGATGAGCCAATGTGCATGATGCGTTGGAAAGAGGAACACCGTCGGGATGGCCGACCCCGGAGATATCACCAAGCAAAAGAGTTGAGTCTGCTTATTTTAGCCGTGTTCTAAGGTCTGTTAAATATTTTGGCCACCTCATGAGAAGGAAGGACTCCCTGGAGAAGAGCCTAATGCTGGGAGAGATCGAGGGCAAAAGAAGAAGGGGACGACAGAGAATGAGGTGGATGGATGGAGTCACTGAAGCAGTAGGTGCAAACTTAAATGGACTCCGGGGAATGGTAGAGGACAGGAAGGCCTGGAGGATCATTGTCCATGGGGTCGCGATGGGTCGGACACGACTTCGCACATAACAACAACAACAACAAAAAGGTCTGTCATTTAGTCACATCTTAAGGCTTGATCATTTAGTGCACCGAAGACTGATTGGCAGTTTTCAAACAGCCTTTGAATTCTGGTTCCTAATGGATCTTTTCTGCCATTTCAGACAGACCCTGTTTTAGTAACCGGCTGATATTAGAATTTATGGGCCTGCTCATACCAGCCCTATTTGTGTTGGGTTAGCAAAGCAGGCTTGAGGGAAACGGCTTCCTTCTGTTCCCCACCCCTGTGTGGTGCTGAATCTTTGTGTTGTGCTCTTTAAGACACCTGTTGTGCTGCTGACCCACCACCCTTGGCTGCTGCACACATTTCCATGGATGTCTTTTAAAGGGGATTTTAAATGGGGATTTTGGGACGCTGTTACCCGCCATGAGCCGCAAGGGAGTGGCGGGAAATAAATATAATAATAATAATAATAATAATAATAATAATAATAATAATAATAATAATAATAATAATAATAATAATAAAAAGTGTTCTAAGTTGAGCACTAGAGCGGTAGATGACTGTAGGACTTCTGTGCTACAATCGCGCCATGGGGATGCTTGACTCCCACAACTGGTTTAGTGCTATCATGTTTAACTTAACAATTCCCTTGCTGCAATTCCCTTGCTGCAGGCCGACTGATGGCCTGAGTCACACCGTTCCTGGGACCGCCCCGGGCCAGTGCCGATGTCGTCCGGAAGCAGGAGTCAGCCCTACAACTGGACAAGCACGGGGCCAGGCCAAATTCCTGGTGCAGAAAAGGTCCTTCTAAACTCACCGGTTTCAGTGGACTTTGGAGGGTTAGCCTGGTGGAATCAGCCTAGCCCAATTGTGTCAGAGCTCAGCTGCTAAGCAGGGGTGGGTGGGATGGGAGCCCACCTCGGAGGACTGGGTGGCACTGCAATGGCCAGCCCCCTCTGAGTGCCTCTTGCCTTGAAGACCTTCCCCATAAGTCAGTCCCCCACATTGTGCAGGGACTCCCTTTCAGAGCAGGAGGATACTCATTGCTTGAACTGGAGCATCGGGGGTAGGGGGGGGGGTGATGGTTTACTGGCTAATGCCATTCAGACTCCTGACATCAAGGAATACAATTGCACTGGGTTAAATGCCACCATTCCACTCAACGTCTTACTCTGAGTAACAGTAAGGCCTCTCCTCCTTCGACCTCCTTTGTCTCCTCAGTGCTCCTTGCTCCATTGCTGCTGAAGGCCGATAATCCTGCCTCCTTCCCACGAGAAGGTGAGCAGGGCCATCCTATGCAGAGTTTCTCTGGTCTAAACCTGTGGATTTAAGCACTCCGCCTCCGGTCATGCCATCTGGCACACCTGATGCAGTGTGAAGCAGAGTTCTCAGCTTGACTCATGGCTGGAACTTCAGCTCATTTGCGATAGGCAGACTCCTCTGTGGGTGTCCAGTTTTTACCCACAGGAAGCTTCATTATTTAATTCACTTAAGGGGGGGGGGATTGCAGCTAGAGGACTGGTGTGTTTGGGAGAAGCTTGCTGAAAGATTCATCTTTGACTGCTCCTCTTTGAAAGAGACGGCTAAAGGAAGAGCTCCCTTGGACAAATTAATCCGGAGTGTCATGGCATGTGTTGTTGGGAAATGACCTCGGCGAGAAATGAATGTTCGGCCAGCTAAAAGGGACGATCACAGATGAGAAATCACAGGGGAAGTCCTGCGCAAACAGCTCGTATTGACAAGAGCCAGGCCAGGGCCCTGCTATGAGGAAGCTGCTTTCCAGAGCAGACATTAGCTAATAACTTGTTTTTTGCCCCTGGGATTTCAGTTTTGGCGGCCTCAGAAAATACTTCAGCACTCCAGAAGGAAAATTTGACATGGCTTTGGGACTCCCTGACTGCCATGACTGAATGGTCACAGGGTTCCTCTTGCTGACCTGATCTGTGAGAAGCAGGCCACCTCAGAGTTTTGGGGGAAGGCTGAAGATCTAGAGGGCCCCTCCTGTTCTATGCCCACCTCATCGAGGAACGCCAGGACCACTTTCCCCACAAGGAGGGAACCCTGGCGTTGACAGGTCCACACGGGGAGAGGCCAACCACACTGGTGGATGGACTAATCTTGGAGGAATAGCTCAGCCAACTTCTAGGTGGGCACCAAAATGACCCAGCAGGAAGCCACTCAGGATCAGTCAGAAATCAAAGAAGAAAACCACGTGGTTCAACAATCCCATGACTCTTTTTTGCTCTCTGAGACCTTTTCCGCACGAGGAACTAGGGCTGTTCCAGCACTCATCTGTTTGCGGGGCTAATTCCTGCTTCTGGATGATGTTGGCACTGGTCCAGGGTGGTCCTAGGCCTGGCATGACGCAGGCTGTCCGTTGGCTGGGCCAAATTCCTCGTGCAGACCAGGTGCGAGAGACCACGTCCTCCATATCACTTTGTGTGGTTGAATGTAATTCATGAATGAGCTGAAGAAGACGGTGGCCGGTTGGGGGACACGAGAGCCCTTCTGAATGGTGAAAGATTCCATCAGGGCCAGAGAATTCTGATTAGTAGTGATTTCTCAAGTTGAGCAGGCCTGTGGTAGAAATAATTTCCTCCCACAAAAGGAACTATTGCTTGTGGTGAATCGGAGCTGTCTGGTTTGCAGATTATAATGCCTGATGATGATTCAAGGAGCAGAGGCATTTAGAGAAGAGTAAAAGTTTTACCAGGCTGATATTTTGGAAAACCGCACAAAACGACAGGGGACCACACCTTAACACTTCACGCCGCCCAACCGCAAAAGCCTGCTTGTGTTGAGAAGTGCGGGACCAGATCGCCGGGGTTTGGTTTTTCCCTTCGAGGCAAAACTTGGCTTCCTTCTCGGGCCTTGGCCATGTTTCCAGGCTCCCTCTTTCTCCCCCTTGCCCAAACTCCCATCTTGCACAGGAACATTTCTTCTTGAAAGAAATCCCGCTAGCCTTTTCCTTCAGTGCCAGAGGGCCAAAGCCAAGATCGATTCCTTTTTCAAAAAGCACACTCAGGAATGTTGCCTGACTCCAGTTCTTGCCCTGCTCTTGCCACAGACAGGCAGATGCTGTTCTTCCGCTGTCAGATTTGGAGGTGCCATCAAAGGCTTTAAGGGGGGGGGGAGAAACACAGCCCAAGGGAGACTTGGCCCGCCCGATCAGTGGTTGCAGGCCGAGTCTTATTCACATTCCCCGATGCTTTTGAAGAGGACCACACCAAACCACCTTCCTCTGCACAGATTGAAGACAGATGGCCGTGGGGGACTGAGGGATCTCTCAGCCTGGCTCCAAAGCAACAGAGTGTCCATCACAGACCCCAAAGCCTCCTTCTTGGGCACAGAACAGGTTCTACAGGCATCCCAGAGTTGGACCTTGGCCAGAAATATCTGCCTAAATCTCCATCCATGGCCATGGTGACATTTGGGGAGCATTCTCTTCATAGCTCTGTCCCCATAATCCCCCCCCCTGCTCTGATTGGATAGGCTGACTGCAAGAGACTCATAATACACAATATGGGGAAGGAGAGGAATTCTAATTCAGTGGCAGAACACACTCTTTGAATATGCAAAGCACCACAGTCCTCGGATCTCCATTTGCAGCCAGTACCTTGTCTGCCTTGCCGTGAGCATCAATCCACTCCTGAGAGCCAGTTTGGTGTTGTGGTTAGGAGTGCGGACTTCTAATCTGGCAAGCTGGGTTTGATTCCCTGTTCCTCCACATGTAGTCAGCTGGGTGGCCCTGGGCTTGCCACGGCACTGATATCATTTTTACGTTTGAATGCAATTCAGAGAGGAGGAAAAAAGACAAAAAAAAACAAACAATGCAACCAGACAACAACCTAAAGGATGTGTATTTGATTTGATTTGCCTTTCTCACTGACACACAAGGAGCTTTTCCACACCAGGAATTTGGCTCAGCCCTGTCTGATCAGATGGCTGATGACAGGCAGTGGGCATGCTTGGTGCTGGAATGTGCGCTTAAGGCCCCCACAAATGCACATGTCCCCACTGGGCTTAATAGGGGTGACAGTGGAGGTCTCCCATTGTGCAGAGAAGTAGTGTCCCCCCCCCACTCCAGTGTCCAGGCATCCTGAGGGACTCCCTCTAACAGACAAAGCCTCTTGAGAAAGCATTCAAGGTTGCTTTAGAAGCAAAGAGACCTTGTGGAGCTGCCTGGACAATACCAAGCTGGGAATTTGGGGGACAGGCTAGTAATATGACACAATCTTCATTGGATGGTGCAGAAGTCATTATGACTGTGTATTTCAACAGATTATATGGAATGCAGAACTACAATCTTTACACTGCTCCGTGGGAGCGGTATAAATAAAACACTAAGGGCTGTGGGGGAGGGCTCGGTCCGGGATGGGGGGGCAACGATTGGCCCCCCAGCCCGCCTCCCGACCCGCCCACTCCCTAGCCTCACCTGCCTTCAGCTGACCTGCCATTTTGCTCCCCTGGTCCGCACTTCCCAAGCCCCCCCTCCCCAAACACCACCACCGCCGCTTTCCCCCTCTCCCACGCAATCTCCCAAGCTCCCCCCATCCCCACTCCCCACCGCCACCGCGGCTTTCTCACCCAGCCACATACTGTACTCAACCCCCCACTCTTACCCACCCATCGCTACTTGCCCTTCCCCCAACAGGCCCTTCCCCCCTCCCTTCCACCCCTGCCCTGTCCCCTAACATGGCACCTACCTGCCTACCTTCCTGCCTTCCTCCCAGCATTCACTTCCTTCCTTCCTTCCCTTCCTTCCTTCCTTCCTTCCTTCCTTTTATTCTCTCTCTCTCTCCTTCCTTCCTTCCTTCCTTCCTTCCTTCCTTCCTTCCTTCCTTCCTTCCTTCCTTCCTTCCTTCCTTCCTTCCTTCCTCAATTTCTCTCTCTCTCCTATCTGCCTCTCTCTCTCTGCCTCTTTGTCTTTCTTTCTTTCTTTCTTTCTTTCTTTCTTTCTTTCTTTCTTTCTTTCTTTCTTTCTTTCTTTCTTTCTTTCTTTCTTTCTTTCTTTCTTTCTTTCTTTCTTTCTTTCTTTCTTCTGCCCATCCATCCACCCACCCTGCTAGCATCCGCTGTATTTCGGCTACAGTGGGCTTAATATCTAGTCACAACATAACACAGCAGTGTAAACTGGTTGTTTTTTTACAATGGGTTTTGTTGCTCAATGCAGAATATCTATGCCTTGACAAAACTCTCAAAGGCGTAGCTCCTGTCTGCTGCCTTCTAAATTCATCCCAATTTCCCCCCCTTACGCAACGTGTCCAGATTAATTTGGAAGTTTTTGCTTCGGTGAAATATCCAAATAAGGCGCTAATTGGCCACTGCGTTCTTGGGTGGGGCATCTCCCCGACCGACGCAGCCCAGCATCCCTGTTCCACTGGCAGGCGCCTTTCATCTCTTCCTTGCTGCTCTGGCCACCGCCTTCTGCAGAGGACCTGCCTTTGCAGGCGGAATGCTCAGCTGGACCGCTTCTGAATACCAACACAATCCCCTTTCCCCACAATTTACAATCTGAGCAGGCTCCATGGAGGACAGCCTGCCTCCCAAGCGCTTTGCTCCCTTGCCAGAACTGTTCGGCACCCTCTTCCGGACACCACAACGCCACAAGAGCCCTTGTGCTGGAGTGAGTTCAGAGTCTTTGTGTAATCGGCTTCTGCCCTGTCGGTCCCATTTTGTATGGGGAGGGGATGGTTCTGGGTTAGAGCCCGAGCCAGAAACAGAATTTCTATCAAGTTCTTTTGAACAGTGAATCATTTTCCCAACCACAGAAAGCTCTGGAAACCTCTCCCTCCTGCCACATATAAAAACTAGTCTAGACGCAACAACCGTAAAAGAATCGAAAAGAACCACCTGGCAGTAGCCAGAAGGGTAAGTCAATAGGGTTCCTGGCTTTCCTTGACATCACATTCGATAATACTGCGGAATGAACTATGCAACCCAGTATTTTGCAGGCATCTGAAAGAAGACAATATAAATAAAGGGGGCCTTGGGTCTCCTGCTTGGGAGGAGGGTGGGGTAAATACCTTTCTTTGCTTATTGATTTGGTTTATTTATGCCCCTTTCTTTCCAGTGGGGCTGATTAGCATCGGACTCTTCCTCCATTTTATTCGCACAACTACCAGGTGAGGGGGGTTGGGCTGAGAATGGGTGACCGGCCAAGATCCCCGGCAAGGGTCTGTGGCAGAATGGGAATTCAGACTGTGGCTCCTGGATCCTACTCCAGTACTGTAACCAGGGAATGAAAATGGGGTTCAGTTCATGATTCATGGCATATCCTATTTGCAAACCATGAACTGTCACAAACGTTTAGCTGCCTCGCAAACCAGTTCAGTTTGTGCGGTTCATGAGGTGATTGAACAACACCCCCCAACACACACACACACACACACACACACACACACACAATGAGCTAAATATACCACAGTTGCTGAGTGTCTGACCGAGCTAAATATACCACAGTTGATCTACATGCCCTCAAAGTTTGGTGAGGGTTGGATTTATGGGGTCCAAGTTATAAGCCTTCAAATAAGGTGTCTCCAGGAAAGCTCTTTCTGAGGAAATGTCCACATGTCATTCTCTCAGAAAGCACTTTCCTGGAGACACCTTCTTTGGGGGACCATGAATCCAATCCTCATTTGATTTAGTGGAGCCTGTCTGGAGATGACTCTGCTCACAAACCAGCACAAGCCTCCATGAACAGCTTCCATGCTCATTGAAAGTTTGTGTTGGTTGGCCTACCATGAACTCGTCTTTGCTGACCACAAACTGACCAAGATTAATCACAAACCTTTGTTTGTTAACTGGTTTGTGCTCACCCCTAACTGTAACCATTACACCACGCTGGATTGAGCAAATCACTGGATTGAGCATAATTATTCTCTGGATGATCTTTCTGTTTTTGGCATTGAGTCAAGTACACCGTGCCAATTCCTGAGAACAAACGTACACCGGCGGCTACTTTCATTTCTCAATAGACAAAATTTCTCCTCATGGTTTGACTACCTCATGGGATTTATCCTGTTTTTATGTAGTGTTGTGTGAGGGATACTTGCATGTATAAATGGTGCGCCCTTTAATTACACGAATGAGTCGCACCTGGGATGCAGCTGTGCATTAGCACAGGATGTGAGATAGGCACTGTTCACTGACTACGTTGAGAAGGTGAACGTCTGCAACTGACCATAGAATCATAGAACCATAGAGTTGAAAGGGGCCATACAGGCCATCTAGTCCCACCCCCTGCTCAATGCAGGATCAGCCCTAAGCATCCTAAAGCATCCAAGAAAACCATGTGACCATGTGACAGTTTGGATTCTCCATTACTGAAGGAGCCAGTGGCCCACAGGATATCATAAGGTGTTCTGATATTTACAACATGTGTATTATCGATTGCTTCTTCTCTTCGGCTTTGACTTTGAGGAACTGGAGGTTTCCTTTCGGAGTCCTTGGGATCAAGCAGATCCTGCCCCCCCTGTTGTGGTGCTGCCAACATGCCTGCCAACCCTGGGTTAGGATGGGGGGGGAGACCACAGTGCTGTACCATTTGCCATCCAGACCTGCCATTTTCTCAAGGGAAGCAACCTGTTTTTTCTAGGGCCAATCCCTATACCTTGCAAGGAAGGAAGGAAGGAAGGAAGGAAGAAAAAGAAAGAAAGAAAGAAAGAAAGAAAGAAAGAAAGAAAGAAAGAAAGAAAGGGCCCCATTGAAAAAGTGACTCAGTACCCAAATATGAATTTATAATAAACCTTGGGAAAATCTTTTTCCATTAAAAATAATTGCAGTTGGCCTGAAACATATTGAATTTTTAATTCAAACCCGATGACTATAGCTCCCACTAAGCAATTATATTTATAATAAATTCTAACCTCCTTAGAACAAATACAGCTGGGGGACGTAGAGTATAGCTGTGCTGGGCAGAATGTTTGATTATGGTTTTGGCCATAGGGGATAGTCTGACCTTTCTAACAAGGGGTGAGGAAAAACATTCACTAATTAAAGTCTTTGAGAGGCTGACAGCTATGGGTTTAAGGAAGGGGACTGCTAAATTAGTATAGGAAAGAAATTTATTTAATCTCTGAGTTCGAAGGGACCACCAGGGTCATCTAGTCCAACCTCCTGCCAATGCGGAAACTACAACTATAATATCCCCAACAGGATATATGAAGGGGACAGTGCCCTTCCCCCTTACACACATTTCCCGTCCGTCCTCTCACTTCAATAAAAATGCCAGTTTTGTCCCCTTTTGAATAAAAGGTATATACATGCTGTAGGGTTAGTTTTTGTCTTGCCTGTATGCTAATGTAACCCATATCTTCATTTATGTTTGAATTCTATTAAACAGTCATAATTTGGACCAAGGGTGCATGAGCCCCACCTCCTCAGTTCTTCTGGCCTGCAGAGAGAGAGGGAGAGGGCCAAGGCCAGGACGTTAAATTGCTCATTTATTTGCAGGTATGACATGGGCCCAATAAGCAGGGTAGAAATTCTCTTTTAGAACTTCCTTTTAGGGGCTGCTTTAAGAAAGGTTTCTTGCAATTAAAGATGTGGTTAAAAACCCTTTCTCCCCGTTGTGTTCTTCTGGCCTGCAGAAAGAGCTCAATGCACTTACAAAACTTGTTTTATCGTCTTACTTTCGTGACTACACACTTTTTAACCCCCGTACCATTATTGCTATCCTAATGTAAGGTGACCAGATTTTAACATTGGTAAAGTGGGACACCATTGACCAGGGGTGGTTCTTGATTAAAATTTGGTCTATATGGAGCAACAAAAAGTTTCATTGAACGCACAGAACGCAAAAATAGTATTGTTATATTTTTTAATTTCAACATAAATACAATTTGCCTTTTGGAACTGTCCATAGAGTTTTCATGGCAAAGATACTGGAGTGGTTTGCCATTTCCTTCTCCAGTGGATGCAGATGATATCGCTCTAATGGCAGAAAGTGAAGAGGAACTAAAGAGCCTGTTGATGCGGGTGAAGGAGGAGAGTGCAAAAGCTGGCTTGAAACTCAACATCGAGAAAACAAAGATCATGGCATCCGGTCCTCTCAATTCCTGGCAAATAGATGGGGAAGCAATGGAGATAGTGACAGATTTTATTTTCCTGGGCTCCAAGATCACTGCAGATGGGGACTGCAGCAAAGAAATTAAAAGACGCTTGCTCCTGGGGAGGAAAGCTATGGCAAATCTAGACAGCATCCTAAAAAGCAGAGACATCACCCTGCCAACAAAAGTGCGTTTAGTCTAGGCTATGGTATTCCCAGTTGCAATGTATGGCTGTGAAAGTTGGACCATAAGGAAGGCCGAGCGTCAAAGAATTGAGGCTTTTGAACTCTGGTGCTGGAAAAGACTCTTGCGAGTCCCTTGGACTGCAAGGCGAACAAACCGGTCAGTCCTAGAGAAGATCAGCCCTGACTGCTCCTTAGGTCAGATCCTGAAGATGAAACTCAAATATTTTGGCCACCTCATGAGAAGGAAGGACTCCCTGGAGAAGAGCCTAATGCTGGGAGCGATCGAGGGCAAAAGAAGAAGGGGATGACAGAAAATGAGGTGGTTGGATGGAGTCACTATAGCAGTAGGTGCAAGCTTAAATGGACTCCGGGGAATGGTAGAGGACAGGAAGCCCTGGAGGATCATTGTCCATGGGGTCGCAATGGGTCGGACACGACTTCGCACATAACAACAACAATAACAACAACAACAATTTGCCAGGTGCCTCCAGATGTCCCTCCAAAAGTGGGACAATCTGGTCACCTTATCCTAATGTCCCCCTTTTGTATCAAGGAAATATGGTTAGCCTACCAACCCAGTGGATACTTAAAAACCTCCAATGATGAAGGATCCACCCCCCTCCCCCCAGGGGAGACTGTTCCAGGGTTAAATACAACTCACAATCAGGAAGTTCCTCCTCAAATCAAATCAAAACAAAACTTCCTTTGCTGTTTATATCCATTCTCTCAAGACCCATCATCCAGCATGACCAAAAATGTCTCTGCCACACCTTCTGCATGGCGATTAGTACTGGAGGTGACCATCCTATCAACTTGCAAGCCTCTGCTGCAGCACAGAGATTCCCTTCGAGCTCTCCTGACAGGACATGGTCTTCAAGCCCCTCACAAGCTTTGCTGCCCTGCACGGGACTCCTTCCAGCTACTGAAATCCTTCTTCAAATGTGGTGCCCAAAGCTGGATGCAGTGCAGAAGGTGAGGTCTAACCAAAGCAGGGTACAGATGTGAAGGAAGTACACAAGTCACTGCAACATGAATTGGGGGTCCCCAGCCTCTGGCAGAATGGGTCTGCTCTGGCCTACAGGCCTTATTCCACCCCAAAGGGTTCTGGAGAGGCTTTTCTCTCGCTCGCTCTCGGCTAACACGCTGCAACCACAGTCTTCGGTACGGAATTGCCTGCTGAGATGGCCAGGACAGGCATGTTGCAATATGTTTGGGATAGTCCAAAAAGTACCCGAATCAGTGTTGATTCAGACAGTTTTGGGACCAATCCAGTCTAAATCCCACTTCCCCTTAAATTAAAATGCCCAAATCAGCCTTGGCCGAATCACGACATCAAGGTTCCGGCACAATTTGGCCATGTGAAGATCAGGCAGTTTAAAGGGACCAAAGTTTTCCTTTACTCTGTGGTCTGAGAGAGCAGGAGTTTAAGGTAGAGGCACCAAACTTGCCGTGTGGCTGTGGGAGCCTCTCCTCAAAATAACCCCCACGTTTCAAGAAGATTGGACCAGGGGGCCCGATTCTACGGGCGCCCAAATAAGATGCCCCATCTGAATCCCATTGTTTCCAAAGACGAAGGAAAGGTGGAGGATCCCCTCCCCCTCTTTGTTGGAAGCCAGGGAGATAACTTGCCTTTTAAAGTTTTGGTTTTGACCTATGAGGTTCAAGCTTTTGTCTATGAGCTAAAAACCTAAAGGGTCTGGGTCCTCCATACCTTTGGGACTGCACCCTCCCTGACCTCCCCCAAAGGAGTTTATATCAAGGGAGCATTATCTGCTCAAGGTTCCTGGCCCCAAGGATGCCAAACTGGCCATGGCCAGGGCCAGGGGGAACACTCTCCCTGGGCGATCAGGACCTGCAGGACTTGGGACAGGTCAGCAGGGCCTGTAAAGCAGAGCTGTTCTGCCAGGCCTTCGGTCGAGGCCGGAAATGACATTGAAATTCTGCTCTCCCTGTTCCCCCCCCCCTCCCCATGCTGGTCATTGCCGGAATTCCTACCGCTCTTCAGATGAGCCCTGTTCTCCTAGACCAGGGGTAGTCAAACTGCGGCCCTCCAGATGTCCATGGACTACAATTCCCAGGAGCCCCTGCCAGCATTCGCTGGCAGGGGCTCCTGGGAATTGTAGTCCATGGACATCTGGAGGGCCGCAGTTTGACTACCCCTGTCCTAGACAGTGAGGCTTACAGAAAAGCCTGGCCTTGGAGGGTGGGCTGTACGGCATGCCACTGAGTTCCCCCCTCCCCAAATCCTGCCCTCCCAGGGCTCCCCCCCCCAAATCTCCAGGAATTTTCAATCTGTAGTTGGTAACCTCCTCGGGTGGCCATTGGGGTCACGTAGGCAGCAAAGCAAGCCTGGTCTTCCCCTGTTTTCTCCGGACTGAGCATTCCCTAATCCTCTTGTTCCTCTCTCCCTTCTTCCCTTTCCTTCAGAGTAGGGTTGCCAGCTCTGGGTTGGAGATTTTGGGGGTGGAGCCTGAGGAGGACAGAATTTGGGGAGGGGAGGGACCTCAGCCTGGGTATAACGCCTTAACCTTCACCTTCCAAAGCAGCCTTTTTGCCCAGGGAAGCTGATCCCTGTGGGCTGGGGCAAGAAATCTCACCACCTGGAGGCTGGCAAGCCTACTTCTGAGGCTCTTGTTTCTTTTGCTGCACCTTGCGGATCAGGGCCTGTTGCTCTTGCGGTGTTGTTTTCCTGGGAGCACGGTGACTCACCCGGTGCCAGCTAGAGATCGGCCTCCTTGGCCAGTTTGGCGGCCGTGTCTGTCGGTGGCTGCCAATGACCTCAGCACCGCCTCCCTGGGAAGACCGCGATGGAGACCTCTGTATTTATAGCCCCGTTTCCACGAAAGCCTGGGACAGCGCGAAAAGAGCGTCACAATGGTGAGGACAAGCCTCGAGCCTTGCTGGTTGTCCGGTGCCAGTCATGCTGCCCTCCCCCCCCCGTCAAGTCCACTAGGGGGGGGGCACGTGGATTTATTGATATTAAGATCCATTTTTAAAAAGTTTTTGAAGGAATGTCCACTTGAAAACTAACTTTAATATTCAATGGGGAATGTTCAGCCTGGAGAACAGGAGGTTGAGAGGAGACAGGATCGCTGTCCCTGGGAGATTCCCAAGTCCCACCTGGGAGCTGGCAGCTCTGCTTGACTAAGCAGGTGCCAAGGGACAGCGCCTCTTTGATGACTCCTTGGCCGGTTGGACGTTCATGGGACTGAAGGACAGCCTGGGTGATGTTAATTTTGGGGATGCAAAACAGCAGGACTTATGTTTGGAGAAGGTGTCCCATGTTCGTCTCAGAGGGTGCAGGTAAATTGGCTGGGATTCCTACAGGCCAGCTGGGTTAAGCTTCGCATTGCTCTGCCCTCTGCTGGGTCCCCCCAACCCGTTGGACAGGCTCTGTTGCGGGGTCCACAGCTGTAAAATGCAGGTGTTGTTTTATTTGGGAGTTGGGGCATTATTTTTCATTGCTGCATTCTTTAGAACAGGGATAGTCAACCTACGGCCCTCCAGATGTCCATGGACTACAATTCCCATGAGCCCCTGCCAGTGAAAGCTGGAGGGCCGCAGTTTGACTACCCCTGCTTTAGAACAACAATTTAAAAAAATGCTGGCTGACCACTATGTTTTTTTTGGGGGGGGGGGGGAATGACAGAAGTAAGTTTCCTGTGTGTGCTGACTAGACTTGAAGAATGGCTATCTGAAACATGGCCAGGAACACCAGGACCCAAAATTGGGTGGCAGGACAGCCCTCTCTGACAGGCCTCACTGCCTGCTGTGGGGAAGGTGTGAGCACAAGCGGGGCAGCTGTGCCCATGGTGTGATGCTGGAGGTTTTCTCCAGAACATTCAGTTTGGAAGAGATGTGTGCCAAGGTCATAGGTTGTAGGGCACCAAAAATCCTTAGACAAGCCTTTAGATCAGGGGTAGTCAAACTGCAGCCCGCCAGATATCCATGGACTACAATTCCCAGGAGCCCCTGCCAGCGAATGCTGGCAGGGGCTCCTGGGAATTGTAGTCCATGGACATCTGGAGGGCTGCAGTTTGACTACCCCTGCTTTAGATGGTCAGTTGGGACTTGTGGGTCTAAAGCAGGGCCTAATCTGTCTTAGATGCTGTTGCATGACAGAGGCTCTCCCTTTTGCATTTACCTGCAATTGTAGCTTCCTCTCTCTTCAGCAGTAAAAGCCCTTTATTACTCTAATACGGTATTAGCAACATCTTTATGATGGGAGCAATTGATTCATGCGCTCCTATTTGTCCACGCCCGTCTTTCCCAGCCAGACTCTTATGCAAGCATCCCCTGGGGCAGGGACGGGGTGGCACTTCGCAACGTGAGACGAGCCCTTTGGCAGCATCCTTTGGATTCTGCTCTCGGAAGACTTGATCGGGAGACCTTCGCTGGACGGAGATGTTTACCCCAGCTCGTCCTGGCTGAGAAAAGAATCCCAAGAAACGGAAAAGCTCCTCCCTGTCTAGAAGAGCCCATTTTGATTTGTGAAGTCTTTCCCAAAAATAATAATCTGTGGGTTGCTCTGAGAATGTGCGATTGGATGATCCCAGGAGCACAAGAAAGCATTCATATAATTGAGAACATGTTGTCTACATGCAGTGGGGCAAAAGCTCCGTCATTATTATTATTATTATTATTATTATTATTATTATTATTATTATTATATTTATATCCTGCCACTCCCTTGCGGCTCGTGGCGGGTAACAATATCACAAATCCCAATTAAAACCCCATAAAACAATAACAACATTGCCAATATTGCCAGCACGGCAAGAACGGCAGCTCAACTTCCCCCCCCCCTCCCTCCCACTACTAGCGGGTGGAGAGGAGGTCCTGATGATGTTTTGCTTCGGGTCCGGAACCCGAGTCCCCGGGGGAGGCATAGATCTATTATCAGCCCCGGCCTCAACCATAAACCTGGCGGAAGAGCTCCGTCTTGCAGGCCCTGCGGAACGATGGAAGATCCCGCAGGGCCCGCAGCTCTCCCGGGAGCTCATTCCACCAGGCAGGAGCCAGGACCAAAAAAGCCCTGGCCCTGGTCGAGGCCAGGCGTGCTTCCCTAGGGCCGGGAACAACCAGTAGATTTTCACCCGCAGAGCGTAAGGCTCTGCGGGGGGCATAGGGCGATAGGCGGTCCCTCAGGTATGTGGGTCCCAACCCGCGTGTAGCCTTGAAGGTTAAAACCAGAACCTTGAACCGGATCCGGGCAGCAATTGGCAACCAATGCAGCTGCCTCAGCACTGGCTGAATGTGGGCCCTCCAAGGTGTCCCAGTGAGGACCCTAGCAGCTGCATTTTGCACTAGCTGAAGTTTCCGGATCAAGGACAAGGGAAGGTCCGCGTAGGGCAAGTTACAGAAATCTATTCTGGAGGTGACCGTTGCATGGATCACTGTGGCTAAGTGTTCGGGGGACAGGTAGGGCACTAGTAGTCGGGCCTGGCTAAAGGTGGAAAAATGCCTGGATGAAGGGGGTCAATTTGCCATGCACTCACATGGCTACATTATTAATGTATGGACATGGTAATAAGTGGAAAGAGAAGCAGCCAGTGGTAGAAAGAATGAGCTTATGACTAGAGTTGCCAACCTCCAGGTGGTGGCTGGAGATCTCCCCTGGAATAAGTGGCTGCTTTAGAAGGAGAACTGTATGGTATTATACCCTGCTGAGGTCCCTTCCATCTACAAACCCTGCCCTCCCTAGGCTCCACCTCCTAAATCTCCAGGGGTTTCCTGACCTGGGGCTGGCAATTGTTGACCTGGAGCTGGTTAAGGCCCTGATTGATGTGTGAATGCAACTACTTCTTCATGCGCTTAGGAGAAAGAGTAGTTTGTTCTTCAGTGGCATCTCCTTGTACTTCTTGGGATACTGCTCCAGGGGGGAGGGGGTCTTCAAAGGGTATGAGGGACTGTCCCTAGAAGAAGGCTTAAAAAGTCCATTTGTGCATGTCCATCTGTCCAACAGATATACTGCCTGAGCTGATTTACAATTTATGTATTTATTAGAAGAGGAAGATTAGAAGAGAAGGTAGGGTCTTCATAGCAATACCTCAGAGGTCCCACATCCAGCCCTTCCTTCAGCAGCTGCACTGGCTCCTGGTTGAATTCCGGATCAGGCTTAAGGTTTTGGTTATCACCTTTAAGGCCTTACACAGTCTGGGCCCAGTGTACCTAAGGGATCGCCGCTCTGCCTACACCCCTCAAAGAACCTAACACTCTACTACCTCCAACCTCCTGGTGGTCCCTGGCCCCAAGGAAGCCCACATGACCTCAACCAGGGCCAGAGCTTTCTCTGTCCTGGCCCCCACCTGGTGGAACGAGCTCCCAGAGGAGATCAGGGCCCTGACAGAACCTAAACAGTTCCACAGGGCCTGCAAAAGGGAGCTCCTCCACCAGGCATTTGATTAAGGTCAACCCAAACCATCACTTCCAAGTGGTCCCCAAGCCCCCCCCCCTACTATGACGGACACCAATCTGTCTAATCCACTGGGTCCCAGTAAGAGTTGAGCTGTGGCTCTTTTGCAGTTCCATCATTCTCTATTGTTATTCTCGTTATCATGCTAAGGTTATTGTTATTATAATGTTATTGCTTTTATCACATGTTACCATATGTTAACTGCATCTTTTTCCTGTTTTCTATAAACCGCCCTGAGCCTTCCGGAAGGGCGGTATATAAATATCCTTATCCATTGTTGTTCCTCTATATATTTGTGAAACAGCCTAGGGGGTGGGACGTGTCCAGCTGTCCAAAATAGAGCCAATCAGGGTGCAGCCAGCTTTGCCCTGATTGGCCCTGTCCCTGCAGCTCCCGCCCTCTGTCCCTGGACTCTAGCCTCTTTGCTCTCAGACGCCTCAGTGCCTGGAGCCAGCAGCAGGTAAGGGGAGAGGCCCTGGGCAAAGGGTTGTTGTGGAGGGCCTCCTAACGAGGGCCTCTTGGCCTTCTAGGCTGGGCCTGCTGATGAGGACCTCCCGGCCTGCTGACTGCCTGCTAAGGAGCTCTGTCCCGGCCCTTCTAACGAGCTGCCCAGCCCCCGCCCGCCCCACTTGCTCTGGCTGCGAGCTGCGTCCCAAAGCCTCCATAAGCTGCCTGGCCAGGGGAGGGGGCCCTTTCAAGGCCCATTCTTAGGGACGGGCTTTGAAGCTAGTAAATATATAAATAAGCGGTTCCTTCTGCTCTTTGTGTCTTGCTGGCAAGATAGCACACCTCCACCCCCGATTCGAAGTCACTTCTAAGCTCGGGCAGTTGCTTGTCCATTTCAAGCTGGTCCCTGTCCGTGGGCAGGCGCTTTCTCTCGTCTCTCCCCGCAGTGTAAGGTGACCAGATTTTAAATTTGTTAAAGAGAGACACCATTGACCGGGGGTTGCCAACCTTGAGGCGCATCCTGGAGACTAGCTTCAAAGCACATTTAAAGAAAATGAGTTTTGAAAGGGGACAAGGGGTAAGGGAAGGAGAGCCCCCTCCCACAGCTGGCAGCAAGGAGGGTCAAGGAAGAGGCGCGAGCCGTTCACAGGCACAGGGGCTGCGGGAGAAGCTGCAAACAAAAGATGTGGGGGAGGGGCCTTGGGGTGTCGGGGGGGGTCTCCCACCCCCTCCCAGTGGTGCGTTCTGCTTGGGCGAAGCCACAGCTTGCCCCCAGGCATCCCCTTTTCCAACCCGCCCAGGCGGACAACTCAGCTGCGGATCGCGGGGCGCGAGGGGGAGCAGCACATCTCAGGGGGGTGGAGTATGGGCACCCCAGAGAGGGCAAAGCAAGACGAGCCAGGCACCGCTTCTGGGCACGGGGTTTCCTCCTTGCCAGGCTGGATCTTCCCCCTGGCCAATACCCCCCCCCCCCGAACTTGGAAGTGGCTCGATCGGGGTGGGGCGGCAGGCGAAGGCTCGCCAGCAGATGGACAGGAGCCCTCCCTTCCCCAACTGGGGCTCCCCACGCCTCGCACACGTAAGAGACCATCACTCCTCCAGAGTCTGGGGAGGAGACCCGCTTGGAAGGGTGGCCACTGGTGGTCCAGACCCCCCCAATACAGGCCTGGGGGGCCGGCAGCCCAGCAGGCTGAAAGCTGCCGCTGGGCCCGGGAACGGCTTGCACCACGTCTGCAACGCAGCACGAGCCATTCCCAGGCCCAGGGGCTGCGGAGAGGCCCCCACCCCGGGACATTTTAATAATGTTTCGGGACATGGGACTCTGGCCTCAAAGTCATGAGCGTCCCACAGGAGTTGGGCCACATGGTCACTATGCCACAGTGCCCACAGGCGTTGTGGCCAGAGGCATTCTCAGGCTCCCAATGCCCCTTTTCAGAAGTGTCTCTTTGTCTTGAAGTACCCATTAGCCAACGAAGTGGCCTGGTCCTTCCTTTGTCATATTTTGCAACTGAATTTCCAGTTTTCAAATTTTTTGACAGGACCATGCCACCTAATCAGGACAAGCAAGTCCTGCTATTCGCTCTCGTCTGCCTCATTTCACACTGAAGGAAAGGAAGCTCTCCCCCAGGAGGGAAGAATCCCATGTCCAGGAAACTAAACCGCTAACCCAGTGTTGCCATCTCAGCTTTGGGAAATTCCTGGAGATTTGGGGGAGGGACTTCAGAGGAGTAGGCTGCCACCCTCCAAAACAGCAGTTTCATAGGGGAGAAGTAATCCCTTTCCTTGGGAGCTCAGCTGTAACTCCAGGGGATCTCCCGGCCCCACCTGCAGGTTGACGACTGCGTGCTTACCCTACCTCCCCCGAGATGTGGCTTTTCTGGGCACAGGGAGATTTTAAGCTGGGCAGTTCTTCGATAGGGCAATACTCTCTTTGCCAGCCTCCGGATGCGATTGGAGACCTCCCAGAAGCATAGCTGGTCTCCAGACAACTGAGATCGGATTCTGTGGAGAAAATGGTTGCTCTGAAAGCAGGGTTCTCTAGCATGATACCTCACTGAGGCCCCTCTCCTTCCCAAACCTTGTCCTTCACAGGATCCATCCAGGAGTCTCCAAGTATTTCCCAAGCAGGAGTTGGCATCCTTTACCTGCTGCCTCAAGCGGGACACTCCATCAGTGCTGCATAACCCAGAAATACATGTAGGGTGACCAACTTTGGGCTAAGAAATTCTTGGAGATTTTGGTGCAGAAGAGAGGGAGGGGGCAATTTGGGGACGAGAGGGAGGGCCATGGAGCCCACCCAGTGAAGGTGCCATGCCCTCCACGGGAACTAATCTGTGGCACTTGGACATCGGTGGTAACTCTGGGAGAATGCTGGAATGCCCCAGTGGGGGACTGGCAGCCCTAAAAGCAGGTAGAGCCCCCTCAAAGTCTAGCCATAGACCCATTGGGATGACACAGAGCTGTCTGAGTAAACTGTTGGGTGACGAGAGGGGCATGGTGCCCTGGCTGGGCTGCAGCCCTCCTCACCATCATGTGGTGCCTTAGAAAGAGCCGTGGAAGAATTCAGAGGTTTGCGATCCTCATTTCCCTTTGCACTGAAGTCATTCCTCCAGAGGAGAAGAAATGGCTCCTGGAGTTTTGTTCACCTCTCTAAGGTTGTTTTAACAGCTTTCACACAAGAGCCCAGAAAGGATGAGTGGATGGAAGGAAAGATGGGTAGTCAAGTTGACATCCAAGCCACTTTATGTCTCACTGATGTAAAGAGGTTTATGTTATAATAAAAACTTTAAAGCATCTGAGGCCTCCGTGGCCCTTTGCTGGCATCGTGTCTCTGAGGCTGCGGCTGTTTGTGAGCTGAGGTGCTTCATACTTTCCTCATCGTGACAGTTGGGATTGGCCGGCCGGCTGACACGAACCCCCTGCCAAAGAAAACACTAAGTGTCTATCTTTTAAAAATTCAAAGCAAGTTTGGGAAACCCTCTCAGGAAACGCTCGGGGTTACAGCAGCTAGCATCAAATTGGTTCCCAGCCCTATTTTCTAATATTTTGGGGAAAGAACTCGTTGAGCAGGGGTCCCCAACAGGGTGCCTGAGGGCCTCACGCCACCGGCCAACACACAGGTTGCCAACCTCCAGGTGGCACAAGCAACACCTAGAGGGAAAACAAGGGTGTTAACAAGCTGTAGGAATACCGCTGGAAATGCCAAAATCCAAATGAGGAGCGGGTGAATCCTGTGAATGCTGGTGAATGCTTCCGCAGGGGACCCAAATAAAAACTTTTCTGCACACGTGCCTGGAGGCCTCTAGATATTATAATAATAATAATAATTATTATTATTATTATTAGATTTATTATTAGATTTATTATTAGATTTATTTCCCGCCACTCCCTGGGTATTCACAGCCTAATGCATTTCTTCATAGTTTAATGGCCGAGTGACCACTCTTAAAACTAGAATAAGGTGCCCATCTGTCCCACTTCTGGCGGGACTGCCCTGCCTCCAGGCCAACTGCCCCGCCTCACGGCCCATTCCTTTGTTGTTGTTATGTGCGAAGTCGTGTCCGACCCATCGCGACCCCATGGACAATTATCCTCCAGGCCTTCCTGTCCTCTACCATTCCCCGGAGTCCATTTAAGTTTGCACCGACTGCTTCAGTGACTCCATCCAGCCACCTCATTCTCTGTCGTCCCCTTCTTCTTTTGCCCTCGATCGCTCCCAGCATTAGGCTCTTCTCCAGGGAGTCCTTCCTTCTCATGAGGTGGCCAAAGTATTTGAGTTTCATCTTCAGGATCTGGCCTTCTAAGGAGCAGTCCGGGCTGATCTCCTCTAGGACTGACCGGTTTGTTTGCCTTGCAGTCCAAGGGACTCACAAGAGTCTTCTCCAGCACCAGAGTTCAAAAGCCTCAATTCTTTGACGCTCGGCCTTCCTTATGGTCCAACTTTCGCAGCCATACATTGCAACTGGGAATACCATAGCCTTGACTAGATGCACTTTTGTTGGCAGGGTGATGTCTCTGCTTTTTAGGATGCTGTCTAGATTTGCCATAGCTTTCCTCCCCAGGAGCAAGCGTCTTTTAATTTCTTTTCTGAAATCCCCATCTGCAGTGATCTTGGAGCCCAGGAAAATAAAATCTGTCACTATCTCCATTTCTTCCCCATCTATTTGCCATGAATTGAGAGGGCCGGATGCCATGATCTTTGTTTTCTTGATGTTGAGTTTCAAGCCAACTTTTGCACTCTCCTCCTTCACTCACAGGCCCGTTCCTTAAATGTCCTTAAATGGAGAGGCAGCACGGGGCGAGGGAAAGCGGCCAGCCCTAGGGAGGCGGCGGCAGAGGAGCTGCGCAGGGGGCCAGCCCGGATGGGGCGGCTGGCCAGGGAGGAGTCCCCTGCCAGCCTGGCTGCTGCGCCAGGATCGAGGAGGCATTCTAGCGCGGGGCCTGGCGTGGCCTCCCCTTCCCCGAAGCCGGTGGCCAGTATGTAAGCAATCTGGGGGTGGAGGGGACAGGAGGAGAGCACCCCCGCTGCCACCACCGAGCAGGAGCCGCCACTGCCGCCCCCCCCCCCCGCCACTGAGAAGGAGCCCCCCCCCCCCCAACCCCAGTGTCCCGCCTTAGGTCCTTCACAATCTGGTCACCTTAAGCTAGAAGGAAGGCAGGAAGGGGGAGGAGCAGCTCTGTAGAGAACCACCCCCCCTACTTTGGAGGGTGCCCTGCTGAGGTCCCCCCTTTCACCAACCCCTGATTCCACTCCCAAATTTCCAAGAAGTTCCGGACCCAGAGTTGGCAACCAGAACAAATGTGTGTCTCACACTTGCAAACCAGATGGCCAGGTGGAAGTAAAGGACACTGGGGCTTAGCTACTATCTGTTACCGTCTGGTTTGTACAGTTGTAGGAAAAAACAGAGGCAGTACGGTTGTAAACCGATCCCAACTCATTAGCATTTACCAAATGTCTGGGAAGCAGCTGTTATTTACAGAAAACGCTAGACTGGAACGCTAGACAGGGAGACTGCTTTGAAGCAGGAGTAGGGTTTCTTTTAAGCAGACAATCTGCTTTCCTCTGTTAAAACAGGTAGAAGTCAAAGTTAAAGAAATTCAAAGAGCTGAGGTGGTGGCTGGCAGGTGAGGAGGACACCACCTGGGACGGCAGAAGACCAGGCAGGGTCGTTATGGGGAATGGGCCAGCCCCCCCTCCTTCATGTGCCCCACCACCCATGGTTCTTTCTGTCCCGTTCCCCATGCAAACGACCCATTCTTCTGTCATCCCATTATGGGGAGATCAGCATTTCAATCTTCCACATTCAGTTTTTTTTGATATAGCCATTGCTTCTTTTTTTAAGCCATTTCTCTTTCATTCCTAGTTGAAATCAATGTACCCCCTTTATAATGCCAGCCCCCCTTTCCGTTGTAGGGAGGGAAGGGAGTTCTGACACTCGGAAGCTTACTTATGCCCCAGACCTCTTGCTGGTTCTGAGGTCTCGGTGGAGCTCTAGCAGGAGGGCTGGAAGGTTTCAGAAGACACTGCCTGCCTCTGAGCATCTGCAGAGTGGCATTCTGCAACTTTGCAGAACCAAAATGGAGATCCCCTGGAATTACAGCTGATCTTCTGATGAAAGAAATCGGTTTCCCTGGAGTAAACGGCTGCTTTGGAAGGTGGACAATGATGGCTCCAGACTCCACTGAGGTGCCCTCCCCTCCCCCAACTGCCCCCCCCCCCAGCCTCCACCTCCCAGATCGAAAGGGGCTTCGCTACACAGGGCTGGAAACCTTAATCACTGGGCTGAAAGTTTAAAAACCACAGAGGGAGGAGTACAGAAGAGGGAAAAGGATGCTGCCAGGTGTTGATGGCAGGCTGCCTGCCTGAAGCTTGTGGCTCCATGGAAAATAGCCACCTTTGGAGCAGAGGTGGCCAAACTGTGGCTCTCCAGATATCCATGGACTACAGTTACCATGAGCCCCTGCTCTTGCATGCTGTCAGGGGTTCGTAGTATCTGTAGTCCATGGACCTCTGGAAAGCCACAGTTTGGCTACCCATGTGTAACCAGATGCAAAGGAGATGCCATTCCTGTGCACTGAATAGTTTTGTGTGAACAAAATAATATGCAGGTAGATCAATTTGTTAAACAGACAGAAGATAACCCAAACTGTGTTTTTGCACAGCTGCTGACGTGCAAGCAAGCCTTTTGGCTCCTGCTCTGATCTCAGACCTTCTTCCAGACACATCTGGGGCTTCACCAGGACTCCCCCCTCCCCCCCCCAAAAGCATTAAACAGACAATTATTTGAAATCCAAACAGCAGACGTGGCTGTGTGAAAATAATGGTCTCTGAACCATTTTGACCACATATGAGTGGAGTCAGAATAAAAGGGCTCGAGGGGCTGCCATGCCCCCCTGCCCCCTATAAAACCTCACACCCAGCCATCACAGCAGAGTTGGGTGTTGCTGCATCTGTTTCCCTTTTGGGAGGAGCTCTTCCGATTTGGCCTGGACCCCTTTACCCAACCAGCAAAGGAAGGCAACTGCAACTGCCTGGGTAAGTAATATGCCCTGAGACGTATGGAAGGGGGGTATACAAATCTAATCTGTAACAGCGGGAGCTGCTATATATATTTCGCTAAGGACTAAGTGGGCGGAGAGTGGGCATGGCCTGTCAGAGGAAGGGCCCAATCGGATTGGGCCCTGCCTCAGACAGGTCACACCCACACAGGACTTTGGCCCAATCATCACTGCCAGCCTGCTCCTGACCGCCACAGGGAGAGGAGGTCAGTAGGGCTGCCAAGGGGGATGAGAACAGAGGCTTGGAAAGGCTGTGCCAGCCCTTTTCACCCCAAGGCTGTCCTAACTGTCATGTCCAACTGCAAATTGCCTCAGAACCCTGACAGAGCTGGCAGGAGGCTGCAAAGTGCTCTCCCTCTGTCCCCCCTCCCTTCAGGCCTGCTGCGAAGGAGTGTCTGGCAGCCCCAGACTGAGGGGAGGGAGGCGTTTCTTTCAGAGAGCAATGCAGAAGGGTCTGAGGGCATGGGGGTGGGCATTCCTTTTGAGGTGGGGGGAACTTTCCCCTTTTGCCAAAGAGCTGGCTGACAGGGAGGCCACAGAAAAGCCCCTTCTCACTTAAAATACTGCTGTGGCCGGCCATGCTGCCTGAGGGAAGAAACAGCCAAGCAACTCTCTGGAGATTTGAGACCTACCACACAGGGCTGTTGTGCAGGTGAAACTGAAAGCTGTTGCAGAGGTTCTTTTGCCTTTTTCATCTGCACAACAACCCTGTGCACTAGGCCTCAAGTGTTTCAACTCCACAACAACCTGCATGGGAGGCCTTAAATGTTTCTTCTCCTCAACCCTGTCCAAACTCTATGAGAGCCCTTTCTGCCTGGGCAGTTGATCTTTATACTCTGCAGATGAGCTGTAATTCCAGGAGCTCTCCAGGCCCCACCTGGAGGTTGGCTATCCCTGGGTTGGAGATATTCCTGGAGGTTTGGAGCCGGGCCTTAAAATTGTACAATGTCTGAGTCCGGCCTCCACAGTAGCCATTTTTGCCCACCATCTAGCGATGAGAAGCAATCTAGAGAGGATGGTAGAGGTTCACAGATTGTGGTTGAGGTGGAGTGGTTGCGGGTGTGTCCTTCCTGGGCTATGGGCTTTGGCCAGCCCTTACCAGCAACTGTTGGTATTTTGGGGTACAGAGAGACCAATATCAATTCTGTGAGCCTGGAAAGTTCAGGAAGATCTAAATAAATAATATTTACAGCCTGAAACTGTAAATAGTGAACAAGTAAATGGCTGGAGAGATATGGGAACTGAAGTGACTTTTTTCAAACTTGGCCTGGTAAATAAAAACTCCTATGAACTCAAAGGCATCAGTGGCCCAAAATTTCAAATGTAGTTAGTTTTACAGGAAAGTAGACAGTGAGACTTTGGGGGAAACTAGGTGATCCACTTTTATTAGGCAGCGACTTGGCCTTGCAGACAACAACAGGGACTGCAGTTGCCAGCAGTAGGTTTCATGTTTCAGAAAGGCAGACATCACCAGCCAAGCAACCAAGTGGATTCTGGGGCCACGTGCATTCCTTGTGAAGGGGTGCATGTGAGGGGAGAGAGCTTTCTCTTCAGCCTAACTGCCTAACGATGAGCTGTACTTCCAGGGGATTCTTGGACCCCATCTGGAGGCTGGCATCCCTAAACCTCAGGGGGATACAATGCTACACAAGTCACCCCTCCAAAGTAGTCTTGCCTGCGGAGCTGGTCTATAGTCTGGAGATGAACAGCAATTCCAGGCCCCACCTGCAGGTTTGCTGTCCCTGGTCTGAACATATTCCTTGAAGTCTGGAAGTGGGGCCTCAAAAGTGTGTAATGCCCCCATAGCTACCTAGCACCCCCTGACCTATTTCAGGTCAAGAAAACATTGCAGAGAGGAGGTAAGGTTGCCAGATTGGTGTAGGTTCATCTTCTAGAATTCCACACTACCTAGGTGAGCATAAACCAGACTAAGGTCAAGACTGCTGTGCACAGAGGGACCTCCTCTTAGGGTTGCCATCTTCCAAGTGAGGCTCTCTACCCCACCTCCCTCACGGAGAGTCTGCTATGGGGAGAGGAGAGGAAGGCGATTGGAAACTGCTTTGAGACACCTGAGGCCTGCTGGGTCACTGCGGCCCATTCCCAGTTCTCTCAGATCTCTCACAGCCCCACATACCTCACAGGTTGTCTGTTGTGGGGACTGCAAGACGGAGCTCTTCCGCCAGGTTTATGGTTGAGGACAACACGTTAAGGGAGATCTGGACCCCCCTCTTGGATCATTCTAGTGGCAACTAGAGATCCTTCTCCCATGTCCCCCCCCAGAGGTGTTATTTTAAGGGAGGGTTCTTAGTTGTTTTTATGCCTCCGTGTTATATATTATATATTATATGATAGTATATCTTGGACTGGATAGGAGATTCTGGATTGTACATTTTTTAGGGGAATTTTATCCAGGGTTTTTATCTGTTGTAATCCACCACGAGCCTTGTGGGAGTGGTGGGCTAAAAATCGAATAAACTAACTAAACTAAACTAAACTGACAAGAAAAGGTGTCTGTAAACCACTTTGAGACTCCTTTGGGTAGTAAACAGCAGGGTACAAAAATCCAGCTCTTCTTCTAAGGAGCAACCGTGAAAGAACCATTTGGGCACATGACATGTTATCAACAGTGAAAAAATGGAGACAGAAGAAGCTGGGTGGACACCTGTGTACTGTGACTACCCCATGTGTATTAGGGCAGGGGGACAAGAAGGGAAATGATGTTGAATGCAGAACTGGGAGGAATTGGTTGCCATGTAATCTCCCCCTAAGAAGAGTCTCCAGTCTGATTTTCCCTTCACATATCTGAATACATGGCTCTGGAAAGCTCATCTGTAACCACTATGCCACAATTCCCAAAGGTCAGTCCTCTCCCACACTCAATGAACATTCCACACCACAGGTTCTTGACACCCATATCTCCACACCCATGCCCTCATTTGCCACCACACCACCACAACCCCCCACACAACACACACATTCAACCCCATGCCCTTACAGACTGAACAACTCCTCCCCTTCCTCTTCCCACTGCCAAGCGCTAGCACCAGTTGTATTCCTGGATACAACGGGCTTTGCCCCTAGTAAGTAAGTAAGTAAGTAAGTAAGTAAGTAAGTAAGTAAGTAAGTAAACAAACAAACAAACAAACAAACAAACAAACAAACAAACAAATAAAATGTGGAAAGCGAGGGACATGGAGGGGGGCAGCCAAGATGGGCTTTTCCGCACACCTTAAAAAATAGTGTTACGCCAGAGTCCTAACTGTCTAACTGTTGTTCTGCATTCATTCCATCTGCTGTGGAGGCAAGCGGGGAGGAAGTGACTCAAAGGAGCAGGAAGTTCCCAGATGAACCAGTCAGGACCATGGAGGAGATAACTTTAAAAATGTCAGGGAGTTCCTATCTTAACTGGGCTAAATAGACATCTCCTCTGACCACCCCACTCTAGTCCTGATAAATGCACACCACAGAGCTTGCGTATTCCAACAAGACCCAGGTTAGAGTCCCCGTTCTGACTTGGAAGATTGCTGGGTGACCTTGGGCCAAGCACACACTCTGTCATCACAGGGAGAGGATGGAGAAGGGAAAAATAATATTCTAAGCTGCTTTGAGTCTCCAGCTTACCTCACAGGGCTATAGTGAGGATAAAATGGAGGGGAGAAGGAACATGCAGGCCTCTTTGGGGTCCCACTGGGGAGAAAAGCAAGACAGAAATGTCCCCTTTCATCTCTGTGGTGATGGGTGAGAAGACGCCATAGAAAGTCAGTTTGGAATGTGTACCCTTTTGAGGGTACCTCCCCTGCTTGCAGTAGGACAACTGGTTTTAGGGGTAGGAGGGCAGAAAGAGTAGAAATAGGAATGCCCAGTTTCACTCATCCTGGTTTCTTGATTGAATCCTTCATTTCTAGCCCACTTGCCTGTGTGAAAGAAAGTGTGCCTCTGAGCATGCAAATAATTCCCCAGGGAATAATTGCTGCCAAGCGCTTGTCCTCGTCTCTCCCAAAATCTGGGATTAGGGGGTAAAGGACTAAAGAGATTTAATGCCCAAGCATGTTAAACCCCCAAAACCTCTTAGGAGAGAAAAATAAGGATTTTACTGCAGGAGGTTGAAGGCCTGAGGAGGATATAATATGTCGGCCTTTATGTTGCAAAAAGTCAGGCTCTTTTGCCCACTCGGTATACGGGATGGCTGGGGAGGATGGAGCTGGACCCTCTATTTCCCCAGCCTAGACATTCATCCAGCCTTGCTGGAAGAGTTCCCAAAGGAGCTTCCCATCCAGAATGCGCAGTTCTTGATGCTCTCCAGGCAAGCAGCTTGGGGTTCGAACAGCCAGCCTTCTTACGCTTGGCAGTTTTCAGCACTGCAATCTGATGCACGCTGGTTTAGAATGGGAATACATGTGCATTTTGCTCAGAAAAAATGGGGCCAAAGCCATCGCAGGGTTGAAAGTCCAGCTGATATTTAACAGATAACATCCCTCCCCTTTCTAATATTCCAAGTCCTCCTCTCCTCCACGCAACTTTGAAGGAATAATGGCAGGGAAATACAAGTAGAGACGATGCTGGTGGTTTGCCCAAGTAGCATATGAAGGCCCTTCTGAAATGGTTTCTTGCATTCCTGGGTGTCAATTATGAGCCTTCAGACTCCAGTTTCATTTAAGAACTCCTTTCTTAAAAGACTGGCATTGTGGTTATGATTCAACAGAAGTGGGGAAGCGTTTCTGGTTTAGATCATCAATCGCAGGCAGCACCACTCTCCTGCAGCTTAGACCCTTCTGAACTTTTTGATGCGCCCCATCTGCTCCCGATGACTGCCTGGCATGCGCCCAGCCCCCAATTGCCAGCCCCGGCCCCTCACTCAGCCTTCAGAGCTCTCTCTTTGCTCCAACTAAATCACTTTGGGGGCTCCCGGGGAAGAGACTTTCTACTCTTTCTCGGTAAATCCATCTTGTTTCATCTTTTTTGTAACCTGGTTTCATTCCGCACATGTTGGATAATGCACTTTCAAAATACTTTAGAAGCAGATTTTCCTGTTCTGCACAGGAAGATCCAGTGACGAAAGTGCATTTATCCAATGTGTGCAGATTATTTGCTGGTCGTGTCTTCTCTCTAACAGAGAGTCCAATGGTTTCTAGGCACTTTAAAAAGTTCCTTTAGAAATTACTTTCCCACCTCCTAATTAACTCTGGCATCTCATTGGTTACAGAACAGCTTTAATCCTTGTTTCCCATTGGCTGTTTTTACAATCCTAGCTGGGATCTCCTGACTGGGTACTTTTCAATCCCAGCTTGGACGTCAACCTCTGGTTCTCTGGGGAACCACATAGACCACAGGTGGCATAAAATATAATAGACTTACTATGTGTGTGTGTAGATCAGGGGTAGTCAAACTGCGGCCCTCCAGATGTCCATGGACTACAATTCCCAGGAGCCCCCTGCCAGCGAATGCTGGCAGGGGGCTCCTGGGAATTGTAGTCCATGGACATCTGGAGGGCCGCAGTTTGACTACCCCTGGTGTAGATATTTATTGTACATGGTATTTTCAGTCTCTCTCTGCTCCTCGTCCTTGCATGCAGGGGTCTTGCAACGCCACAAGCTCCCCACTCCATCCCTGCCCCACCAGGGCCTTTGATCTGCTCGTCTCTGACCACTAGGCCTGAAGGAGGGTCTTTCCGCAAGCTGCGAGTTATTCCTGAATCACATTTCCTCCTTGGGTTTGTGGTCTCCCTCCGGATCCTGCATTTCCCAAGCACCTGACCTGGATCATGGTGTTGGACTGGGTCTGTCTCCCTCACTCTGCATTTTTTGTTCCTTGACACCAACTTGTTTGGACAGAGCATAATTTCCAGACCGCTATTGTGTGAAGTCTGGGCCGGGGCTTCTTCCTCCCTTCCTGTGTTTTGAATCCATTAACAGCAGTGGGTCGTTGTGTCGGCATCTCTGCTCGTGACGTTCCCTTTTATCTACAAAGCCAGCCCCTCAATTTCGATATTCTGAAATGACCCGAGCCAGAACATTCCAATGACTCTCGTGGGTGGGAAACTCTCCCACTGACCTACGGACTCTATCAGGTGATGGATGCAGACTGGCCCTTGGTCATGGCTTCTCCTAAGGGAACAAAATAATTGTGAGCCAAAGAACCTCTGCTTTTCCATCACCTGATACCGAATCCTTTTAGCTGGCCAGGATGGAGCCTGGGACCCTCTGCATGTGAAGCAGTTGCTTTGCTACTGAGCCACAGCAGATGAGGTGGTTGGACATCCAGAGGGCTTGGCTGGCTGCTGGGTGAGGCAGGATGTTGGGACAGGTGGGCCCTCACTGGTCTGATCCATCCGGGCTCTTCTCAGACCCTCCAGAGGGGTCTCTTGAATCACATTTGGGCAAATGTTCCATGTTTTCAACTGCATATTATCAGTCAGAATAATGGCAAAAGCATCATCCGTCCCTGGGGTTTTCTAATGTGTCATGGGACACGAGATATGCCCTAGTTATGATGTTATCTCTTTGTACTTTTTAAAAATGTAATTTATGGTCTGCCTTTCTCACTGAGAATCCAGGCGGGCTGCAAAATGCAAGGCAGCACAATCAGCGCGGCCGTGCTCTAACTGGGGGGCTATCTTCATCCTGGCACCCACCAAGGGATTTTAGAAAGTGAACAGGGCCAGGTGGAGGACCGTGCCTGGAGGCAACCCCCGGGGTAGACAGAGCCTAGTGATTTGCTTGGCCTGTGATGCCCTCCCCCCACGGGGCATTTGTTTAATGGATTCATTTACGTTAGTTGCCACCTAAAACGTGGCAAACTCCTCCATCTCAGGCCTTTGACTCGCTTTCTTTATAAAGTATCTATTTTTTGTTATTTTAAATGTATAAATTGCTTTACAAATACATATGTGCAGTTGTGATTGCATTGGGGGAAAGAATAAGAAACAGTTGAGAACTACAGACTGAATGAAGCCGGAAAAGGATCCATAGAAAAGTAACACCGGACATTCCAACACAGGCTCCAAGCCATCGAGTGATGGTGGCTCTGGCAGCGCAGGACGCTTGGGGGGGGGGGGGTTTCCATCCAGTAGATATCTTCTCTCTCTCTCTCTCTCTCTCTCTCTGCTATCAAATTATAGCTGAGTGACACTGACCCCTCAGGGGGTTTTCAAGGCAAGAGACCTCCAGGGTTTTGTCGTTGCCTGCCTCTGCCTAGCCACCCGGGACTCCCTTGGGGGTCTCCCATCGTGGGACCATGAGATAAGGCTCACCTGGGCTATCCCGGGCAGGGCAAATCCGCTCTGTTTACATAAAGTCCAGGGAAAATTAGAGCAGAGGTTTCTAATACTCTAACCCTAACTTCTAAAACTATAAATATTAATGCTGAAAAGTTGTGTGCAGTACAACTGTGGGTTCAGAACGTTCCACAAATGAAGACAGAAAGTTTAGGAACAAATTATTTGCTCTTGGAAAAGGGCAGCTGCTGGAAGTGATAAATTTAGAGACAAGAACTGGTCAGTAGGTTTGCATGGCATGGAAGTTACTTTGCAGAACCTGAAGGTCAGTATTAGGGGTGTTTCCCAAAACTCCAGCACAACCCCCTTTCTCCAAGTTTGATCTGGGAGAGAAAAGATTCATTCAAAGTTTCGAGTGACAACCTACGCAAAGCCTATTAAGAATGATGATCATTCTGATGCCAGATACTCTGAATGCATAAGGCTCACTAAAAGTTAGCATAAAGAACAGGTGCAAGGTTCTCATATAGGATAAGATGAAACAAAGGTCAAGATCTAGTTTTTGAGAAAGAGGTGAAGTATCCTGTTCTTAAACTTAGTTCATTCTACCCTCTGTTTAGAGTACATCCTACATTCCTAACTTGATACGAACCCAGCCTAAGGAAGGTGAGACTGGCCTCAACTAGGATCAGGGCCTTTCCAGCTTTGGCCCCAGCCTGGTGGAACATTCTGCCGAGAGAGACCGGGGCCTTCAGCAGTTCCACAGGGCCTACAAGACAGAGCTGTTCCACCAGGCCCATAGTGGGGGCCCTGAGGGACCCCCCAAAAGAGCTGACATCACTACTGCAAACTGAGGGAGCCTTCATTTCAGCTGGAGAAGAGGCCCATGAGGTTAAGGGAAAGGCTCCAAGGAAGGGTCAAGGTATGAAATGGAAGCATTTTGCAGAGCTGATGCTCCGTTCTTCTCATCACTGGTGTTGCAGCCCAGTTTTGCCTTCATAACAATATTTGCTGATAGTCCCTGTTCCTCTTTTCTTTCTTTCTTCCTTTCTTTCTTTCTTCCTTTCTTCCTTTCTTTCCGGTCATTTAGGCCAAAATTTTAGAAGCACTACTATGCAACAGCGGTTTGTAAAAGGGAAGGTAATACATTAAAAGGTTAAAAATGCATCAACAATAAAACTTAAAACTTCTCCACCATAAAAGCCAACATTTAGAAGCATTAACTGCCGTTGACTATTTTACACGGATAAAATGAGCCATAAAAGCAATAAAACTAATAAAGCTGTTAAAATATAAAACAAAAGACAAGATTAAAAGGTGATACATCTACTAACCAAAAAACATAAGAAGTTCTGTGGACCTATTATGGCTATACATGAGTGACCCATTCTTTCCTAATTCTTAAAGCTAGCCATGGAAATTTTGCTACTTTCCTAGTTAACAAATTATCTGTATCTGATAGCAATATTTGCAGGCGATGCTTTCTCAGGTCGTGAGGGCATTCTATAAGCACTGGTACTAATGCTCCTGTGCGAACATGATTATACAGCTTGCACTCAAGTAAGATGTGTTCTGTGTTCTCTACTTGACCCTCATTGCAGATACAGAGTCGATCCTTGAGAGGGAGTCCATCAAATTTCCCACTCAAGTAAGCAGAGGGCAGGGCATTGTGACGAAGGAGGGTAAAGGATCTCCTGTCTCATTTCAAAGTCAATATTAATTGAAACATAACAAGATGAACATTAGGAGAGTCTATTAACAGAGTATAAAATGTCATCTTTACAGGCAAAGCATGACCCATTTTCACACTAGGAGCAAGGAGAAAAGCCCTGGGAGGGATCTGATTCTTTCAGAGTTATTTATTGAAGAATGTTCTAACAGATGATGGCAATTTCTGGTTTGCCACCTCATAAAATATATTCCACAACATAGCATGATGCATTTCCCAGTCTGAATGATTCTTGGATTTGGAGAGAGCCAGTTTGGTGTAGTGGTTAGGAGTACAGACTTCTAATCTGGCATGCCGGGTTCAAATCTGCACTCCCCCACATGCAACCAGCTGGGTGACCTTGGGCTCAACACGGCACTGATAAAGCTGTTCTGGCTGAGCAGGAATCTCAGGGCTCTCTCAGCCTCCCCTCCCTCACAGGGTGTCTGTTGTGGGGAGAGGAAGGGAAGGCGAATGTAAGCCGTTTGGAGACTCCTTTGTGTAGAGAAAAGTGGCATATAAGGATTCCTTTCAACTTCTAATATTCTCACCAATGAAAGTTGTCTTGAGTGACCAGGACGTAGCACTGCTAGCCTCCGGGTGTTGCCTGGAGATATCCCAGAATAACAATTGATCTATAGACTATAAATTTCTCCTGAAGAAAATGGCAGCTTCGGTGGGTGGGCTTGATGGCATTATGCACTGCTGAAGACCCTCTCTGAACCCAGCCTTCACCAGGTTCTACACATAAAACTCCCAACATTCCTAGGAACTGCTATCAATACGTTTTTATCACTCCCTTTTCTCATCAGCAGTCATTAAAGCACATTACGGGAGACTCCAGTCTGCTTTTCAAAAAACTATTTTGAGCCTTCCTATGTATATCAATGTTTCATTAAAATTTGATTAAATTGGCAGTTAATTCAAATTGCAATGTCACTTCCTGGTCTATCTGCTGCCGTTACAGCTGCCTGCCTCCTCTGTCTCACTATTCTGCCAGAGCGAAGGAAACAGCCGTTAAAGATGCATTGGGGGCAGGATACGTTTACGGCCTTGCACGGTTTCCGAGAAAGAGCTAAATCTCAGTTGTATCTTCAGCAGCATCTCCGTGGGGAGAATATTCCTGGATGCTCGGGGGGGCAGGTGTTTGGAGCCTGTTCTGCAAATAAACCTAGTCCGATCAAGTGGTTGCATGCCCACCTCGAGGGCTGGCAGTTTTGCCGGCAAGGCAGGAGAATATGCCGCGCTCTCCACCTGGGGCTGCCCTTGAAGATGAAATGACAGGGTCGGGTGGCGCTAGAACAAGGGAGCGTGTGGCCCAGCTGTGCAAAAGGTCCACAAAAATTTCATCAGCCCTTTAGGGTCGTTGTACAAGCAGGGACGAAGCTGTTAATGTGCACGCTCCGGGACACAAGGCAGGCCCCTGGCTGACTCCATCCACTGGTGGATCCTAAGGAAGGCATTATCTAAGGCAGAGGGCACAACCCAGCTGAGCCTGCGGGCACCTTTGGAAATGACTGTCGCAGAGGGTGGAGTCAGGTAGCACAAGGATGCCGTCGCTTCCCTGCAGCCACACAGTATAGATCAGGGGTAGTCAAACAGCGGCCCTCCAGATGTCCATGGACTACAATTCCCAGGAGCCCCCTGCCAGCATTCGCTGGCAGGGGGCTCCTGGGAATTGTAGTCCATGGACATCTGGAGGGCCGCAGTTTGACTACCCCTGGTATAGATCCTTGTACTGTGATGGAAGCCTCTGCCAAAGCCACGTAGAAAAATCTGCACAGCCCCTCCAATATTCAAGAGCCAACGGAAAGCCTTTCTAGGCAAAAGCTTCCGAAAAATGCTTGGCGGGCCCCAGGAAAGGGGGCAGGGGGGCACCATGCGGGGGGGGGGAGGGACTTCTCGCAGGCTCCACAAGCTGTTCATCTCACAAATCTCAAGCTGGCAGTTCTCTAATTCCAGCAATACAAACATGTCAGGTTGCTCGGGGGAAAGAAGTTGAATCCTTTAGTGTCCCCTTCCAAACTGCTCACAGCATGGGGCCAGAGGGGCCAGACCAGATTTGGATCCCGGGGTTGTGCTCCATAGGTGACGATTTTCAGAAAAGTCCTTGTTTCTTACAGGCAGCCAAAAACAGGGTGGAAACGGCTGGACCCCAGGAGCGGCTCAGCCCCCCTGCTCCTTCCTCTGCTAAGGAGACCAGTTCCAAAACAAAGGGCTGTTTGTGGCTGGCTTGCAAGAGGTGGAACCACCTGTTTCTGACTCATTCCAAGCCAAACACCCGACTTCCTGGAGTCCTGCATGTGGGAAGATCTGAAATAGGTGACTCAAAGCTTGGAGGGGAAATCGGACGCAGGAGAGGAGAGGACAGGGCACGCTTGTCCATTTGACTCTGCTGCTGAGCTGTTTCATGGAGAGCACAACAGCATGCTCCTTTCCTGTTCAGCAAGCGCCGTTCAAGGTTTCCCCACTCTTTGCGCAGGGGCGGCTGAACTTGTGTGCCTGCAGAGAGGCAGCAGAATGCAAACGGCTGTCTCTGCGTGGTCGTCCACCATCCGTGGCCCGCGGGTGAAATGCCCTGGAAATGATCACTGTGCAAACAGGACTGCTTTCTGGGGGGAAACTGTTTTCACGATAGATTAGTAAGGCCAGATAAGAAGCCAAAGCTGTAAACTGAGGAATGTGCTAGGATGAGGGCTTGAGACAGTGAAGCAGGCCTTGCTAAAGAGGTCACCGGGATCTGCTTTCTGAATCCATTTTCTAGCATTCGTTGGGCAAGCTTGAATGTAGCACCTCTCAGGCTGCATTACGAGGGATCTTTTTTTATCCTCAGTGTAAAAAGAAAAGGAATCCCACACAAAAGGAACCGGGCGCTATGCAAATCATGTTTAATGACTTTGTTTCAGCTATGGAACCAAGAAGATTTTAAGGCAACGCAGTCCGTTCCTTCATTTCAACTCCTTCCTGCCGAAGGTATTATTGGGGTCTGGGCTGTGGGTCAGTGGCAGAGCGTCTGCTTGGAATGCCGGAGGTCTCCGTTCAATTCCAGGCATCATCACCAGTTGCGAAAGGACTCGGTGAAAGGCCTCTGCCTGGGGAGCTGCTGCCAGTCACAGGAGACAGTACTGATCTGGAGGCACCAATGGTCTGATTCAGTAGGAGCCAGCTGCACGTGTTCGAGTCTCACTCCTGCCAGAGTGGGGGTCCTCAGCACGGGGCCTGTCCATACTGTGCTGCCTGCCATGTTTTCAGAAAGCGAGGGTGGCTTTTGCCCAGCAAGGCTTCTGATTGGCTGCACCGATTTCTAACAAGATTGCTTCGGCGGCAGCTGCCACCACTCCACACGATTCCTTGTGTGCCTGAAGGGAAGCGGTGGCATCCATTTTGTGGCTGGCTCTGCTTTCTGTGGTGGCCATTTTGTGCAGTGTCAGAATTCCAAAGAGGCCCACATGCTCAAACAGGTTATGGATCCCAGTTCGATAGCAAAGAAGGAAAGACAGGAAAGTCCAAGCAGTGTAGTCTTTCAAACCACTGCCTCAGTCAGCTGTATTCAATTCAACATCTGTTTTCATTTACAAGTTTACTAGCAGAAAGATTTAAAGGGGTTCCCACTGGCTATACACAATGCTCCTTATAGGTAAAATTCTCTTATTGACTCGTTTCATGAAAAGCGATGGGTCATTTAACTTCATGAAGAAGAAACACGGAGCCAAAACAAACACCCAGAAATAAAACACAGCTAAAAAGCTAAGGAGTGCGGAACACGTGATCTGCTCCGGCACTTCACGGTAGCAAAAAGCCATTAAGTGGATGCTACAACCTTTTTGTTCCTGGCAGGACCTTTACATTTCAAAGGCGTTCATTTCAAAAGTTATTAAAGAACAAGGCTGAGGCACACAAAGGCCCCAGTGACCAATCAGAATGTAGGGTTGTGAGCTTTGGCCTGGTGCAGCTTTTGCCCAGCAAGACTTCTGAATTTAGGGTTGTGTGCTGCAGACGCCAAAGCAGCCAGGCACGGGGGGAGGGGAGGGGCGGCGCTGGTGGCCACCGAAGCACACAACCCTAATCAGAAGTCTTACTGGGCAAAAGCTGCACCAGGCCTCACCCACCTTCTAAGGACACTCGGTGTCCGTGGACTCCACAGAGCGCAGACAACATGTTGGGGGCGCGTGCCCCACTCGGTCTGGGGGGGAAAGAACTGCATTAGGAACACACGGAGGGACCAACAACACTGAACCACAACAGATACCAGCCCTAAGTGAAAAGTGTAATGAACCAAGCAATAAACCTCAGATAAAAGAACTTTTATGTCCATTAAACAGTACTGGGTTTGACCAGTTACAGTCCATTTACACAACAAAAATGAATGTTTTACCTACCTAAGCCAAATAGAGACCAGCACGTAATGAAGGCAATAGCTAAGGCTGGTTTTGCCTGATGGTCAATAGTTACGTTTGCTCTACCTTGTTTTGTTACCCAGCTCTGGGAACTGAGAGGGGGAGTGCTAATTTTTGACCAATGTTCTGTTACTTTATAGACGTGAAACCTTCAAAGTATACAACTCTTTTCACTCCAGAGAAATGGCCCTTTGCATTCAAGTTTCTTTTGACTTCTCTCTGAGCCCGGTCACTCAAATGAAGCAATGCTGAATGCTCTGGGCTTTTGATCAATATGTTACACTTCACAGAAGCAAATAGATATTTTCCAACAAGGTTACATCAATCTCTGGAATCCCTACAGCTTTAATCTTGTACACGCACACCTCCCTGCTGCCCTCCCCTGACAAAAAGTCTCCTTCTTTTGATCCATCTTTCCCGCCAAGTGTCAGCTTCCCTCGTGCTTCTCAGGGCACCGCAGCTGGGGCTTTCCTTAGAGTGAGGTAGCCGGCAACAACATCTGACGGGAGCATTCGAATATAGGCAAATTCCTCGATGGTGCTAAATCTCAGCTTGCTTTGTGGGTCTGTGTAGTTAGCCTGGAAAAAGAGCAGACCAACAGCTGAGTGGAGGAGTCAGCAAGTAGATGACTTTAAGGCTCATTAAAAAATTAACACTGCAGAGGAGTACTACGCGCACACACACAGGCGTTTCCATAGCTAGAAACATGACCAAGGAATTCTCCAGGGCCCAATCTCTTTCTTTTATTTGCTTTTTTCACCGTGATTCATGATAATGAAATAATTCCCAATTCTAAAGGTGTTACAGAAGTTGCTGAAATCACTTCAAACATAGTTTCCACGAGCTGTCAATAGCTAAAAGACAACTTTCTATCTCAGAACACCAGGTTCTTGGGCACATAATGCCCTCCTTGCATACTGTTTAGGAACCCCTGACTGGGCACCACCAAGAGACAGATCCCTGGGCAGAGCCACGCATGTCGCACTGACTGCTTTGGAAGAAGCTACAAATCCACTCGGGGTTCAACATTTTGCAAATCTGGGGAAGTACGCCTTTATGATCAACAAAGTTTTACTCAAAGTGTAAGCTTCCGTGTGCATGCGCATTTCATCACATGCGCACAAAAGCTTATACCTTGCATAATACTTTGTTGCTTTTAGAAGTGCCCCTGGACGTAAACACAGCCACCCACCTGCATTTCAAATAGTACTTTGTAAGCTACATTTGTTGACTTGTTTAAATGACCCGCTGGCTAATGTTATCCACAGTTACTTTAACATTCTCCATCGATGGCTCTCCCATCTGTCTCCAGAGCCGGAGGGCCTGCTGCAGACAAACCCGGCATTTCTGTTCAGCTTTCATGGCGAAGGAGCCCTTGATAAACCTCCTCCATGGGATAGTCTCACCTCCTTTTAAAGCCACTGGCCTCACCACGTTCTCCTGAAGTCACGTGGCTTCTGCTCAGGGGAGGCAGCATTGCTACGTGCAACAGTAATCACTGTACAGCTATTGTTAAATAAATTACACTGGAGATTTTCTCCCCCAATTATCCAATAATAAGTTAAATGAAAGAGCACCGTCCTACAATCAGGGGAAAGTCCCAGTCTTCTGTAAACTTACAGACTGCATTATTCAGAGTATATGTAATTATCATTATCTGTTGCTACAGCAACAAGGCTGATTCACTTTCATGCAGAGGCTGAGGTTTCAGCATTTGACTATTTTGCTGAATAAAATAACTGCTGCAAGTCTAGACCGGTGGCCCACCATCTGAATGTCAAGAGACGTCTACAAAGTACAAACAGCCCATTACAAAACTGCTGGATTTTATTTCCGTACGATGATCGCAGACCTGACCTGGAGGGCCCGGGCTTGCCTGATCTCATCAGAACCTTTAAGAACAAGAGTTGCTGTAATAATTATGATTATAAAGCGATTAGTTGCTATTAAAGCCAGCTTGGCATAGGGGTTGAGAGCAGCGACTTCTAATCTGGCGAGCCGGGTTTTTCCCTGCTCCTCCCCACTTGCAGCCAGCTGGGTGACCTTGGCCTTGTCCCTGCCCTTTTTCTCTCAGAGCTAGTGACACAGGGCTCTCTCAGCCCCACCTGCTTCACTGGGTGCCTGTTGTGGGGAGAAGGGGAGGCGAATGGAAGCCGCTTGGAAACTACTTCGGATATAAAAACCAACTCTTGTTTTTCTAAATCTGAATTAATAAGTGCTGATCTAGGTATGGAATGCTGGAAACTCAAGTTCAGGTTCCCTATTCTGAGGCAGGCAATGATAGGCCACCTCGTGCCTGGAAAACCAGCTGAGAGCTGAAGGCACTTTCTATCATCACCATGATGACTGCATAATTTAAAAAAATATTTCATCATCTCATCAGAGTTGTAGTTAATGTTTCAACTGGAATGTTATCAGTTTTATGTATTATTATTATCAACTGGACTTCTTTGCATAATGCTTGTGCATACAATAAAGTAAGACAAGAAGATTCAGGGGCACGATCCATGGAGAGAAAGTATCCAGCTTTAGTGGTTGGGTGGGTGGGTGTGCTTTGTTTTGTTTTTTGCTTAACTCATGCCCTTAAGAGAGGTCTCCGCATTAGTCTGTCTGCAGCAATAAGAGCCCAGCAACACCTTAAAGATGTTCAGAATTTGATAGTATCTGAAGAATTGATCAGTGACTCATGAGAGCTCTTCCCCTGCCACAAATCTGTTGTTCTTAAAGTGCTACTGGACTTTTTACACCTCAGCAACAAACATGGCTGACAGCCTGCTCTGAGAGACAGTCACAACAACAGCCGGGTATGCTGCATACAATCACGTAGGGCTGTTCCATGAAGCCACAACTCTCTCCTTTCAGAAATGTCGCTGAGATGCAGAAAGGCAAGGCAAGGGGAACTCTGCCAGGCACGCCTCAAGAGTTTTCAAGTGCCATTTAACAGAACACTGGATCAGACCAATCTAGTCCAGCCTCCCATCTCACACAGTGGCCAGCCAGTTACTCTGGAGGGTCAACTATGGGGCAGAGAGGCTGAGGCCTTCCTCACAACACCAGAAGAACCCTGCTGGCCAACCAGTTCCTCTAGAAGGACGGAAACAGGACAGAGACTGGGGCCTTCCTAAGAACATATGCAGTGTATTCCACCTTGAATGTCAGTAAAAAAGATGGAATATAACTTACAGAAATAAAGAAAGGTGAATAAAACTATCGCTGCCTCCTCCTCCTTAGAGAACTTCCCCCATGAAAATGCCTCAGAGCAGTTTAAAGCACACTGTAGGCAGGAGGTTGGATAAGATTCTACCAACCTACAGATACATTCATGGAAGCCAAACACTTTCACAGAGACACACACACACACGGAAAGAGTAGAACCAAAGCTCTAAGTCAACTTTTTGACTCTGTGCCCCTGAAATAACTTTTAAGACTTAAAGGAGACCCGGAAGTGATTTCAGCTGGCCACGCCCCTGGAAGTAACATCATTATCTAGTCGATATGGTCATTGGCGGTGAATTTGTCTCTCGTCTTTTAAGGAAGCAGTTCTGACTGGAGAAAGAGAAACACTTTACTCCTACTATGGCAGCTCTGCCTCATGTAGGCTGGAAAGAAGAGTAGGAGCTGAGAAGACAGCCTGCCCTCCCCCAGCTCAGAGCTCCCGTGTACCCACAGGAGTCCATGGACCCTTGGTGCTCTAAATTGTGAAAAATAAAGTCAGACAAGGGGGAGAAACATACTTACAGGAAGTCCTGAAATATCAGAGTATTTCTTGGCTGGTTTAAAGGAAGGGGGAGCATCAATACTGAAGTCTGGAGGAGTGCCAGAAAGAGAACAGAAGAAAGAACATTTAATTGTAGGACCAGCAAAGTCTACCATCAAGAATGGTACACAATATTGCCAATGAGTTTGCACCACAGATCTACACAGGGTCCCTACCCAGTGAGCTCCCACAGCACAGTGGAGTTTCCATTCTGGGTCTCCCAAAGAAAATGTTCCACAATTCTCTGTAATCCAGAAGGGTTGCTTGGTATTTACTCAAATGCAAGTCTAGGGTTTTCCCCCAGCTATATCCCGTAACAAAGAGGGGTCCAACTTTCCGTTGGCCACAACAACTAGCATCAATTGATGACAAAATTGTCTGGCAGAAATTCTGCCGCTGTGCCATTGTGGGGCAGCAGATCAGCACTAATCCGCCGGCACACATGAGCACAAGGACACGACCGACTCTGCTGAAAGGCCTTAAGAGTTAATGTAAAGACTCGGTTTGCACATCAGATTATCAACTGAGCCTCCAGGTTAATGTGATTGCATAACAATGTGCACTGCTAGAATGTAAGACAAGATGGCTCTTGCATGGTTCCTAGCAGCACACATCCAGATGCTTCCAGGAACTCACAGGCGGATTCTGAGGCCGCTGATTACTGGCCCCTCGTGCCTGGTACTCAAGTAGGCATATTTATTTTCTACATGGGGGTTCTATTCCTCTGTCATAGATCCCGCCAGTCGATATGGTCATTGGCAGTGAATTTGTCTCTCGTCTTTTAAGGAAGCAGTTCTGACTGGAGAAAGAGAAACACTGAATTCACGCACAACCCTTAAGATCCATGCACCAGGAAATGGCACTGCAAAGAAGTGCCAAATAGCACGGGGCTGGTTCTTATGTGCTTTCTCATTTCCTGCCCAGTGAAACATGTATCTTTCAGTGGCAAAGAGCATCTGCCTGATTCCAAACTGGCTGAGCTCATGTGGCCTCAATCTCTCTCCCCTAGAGAAAACAGTTTGTTGTTTTTTTGGAGGAAGTTACATGAAAAGTATCTAAGCAGCTTACAACTAGGATCATTTAGCTGCCATGGCAATGCCCTTTCTGATGCCAGGATTTGTTTCAGGTTCTTCCAGGTTCTGTTCTTCTTTCCAGCTGCAGCCCCTCCAATACCAGAGTGCTAAAACGGTTTCAGAGAGAGAGAAAAAGAGAGAGAGAGAGAGAGAGAGAGAGAGAGAGAGAGAGAGAGAGAGAGAGAGATTGTAAGAAAATGTATTGAAATTGGCTTTTTCCCTTTTTTTAGTGCATAGCGTTGATAGCAAAATCTTATCTGTAATAATTTAATCTGAGTGGAGTGAATGGAAGACATACTTTTAATGTGGGAAGCACAGCTCATGTGGCTAGGGTTGCTGACATCACAAAATGCAGGGATCTCCCAGGATCCACCTATCCACAAGATGCGAGGCTGGTTCCTTCCATTATCATAACGCCAGCAAACAGACCCCTGCCACACTGCTCAGACACTAACCCTGTCCCTCCTGGTCACGGAGGGGCTGTCAGGCTGATGCATCTGCACTCAAGCGGCTATTTAGACATTATTTATTTAGTATTTATTTATTTGGAAATGTTATCCTTTTGTTATTGTTTCAAGGCAGCTTACAACAACAGTTAAAGTATTTTCCGCTTAAAAGCAAAAATAAGACAACAACCCTCAAACCTTCCTTCAAAGATGTTTGCCGCCTCAAACCCCTCCCAAGCCTTGGGAAATGAGGGGCTCCTGGAAATCTCCTTCTGCTGTTCAAGGGGCCACGTCCCCAGAGCTGGAGCCATGATGGGAAAAGGCCCGGTTCTGGTTGGTCCCAGGTGGGGCTCCCTGAGCGTTGGGAGAGCCAACAGGTGCTTGCCCCACATCTCTCTAATAGGTGGTTGTGAAGGGCCTGAACAGCCATAACCAGCACCTTGAATTCAAGATTTCGTTCAGAGACACCAAGCTCCATCCCACCTTTGCAGTTCACCCCACTTGCAGCTGCTGAGATGCCTCCCCCCACTCATCCTCTGTTTCCTAGTATATTCAAGAAGAAAGGGGCAATGCAAACATACTGCCCAGGGGGAGACGTAGGTCAGGGGAATGCAATCCAGTGTGCTTCCCTTCCCAAACAGCTGCGTGCCATTTGTGCTGTCAACTTTCTGTCCAGGTTTATGCACATGAGCCCCAATGGGTAGAAGAAAAGTCCGATTTATACTTGTGGTTCCCTACTGAGCTCAGAATACACATGACAAACTTGTGTCTGCAGGCATATTCTTGCTAGCTGTACGGGACGACAGAATAGCACAGCCTTTCTCAAAAGAAAGCAAAGGCAAGAGACTCATGAAATATTAGTATCCTATTTGGACACATGAATACTTACAGTGAAGCTAGGTGCCTTGAAAGGCAATGGTTTGCTAGAAGTCTCTGTTGGCCCCATGCTGGAATCAGTGGGCACCATTTTATTTTCACTCCCCGTCTCTGCACTGGCACTCTAGAAAAAAGAGACTCATGAAGAAGAAGAAGACGAAGAAGAAGAGTTGGTTCTTATAGGCCGCTTTTCTCTACCCGAAGGAATCTCAAAGCAGCTTACAATCACTTTCCCTTTCCTCTCCCCACAACAGACACCCTGTGGGGTGGGTGAGGCTGAGAGAGCCCTGATATCACTGCCCGGTCAGAACAGCTTTATCAGTGCTGTGGCGAGCCCAAGGCCACCCAGCTGGTTGCATGTGGGGGAGCTCAGAATTAAAATCAGCTCGCCAGATTAGAAGTCTGCACTCCTAACCACTACACCAAGCTGGCTTATATTTAGCCTGAAGGCTGTCAACAACACAGGTGATTTTGCAGGTCCCTCTCCTACTTTGAAGATTCATTCAAAGGTCACAGATGGTTGTTATCCATAAACTTCTCACACTGATCTATTTTACCTTCAGCACTAACAGCATGCAACATTACCATAACCGCCTACTATCATCTTGCCAGATCCATATTAGGAGCTGCTATTCAGATGAAACCCTGATCTGGAGGGCCCAGGCTGGTCTCATCTGGCCAATCTTGGAAGCTAAGGGGGGTTGGCCCTGCTCAGTGCCTGGGTGGGGGACCACCAAGGAAGGCCAGGGTTGCTGCAGAGGCACGCAATGGCAGATCATCCCTGAACATCTCTTGTTTTGAAGACCCTGGTCAACTACAACTTGATGACAAAAAAGGTAGGTAAGTCAGGAAAACTAATATCTTCAAGCTTGCGATGGATAGTTGAAAGCTCTCAAGCAATGATTCTCGGATGTAAGCAGTTACGGAATTTCTCTACTGTTGATATACAGTATGCCAAGAATAATGCCACTTGGTCACCCACTTGGCAGTCTGCATTCAGACAGCACACTAAAACTGAGTTGTATCAACCTTGGCTTCTTGCTATGTCTGAATACAGCCAGTGTTTATAGTTCCTGCTAGCATGTAATTATGGGCTCAACGCTATTCTATAAGCTTAACCATCAAGTATGACTGACAGCATTATAGAGCAGTATGAGCCGATAACACATTTAAGAACATATTTCCCTTTTGTGATTCCCGTTTAAATTCACTTTGCATAGTTACTCTTTCTCCCATTTGAAATATCTTGTTTGCAAAACCCTTTCAAAACACACTAAAGAGGTTAAAAATAATAGCCTACTCAAGCTGAACAGCTATTGTGCTCATTTTATGGAATTACACTGGAGTCACACCATGCATGAACAAACCAAAGCTGAAACAGCGTTTTTAAAAAAGTAAAAAATATTGATGAACTGAAGCTGGTCAACTCCCTGAGCCAATTCACTCAGAAGAAACAAGCTCCACACTGTTCTGTGGATATTACTTCTGTGTAATTGTGCCAAGGAGTGCAGCATTAAGGAACACTCAGCACAATCTGGTGCAGACTATGGGCAGGATTGCTTTGTTGAACTGTAATTCTAATGGCAGCTACCTAGACGCTACCCTGTTTAATTCAAAGAGACTTACTCCTGAGTAAATAATTTTTAAAAACTTTATTATGCTCACAAATCAGCAATAACATAGCTGAGAATCAGCAACATTTAAAAGGAAACATCACAGGTAAAATCATGACCTCACTATTAACTGATTTAAACGTTATGTACCTTGTTAATAAATAGGGTTATCAACTCCTGGTTGGGAAACATCTGGAGATCTGGGGTGGAGACGGCAGAGGGCAGGGTTTGGAGAGGAATCTGCAGTGCTCAGTCCATTTTCAGCAGGTGAACTAACCCCCATGGTCTGTTGACCAGCTGTAATTGGGAGCTCCCCAAGCTCTACCTGCAGGTTTGCAACTAGTACAGGTGCTTTTTTATTGTATGAGCCGAAGTGCAAACCTTGGCAGTCAAGACAATAAAAAATGGACTACAATGACAAGGGAATGGGGGATGGGGGGGGATGGGGAAAAATAAAGACAGAATCCCTGCATGTTTGGAAGGGGTTTTCCCATCTGCTTTATGACAAGTGGCAGTGGCCAATTCATCAATACCCCCTTCTCCTTAATACCTAGCCTTCCCCCCCTCCCCCAACATGCAGTGTGGTGTTGTGTCAAGAAGCTGAAAAAGGGCATTTAGCATTTGGGTCTTAGCAGCTCCAGTCCTAGCCATGGGTCATCAGGAGCCCAAATGGGCAAGCTGCAACCGAAGTCTCAGACTTTTCCCATTGAGCTCTGCTTTCTGAACCAGTGTCCAAAGATCGGTCTAGCGAACAGAGAACGTTTGGGCTTACACCCCGGTCCTCAAGGAATTCCCTTGCCATGAAGCTCCACGGCTCTAAATAAGTGTCTGAATCATTGTGCTCGGATCACAGCCTTGCCCAACTAGAGCAGTTTGTATATTGCTGAGGCTGCAGGACAGCTTTATATAGCCCTCTTCCCATTCTGTCACAACGTAGTGCTTCCTTTTAGTTGTAAGCTGTTTGGCTGACCACAAAGAACCATAAAAACTAACCTACTCTGGGTGGCTGAAGCTTAAAAGCAATTTAGAATAATGACTTCCTTACAGACTGAGCACTAATTAGAATTATAGAGGTGGAAGGAACCTCCTGGGTCATTTAGTCCAACCCTCCCCCCCCCACCTCTGCACTATGCAGGATACTCCCAACCCTGTCGCTCCTCCCCTGTAACTTGGGACAGGAGCCTGGAGCAACCCTACTGAATTTCAGTTACGGAAGGGCAAAAATGTTCCCCATGAGCTCATGCGCTGAAAAGCAAAAATGTTTTCTAGTTTTAAAATCTATCCAGTGCATTTTTTATCTCGCCATCCATGCAAGGAGCTTAGAGCGGCATACATGGTTCCCCCCGCCTCCAATGTTCACAATGACCTCGTGAGGTAGGTTACCCAGCTTCACCCAGTAGGTTTCATGGCAAGCAGGGATTTGAACTCAGGTCTTCCTGGTCTTACTCCACTACGCCACAGAAGAATATTAATGGGGTCACCATTAAGTGCAACTTGACGTCACTTTCCACCACTGTGCAATTGCTCTGTTAACTGGAAAGTCCCTTACAGAAAAATTGCAGCTTTATTTTGAAGGCTGATTTCCAGCATGACCCCTGATAATATGCTATTAATTTATATATATAAACATTACCCTGTTAAATCTCACATTTCCAGATAATATGAAACTTCTATTCCGCCTAATCCAAGAAAGGACAGTTGCAATTTCATCCATCTGATTGGACTGTCACAGGGAGATGGATCGCTTTTCTACGCTCTCTATAGGGCAACCTGACTGTGCAGAACAACTTCTAGTGCCCTTGATTAAAGGGCGATGTCCTCCAGGGTCTCATCACTTGCCTTACTTTCAAATCACTCTCCTTCGCCCAGCCTGCTGCATCGGTTGATAAAATACTTACACAGAACGCATGAAATACTAATTGCTTTGCTCACCTCAGCAGCGGGATAAAGCTGCCTCAAGGAAGCACGCAGCCTTCCGAAAGTTTAAAATGCTGTCGGAAGGATGGTAAAGTTTTAATGAAGTTCCTGGAGGAAACAGATGTTGTCAACCCATGGTATGAGATGTTCCATTCCACTCTCCTATCTGCCCCTTTTAAGTTTGGAAGGCCTTCATTTTGGAACACAATACTTGGCTGAACTTTACAGATCGTATTTTAAACACACACACAAGAGTAAAGTTCAGGATTTTATGTTAGAAGCTTTTTTTAAGGTCATACTAAAAGGAGACTCAAAAATATGCTTCTTATAGCAAAGATGGTAATTGTTACCCACTGGAAATCCCCTGAAGAACCAGCAGCAGAGGCCTGGTTGCACAGATTATGCAATACAACTATAAATGACTTTTAACATAATTATTTCAGAATAACAGAGTTCTTGGTAAACAACATTATACCCAAATATTTCACTTTTTTGCTTTACTTTTACTTTAAAATGTGTTTTTTCTTTTAGTTTCATTTGCTCCTGTAAATTCATATTTCAATTAACATTTTCTATTTTTCTTTATTTTCAAACCCACTACTGTACCAAATTTTTCAACTTAATCATTAGAGATTTGATACATTGTAAGGGATCTTCTAAAATCAATACTAAAATCATGCACAATTTATTCTTTTTAAAAATTATAAATCCTTTCTTTGATTAAATGTACCATTTCTGCTATTATGAAGATCAAACATCAGATAATTTACATCTTCCCAGCTTCACACAGGAAGTTTGTCATTTTTCAAAGACCACGGATTTATTTTGCAGATCCATTACAATAAATGATTCTTGTTTCTGAGCAAAGGTGGTTAGGAGGATCAAGCATCAGGTTCAGGTGCCCTAAGCTTGCATGGAAATTAGTGGAACTTCTAAGTAAAAACGGAATAACATTCTTGCTAATTGTTGTTGTTAGGTGCGAAGTCGTGTCCAACCCATCGCGACCCCATGGACAATGATCCTCCAGGCCTTCCTGCCCTCTACCATTCCCCAGAGTCCATTTAAGTTTGCAACTAATGCTTCAGTGACTCCATCCAGCCACCACATTCTCTGTCGTCCCCTTCTTCTTTTGCCCTCAATCGCTCCCAGCATTAGGCTCTTCTCCAGGGAGTCCTTCCTTTTCATGAGGTGGCCAAAGTATTTGAGTTTCATCTTCAGGATCTGGCCTTCTAAGGAGCAGGCAGGGCTGATCTCCTCTAGGACTGACCGGTTTGTTCTCCTTGCAGTCCAAGGGACTCGCAAGAGTCTTCTCCAGCACCAGAGTTCAAAAGCCTCAATTCTTTGATGCTTGGCTTTCCTTATGGTCCAACTTTCACAGCCATACATTGCAACTGGGAAGACCATAGCCTTGACTAAACGCACTTTTGTTGGCAGGGTGATGTCTCTGCTTTTTAGAATGCTGTCTAGATTTGCCATAGCTTTCCTCCCCAGGAGCAAGTGTCTTTTAATTTCTTTGCTGCAGTCCCCAGCTGCAGTGATCTTGGAGCCCAGGAAAATAAAATCTGTCACTATCTCCATTTCTTCCCCATCTATTTGCCAGGAATCGAGAGGGCCGGATGCCACGATCTTCGTTTTCTTGATGTTGAGTTTCAAGCCACTCTCCTCCTTCACCCGCATCAACAGGCTCTTTAGTTCCTCTTCGCTTTCTGCCATTAGAGTGGTATCATCTGCATATCTGAAGTTGTTGATATTTCTCCCTGCAATCTTGATCCCAATTTGTGACTCCTCTAATCCCGCCTTTCTCATGATGTGCTCCGCATACAAGTTAAATAGGCAAGGTGACAGTATACAGCCTTGCTGAATTCCTTTCTCAATTTTCTCAATCAGAGATTCCATGCTCGGTTCTCACTGTTCGTCTTGACCTGCATATAGGTTTCTCAAGAGACAGATAAGATGCTCTGGTATTCCCATCTCTTCAAGAACTTGCCACAATTTGTTGTGTTCCACACAATCAAAGGCTTTAGCATAGTCAATGAAGCAGAAGTAGATGTTCTTCTGGAACTTCCTAGCTAATTAGATATAATCAAAAGAAGGTTCATATGGTAAACTGAGAGAGATGAGATTCTGATCCTTTGTGTCACTGAACACACAAGCATCAGATACATATAAATCAAAGAGAATACTGATGGACTTTTAAATTGTGATAATAATTACTGACAATGCTAGGAAAACAAATTAAAAGCCTTTAAAGTAACTAACCGTAAGACCCATATAATTTCATTGGTTTCCAATATTAATCTTCAGCATGGAAAATCATTAATGTAATTTATTTGCTAAAAGGCTATGTATCCTCCTGCAGAACAGAGTAACAATACTTCCAAAATAAATATGAACCTATACTTGTGAGCCAGCTGTTCATGCAATCCCCCTTCCCAACCCACCTGGTCATTACATTTATTTTTAGCTAAATATTTTAAATATAAATTAAACCCAGCATAGGCCACCAAGCATATGTTAAAACATAACCTGCCAGATATGGGGAAGAATATATAGATTGTGGAACTGACAAAGGAAAATGATCATTACTTTTACTTCTGTCACAATAAATTATAAACCCAAACCCCCAATGTGTGATATGAGTGTAGTTTGGATAAAGACTTCCATCCATTCCATAATAATAATAATTTACAGTTTGTGCCTGATGGAGGGATCTTGGGCTTTCAAAAGCTCATACTCTGAAAACTCCTGCTGGTCTCCAAGACGGAATCTAAATGCACATTCGGTTCAATGGGACTTGCCCCCAAGCAAGTGCATAAAAATTCACATACAATTTCAGAATTATAACAGAAAGCCAGAATGGAACATTACAGTACATCTTCATGCCACGCAGGCTTCCACAGGAGTAGCGCCCCTAAAGCACTTCTGAAAAACAGTCCAGAATGAGTCCAGTAATTATAACAGGGAAAGTGCTCCAAGGACAAGCTGAAGGTGGTGGATATTCAATAGTGTTTGGCTGTTGATTGAAATACAAGTCATACTGGAATCAGGGTGGTAAACGGGGATGCCAACAGCCCTGGAGAAAAATCCCCCCTAACATGTGGACACAGCTAGCTGAAGTTCATACCATGAAGATAAATACCATCATCTGGTATAGAACCTTGTTAAATAAAGTGATGGTACCGCTTTACTCTGCTCTGGTTTGGCCTCACTTGGAGTCCTGGGTTCAGTTTTGGGCACCCCAGTTGAAGAGGGATGTAGACAAACTGGAGCATGTCCAGAGGAGGGCAACAAAGATGGTGAGGGGTTTGGAGACCAAGACCTATGAAGAAAGGTTGGGGGAGCTTGGTCTGTTTAGCCTGGAGAGAAGACGACTGAGGGGATTTGATACCAATCTTCAAGTATTTAAAAGTGTGCCATGTAGAGCAGTGGTCCCCAACCACCGGGCCGCAGACTCCCTCTCCCCATGGCTCCCTCTCCACGCCCCCCCCCCCCCCCCGCAGTAAGAAACTTCCCAGGCTGCAAGCAAATTGGCCGCCAAAGCAGCTGATTAGCTTGCGGCCCGGCAAGCTTCTTTTTGTGGGGGGGGGTGGAGGGAAGCAGGGCCGCCGGCGCAGACGCACATGCGCAGCAGATCTGCACATGCGCTTTTGCGGCTGCACATGGTGCAAACATGCATGCATGGACCTGCTGCACATGTGCATTTGCGCATGTGATGCCGCCGGATCGCCCTCCCCCCCACTGGTCCGCAGCCTTAGAAAGGTTGCGGACCACTGATATAGAGGATGGAGCACAGTTGTTCTCTCTTGCCCCAGAGGGACGGACCAGAACCAATGGGATTAAACTAATTCAAAAGAAATTCCGTCTCAACATCTGGAAGAAGTTCCTGACAGTTAGAGCGGTTTCTCAGTGGAACAGGCTTCCTCAGGAGGTGGTGGGTTCTCCATCTTTGGAAATTTTTAAACAGAGGCTGGATAGCCATCTGACAGAGAGGCTGATTCTGTGAAGGTTCAAGGGGGTGGCAAGTTACAGGGGAGGAACGACAGGGTTGGGAGTGCCCTGCATAGTGCAGAGGTGGGGGGGGGAGGGTTGGACTAAATGACCCAGGAGGTTCCTTCCACCTCTATAATTCTAAATAGTGCTCAGTCTGTAAGGAAGTCATTATTCTAAATTGCTTTTAAGCTTCAGCCACCCAGAGTAGGTTAGTTTTTATGGTTCTTTGTGGTCAGCCAAGCAGCTTACAACTAAAAGGAAGCACTAAGTTGTGACAGAATGGGAAGAGGGCTATATAAAGCTGTCCTGCAGCCTCAGCAGTATACAAACTGCTCTAGTTGGGCAAGGCTGTGGTCCCAACACAATGATTCAGACAGTTATTCAGAGCCGTGGAGCTTCATGGCAAGGGAATTCCTTGAGGACCGGGGTGTAAGCCCAAATGTTCTCTGTTCGCTACCGATCTTTGAACACTGGTTCGGAAAGCAGAGCTCAATGGGAAAAGTCTGAGACTTCGGTTGCAGCTTGCCCATCGGGGCTCCTGGCGACCCATGGCTAGGACTGGAGCTGCTAAGACCCAAATGCGAAATGCCCTTTTTCTGCTTCTCGACACGGCACCACACTGCAGGTCAGTTTGGTTGGGGGCTAACTAGGTATTATCCGGTTTTTTAGCCTTTGCTCTTCCCCTCCAGGGAGCGGCCAAGGACACTGGTTCCCACCGATGGGCTTAGCGGGTGCACGTGAGAATGCAGCCGTGCCTGTGGGGAGGAATGCCGGCGGGCGGGATTCAAGGAGGAGCCCCAGAGGCGGCGCAGGGGGCGCAAGAAGCCCCCTCCCACCCCGCGCATCGCCTCCATCGACGCGGCCGAGTCGGCCTGGCAAGACCGGCCAGCGGGTGAACCGAGCCGGACGCGCTTCCTGCCAGCCGCGCCTTTCGGAGCCGCCGAGAGCCTCCTTGCAGGGTGCAGAGCGGGGCCGCCCTCGGAAGCCCCCCCCCCCAGAATCCATCCCGGCTGCTCCTTGTCCCGGGGGAGCTTGCAGCGGGGAGCGGACCCGAGGCTGCCGCGCCGGTTCAGACGTGACTCGCGGGGCGCAGCGCCTCGGCAGGAACGGCCGCCTTCCCCGCACGCATGCGCGCATCGCCGTCTCCCCGCGCAGGCGCACATCCTCCGGCGCTTACCTGAGGGGCTGGTCCCGCGGGGCCTCCGCCCGGGCCGCCCACCCGCCTCTTCTTGGCCGCGCTGCCGTTGGCGGGGCTCGAGGGGCGCTTCTTGCTCCGAGCGGGCGCGGGGGCGGCGGCCGTCCCGGGGGGGCCGGGGGGGGAGAGCGCGGGGGGCGAGGCCGCCATTCGGGCCTGCGCTGCCTCAGGAGCCCCGCCCTCGAGAGGCGGGGCCGGGGGCGGGGCGTCTGGGGTCGGAGGTCGGCCGCCGAGGGGGCTTCCGGTGGGCGTGTGCGGGGCTGGGGCTGGGGCAGGGAGAGCCCGGCCAGGGCCCCTGGAGGACCGGCCCGGTGGCCTTCAGGGATGCTGGTGGGCGTGGCTGCAGGAGGGGAGGGGCCCTGGGGGAGAAAGGACGCCCCCGGTGGGCAGGGCTGGCTGTAGGCTACGGACGAGTTCGTGACCCCGTAGCGACTGATGCCTCCAGACTACTTAAGCTACTGGCCCTGGGTATAAGCCAGGGGTAGTCAAACTGCGGCCCTCCAGATGTCCATGGACTACAATTCCCATGAGTCCCTGCTAGGGGCTCCTTGGAATTGTAGTTCATGCACATCTGGAGGGCTACAGTTTGACTACTACAGTTTGACAATAGTACAAGCTATTGTGTGGGTTGTTACAGCTGTGGAGCGGGCACATGAAAGTGTGGACCGGAATTAATCTTGGGTGGTCTTCAAGAGGCCGCTGGACTCAAACGTCGTTCTGTTGCTTCAGGCCAAGATGGCGGCCCACCAGAATAAAAAAATGTGAACAGCCACTAAAGATGAAGCTTGCTGCCAGCTCTACAAGGTGTGTTCGAAGGGAAGAGACAGCCTGTTACAGCTTTGCACTCAATACAGTATTCACAGCATCACATGGTGGCTTATAACTAGTTTTGTGTTGGATGATTTGCCCATTGTGGCGAGGGTGAGGGAGCCGGTGGGATACACAGTCTGGTTCAGTGAGCTTAAAGACATGCCACAGCCTTCCAAGGCTGCTACGGTTGTGAAGCAACCAGCTTCCCTTTTTTTTACAGACTGACAGGACTACAGATTAATAGGGCACTTTCAGTCCACTTCAGAGACCATTTGCACATGCATTTTGTCTTTTCACACAGTAAAATCCTGTTGCAAAATGCATTGAACGTAGATTGAAAGTGTGTTATTGAATGTGTGTGAAAGCACCAGGTCTCATTCTTGCAAATGAGTCAAAGCTTTCTGAACTACTGAACCAAACAGGTGACAAGAAAGAGCCAGTGTGGTGTTGCACTAGGATCTGGAAAATGCAAGTTCAAATCCTTGCTCTGCTGTGGAAGCTGGCTGAGTGACCAAGGAGAACAATGTAAACTGCTTTGGGTCTCCATTGAGAGACAGGCAAGGGAAAAATAAAGTCAATAAAGAAAGCATCTGTTTTTTGTTTGTTTGTTTTTGTCTTCATATCCTGCTTCTTAACTGGTATAGTGCAATGAAGGAAGAACTGGAATAATACTGTATAATCTAAAGAAACGGATGTTGGTGTAGCTGTGGGTGGATGGACTGGCTTCAGTGATCTCAGAGGATGCGATCAATCTCCAGAATCCAGACTGTAGAGCATTAGTTTCTCTTCTGCAACTGCTTCCTACTGGAGTTCGAGACATCCCCAGCCAGATGAAGCTGCCTTATCCTGTCAGAAAATCCATCTGTTTGTTTTATGTGTCCTGTGACTGGCAGCATTCTGACGCCTTCCCCAGCCTTGCTAGCCATTATTTCCTAACTAGAGGTGCCTGGGAGAGAATTAGAGGCTTTCTGAATTCAAAGCGTGTGCGCCATCCCTGACCTATGGCTTGCAAGTCAGCTTTATCAAAATCAGCAAAGGACGAGCAAAATGGGAGGGAGGGGATTAGGCCAAGCATTCAGCGTGCTCTGAAATCCTTATGTCATTTATCCACACAGCAATCTTGTGAAGCAGGTCTTTGATTATTCCTGCTCTCAGACTGATTTTACCATCATTTAGTGGTCTTGAATCCTCCCCTATTAGATCATACTATTTCTTGCATGTCATAATTCATCATTAAGGACAACAAATCTTATGACGTCACACCCCATTTTGTAGCTTATTCTGTCGCATCCTACTTTTACTTTGCAAAAGCCCAGGGAGCCAAGTCTGTCCATTTGCATTTATTTCCTATATGTTTCTAAAATAAATTGAAATACCTTTGTATCTTGTCTACCTTTGTCACTATATCAGTACACACACACCCCTCACCATCATTTAAATCGGATGACAAAAGACCAAAAGCTTTTTAGTTCGACTAAAAAAATTGTCAGCCTTGGAATGCAGCTGTAAATTTGCAAATGACTCTCTATATTGCCATGAAGCCCATAAAGGCAAAGACATATTTTGCCCCAAGTCCATTGCAGGGTGCTTTGACTGTTCACCCTGCTTGCCAACTCTCCAAACGGACTAATAAAGAGAATTCATCATTTTATGCTTTCCAAATCGATAATGGTTATGAGGAGTTTTGTGGGATTAATTCATCATCCACGAGTGTTTGGGTGGGGTTTTATAAATTGTACCTATCTAAAATATTCAGCTATAAAAGTGGGTTTATCATTTTAAATGTTCCCTGGATAACACACCCTATAAATGTCAGCCTAGAAGATAACAGCCCAAAGTGCTTTTTGTATATAATTTTTTAAAATTCTGTTTATAATTTTACGGCCCTTTTCCATGTGCCTTTGCTTTTCACAGGGCTCACCTCACTGATCCCTGGGATAAGCTCAGGGATAACATTTAATCAGGTATAATCCAAGTTTGTCACACGCCTGTAACTAACAACAGCTTCTAACTGTACACACACACAGATCCTGCTTTGAATTGGTTGTATTACAGTTGCTTTAATGTGGACACAAAAGGACTGTGATCAACATTCTTTCCATAATTTGACTTTCTAGCATATATTTGCTCATCTTGAAAACATCAAGGAGGTTGGAGCAGAAAAGATTTAACTTATGCTTCTAAAAATAACCATAGATTTCGCCACATAGCAGAAAATGGCTTGGGCAACTCGAGGGCTGGTTCACACCTGTGGTGGTGGTGGTGGGCCTTCTGCTCTGAAGCCTAGCCCCTGGGAGCTCTAACAAGGTATGTAGGAAGAAGCTACAAGGCTGGGGTCAGAGATGGTGACCCTTGCCTGCCCTGGAAACATTTCCTCCCTTCCTGTGATTCCTGGTGCAGCTCAGGAAGTGGACTTTCTGCTCCTGCAGAAACTCCCCCTGAATCAACCTATAGCAACTTTGTTCAGCTTGTGGGCTACTGACACATACCGTTTCCACACTGAGGACTCACTTAGCCATGATTTCGCCATGACGCCTGTTTTGTTTTTGTTTTTGTTTCAGGATCACAGCCCTGACTCTGTTTTCTGCTTGGGCTTTCCTCCCCTCTTCATCCAGGATACAACCTGAAATTTGTTTTCTGCATTGGGGTGGGATGCTGTTGTGTATGTGGATCTGGTGTGAGGGCGATCTGGCTGCGACATCTGTCATCCCATTGATCACCAGGGTTGATTCGGCTGATCTGGCTGGCTAGGCGGGTGTCCCCTACCTCCCTCACCGCTCCATGTGCGTCCCTCTCAAAGCTGCGCTTGGTGGAAAACCATCCCAGATAGAAGGAGTGTACCGTTCTTCTTCGGGTGTATGTGGATTTGAGCGGCTGAAAACGCGCATGTGTGTTTTCGGCTGCGCATGCGCGGCCGGGCAATTGCCCTCCCTGCTGCCGCCGGTCCCCAGCCTGAAAAAGGTTGGGGACCACTACCTTAGGACGTCTGAGCAACAATAAAGCTAGTGGAGGTGACAGCATTCCTGTCGAACTCTTCAAAATATTAAAAGACGGTGCCGTAAAAGTGCTACACTCAATATGCTAGCAAATTTGGAAAACTCAACAATGGCCACAGGATTGGAAAAGGTCAGTTTACATTCCAATCCCAAAGAAGGGCAATGCCAAAGAATGTTCAAACTACAATGCCAAAGAATGTTCAAATTACAAATAGCTGAGGAGAGAAGGGAAGTGAAAGGCAAGGAAGAAAGAGAAAGATACACCAAAATGAATGCAGAATTCCAGAGAATATCTAGAAGAGATAAGAATACCTTCTTAAATGAACAGTGCAAACAAATAGAAGAAAACAATAGAATGGGGAGGACCAGAGATCTCTTCAAGAAAATTGGAGATATGAAAAGAATGTTTCATGCAATGATGGGTATGATAAAGGACCAAAATGGTAGGGACCTAACAGAAACAGAAGAGATTTTAAAAAGGTGGCAAAATTATACAGAAGAACTATGCAAGAGCGAGCTTAACATCCCTGATAACCACAAGGGGATAGTCACTGACCTGGAGCCAGACATCCTGGAATGTGAAGTCAAATGGGCCTTAGGAAGTCTGAGCAACAATAAAGCTAGTGGAGGTGACAACATTCCAGTTGAACTCTTCAAGATCTTAAAAGATGATGCAGTAAAAGTGCCACAAAAGTGCTCAATATGCCAGTAAATTTGGAAAACTCAGCAGTGGCCACAGGATTGGAAAAGGTCAGTTTACATTCCAATCCCAAAGAAAGGCAATGCCAAAGAATGTTCAAACTACCACACCATTGCACTCATTTCTCATGCTAGCAAAGTTATGCTCAAAATCTAATTTAATTAAATTAATTAATTTATTATATTTATATACCGCCCTCCCTGAGGGCTCAGGGTGGTTTACAGAAAACAGGGAGGATACAATTAACACATGGTAACAGGTAACAATAACAGCAGTAATATCATCTTAACACAGCCCGCAGCGCCGTGGGCGCAGCGGACTAAATAAAGCTGTAAGGGCTTAGGGGGAGGAGTTAGGGCGGGCTCTGTCCGGGATGAGGAAGGGTGCCGATTGGCCCCTTCCTCTGGACAGACCATCGGCGGGGCTAATCGGCAGGTGCGAACGCCTGCTGACTGGCCTCGCTGATTCCCGCCGTGGCGAAAAGGGAGCAATTGCGAGCCGCGCATAGCGTGGCTTGCAGTTGCTCCCTGCCCGGTGGCCGCCGGCCAAGTCAGCCCCCGGCAGTCGCTCGCAGAGAAAGGAGATCAGCCACTGAAGGGCAGTCCCTCTGATCGGCGAGGTGGTGAGCTAAAAAGCTCATGATCTACTGTGTCAAACGCTGCTGAGAGATCTAATAATATAAGCAGCGCCGACCTGCCCCGGTCCAGCTGGTGACAGAGGTCGTCCATTAGGGTGACTAGCACTGTCTCTACCGCATGGCCAGGCCGGAAACCAGACTGGGATGTGTCTAGGACCGAAGCTTTTTCCAAGTATGTGGACAGTTGGTCCATGACCGCTTTTTCAAGCAATTTCCCCAGAAACGCTAAGTGCGAGACGGGGCGATAGTTGGATGGCTGTCGTGGATCCAGAGAAGATTTTTTGAGTAGTGGACGAACCACTGCCTCTTTTAGTCCCTCTGGGAATTCTCTTGTTGAAAGGGAGAGGTTGATTATCTCCCGGAGGGGGGCTACTACTCTTATGTCGGATGTTTTCAGTAGCCATGATGGACATGGATCTAGAGAGCAAGTGGTTGGCTTCGCTGTCTTTAGTACTTTGTCCACTTCGGTCAGCGTGAGTCCTACAAGCTAGGCTCCAGCAATATGTGGACCGTGAACTTCCAGAAGTACAGGCAGGATTTCAAAGAGGCAGAAGAACTAGATATCAAATTGCCAACATACACTGGATCATGGAGAAAGCGAGGGAGTTCCAGAAGAACGTCTACTTCTGCTTCATTGACTATGCTAAAGCCTTTGATTGTGTGGAGCACAGCAAATTGTGGCAAGTTCTTAAAGAGATGGGAATACCAGAGCATCTTATCTGTCTCTTGAGAAACCTATATGCAGGTCAAGAAGCAACAGTGAGAACCGGGCATGGAATCACTGATTGGTTCAAAATTTAGAAAGGAATTCGGCAAGGCTGTATACTGTAAATTCAAGCCATTAAATGCTAGCTGAAAACCCACTGCTCCCAGAAGCACTTGAAAGCTACAGGAATGCCTGATCCAGCCCTTATTTCCAAGTACATTGGGGGCATGTGGGTGTGTTGTGAGGTTGTGGGAAGCTGGTACAAAGATTGGTGTGCAATAAAAAAATGCCTCTAGCCAGCCTGTTTTGCAGCAGCCATGATTTTCAAGTAATCCTCAAGAGCTGACAGAGACAAAATAGATGACAACTTTTATTTTTCCCCAAGGCTCAAAATGCATTTCTTGTCTAATTGCCTTGGCCACTGAATCTACTCATTGCCTAACCTGGGGAACTGGCAATTGAATTCATGCTGGAGATAAACAATCACCAATTTGAGGCATGGCAGATGAAATTATATTGACTTGTACCAGATGTCACAAACAGAGATTTCTTATGGTTAATGTTTTTCCCAATATAGCTATTGACATGGTTTATCATATATTATTTAACATTGGCCTTGCCAAGAAAACCATGTAGTGAATCTGAATTAAAAATAAGATCTTCTCTGCATGCTTTGCTGATGGAATCCATTGGGAATGATGTTAAAAAGACACCGTCCTTCCTCTGTTTTGCTTTACCTTATAATTTTTGCTGAATTATTTATTGGAATGAGACTTTTCTTCATTAGCTGAAAGGATAAAAACTATTGTGAGGTGAGGAAGAAAAAAGAAATTCTGAAACAAAATAGTCCATACTCTACCGACCTACCTACCTATCATCTATCTAGGCCAGGGGTAGTCAAACTGCGGCCTTCCAGATGTCCATGGACTACAATTCCCACAAGCCCCTGCCAGCATTTGCTGGCAGGGGCTCGTGGGCATTGTAGTCCATGGGCATCTGGAGGGCCGCAGTTTGACTACCCCTGATCTAGGCCCTGATCTGGACAGCCCACACTGGATAGCCCCCTTGTTAGATCTTGGTAGTCTCTGGCATCAAAGATGGATTTTTGCTTGAGATTCATTAAATCCCCCGTCAATCTTGAAAGGATGCTGGCTTAGGTCCAAATTCCATTTACCATAAATATCTGGATATACGGGATTTTCTTTTTGTCTTCAGTTTTCAATCTTCAGAGGGAACTGAGTCTCAGGACTCCAAACATGGGCTTGGAGGTCCTTGCAGCAGAGGCCACAGTGGCGGGAAGGCTAGTACAACAGGAGGCAGCAGGAACCCATCTGGGCATAGAGACAAAAATTGCAGCTCCGGCTGGACAAGGAGTGGTGTGTCCAAGCCAGGCCAGAGGAAGCAAACCTGAAGAGTCCAAACCTGCTGGAGAAGCTGTGGCATGACAGTCAGGCCAGAGAAGACCCCTGAAGAACAAGTGCCAGCTGGGATGAGCTTGAGAGCTATGGGCAGAGCTAGGCAGGGCTGGGCTGGTGAGGTGGAACTGGCCAGGAGTCTTTGGTGTAACCAGGAGGGTTTGGTGTAAGGAGAAGGTCGGAGGGTGCTGTCAACCCCCTTCCCTTTCACATCTGAGGGCTGGCAAGGAGCCCTAGGGCCAGCAGCACGATGGAGGACCAAGGCAGCATATTCTTGACAACTATGGTGCCTTGAGATACCTCCTTTGCATTAAGGTCTGCAGAGACAAAGACAAGCCAGTAGCCAGTAGCAGTCAAAGATGAGCAGTAATCATGAAGCTCTCCAGGAGGAAGGATACTAATAAACGGGGTAGAACAAACCCATCAGGCTCTACAGACTGGACTCTTCCACTCATACTTGAATAGCTACAAAAATCCCCCTGACTTTCTGTCTGGTAACTGAATGGAGGGAGTCCAAGGGAAGCTCTAGTGGTTGTTCAATGGGCTTATTGCAGAGAGAAGCCTCTCGGACTTCGCTGAACCAGCCCCATGGACTTTGCTGGAGGGAACCTTCAGCCAGTGGAGCCCTTTTGGGTGCAACCTGGGGGGGGGGGGCTTGGTGGCCACAGAAACGAAGCCCCATTGGGTGATGTTAGTGGGGTCTCAGGATCATTGTGGAGGTGTAAATGTTTAATTTGTTTTGATTCAAGTGGCCTGAAGTAGCACAACCAAAATAGAATCCAACAGCCCCTTTCAGACCAACCAAGATTTATTGCTCTACGCAGGCCTGCCCTTAGCCTTTACCTGGAAGCTACAGCTGGTTCAAAATGCAGCGGCCAGGATCCTCACAGCAACACCGTGGAGGTCTCACATCCGGCCTATTCTCCACCAGCTGCAATGGTTGCCAGTTGAATTCCGGATCAGACTAAAGGTTCTGATAATTACCTTCAAGGCCATTCGCAATCAGGGCCCAGTGTACCTGAGGGATCGCCTTCCCAACTATGCCCCCAAAAGAGCTCTGCGCTCCACTGCCACCAACCAGCTAAGGATCCCTGGCCCTAAAGAGGTCAGCCTGGTCTCGATCAGGGCCAGAGCATTCTCTGTCCTGGCCCCCACCTGATGGAACGAGCTCCCAGAGGAGATCAGGGCCCTGACGGGACTAAAACAGTTCTGCAAGGCCTGCAAAAAGGAACTCTTCCGCCAGGCATTTGGTTGAGACCAGACGTAATCAAAAGCGACTGAAAGGCCCCTGCCCCCCTCCAGAATTCCACCAACATGCTCTGGACCTGTTTGTATTGTTGCATTGTTGTATTGTCTATATTATTTATACTGTTACATTGTTATACGGTTACAACCATTCGTTATTATTGTAAAGTTATTCACATGTTTATAGATTGTTTTATGTATTGTTGTTCTTATGTAAACCGCCCTGAGCCCCCGGGGAGGGCGGTATATAAATATATAAATATAAATAAATAATAAAATAAAGGTGCTATTGGGCTCATTTTGTACGTTTTGAAGAACGTTCCCCGCCCTGAGTGAGGTGGAAGGGCGAGATATTTACATTGTAATTAATTACTATTATTAACAAAATAAATAAATAATATTGATATATACAATAAATATAATATTTATTGTATATAACCCATAATTATATATAATAAATAACTATAAATATAAACATAACAAATAGAATAAATAGATATAAATATTAGATGAAATATTACATTAATTATGATTAATTATGATTTTTGCTCTGTCCCCGACCCCTCCTCCGAAAGCCTGAGTCTGCTCGCGCGCCCTTCCCGGGCCGCTTACGTGGTGAGGGGAGGGAGGGGTGGTCGCTGGCCACGCCCCCTCGCCTGGTCCGCCCTGGGGCCTGCGACATCCGGGTCACCTGCGGGCGGGGCCAAGCGACCCCCTCGCGCGCGGCGAGGCAGGGGAGGGGCGTGGCGTCGGGGGCGCGCGCGCGGCGGGCGGGCTGAGGCGGCTCTGGGCATGGGGGGCCGTTAACGGCTGTCGGGCGGGCTCGCGCCAAGGGGGACGGGCGGCCGGCCGCGTCCTCCTCCGCCTCCGCCTCCGCCCCGCCCGATGTCCGTCGCCCGCCGTCGCCCGGCTGCGCCGCGCCTCGGCCAGGGCGACCCGGGGCGGGAGACGCCTCCGCCGGCCTGCCTGCCTGCCTGCCTGCCTGCCTGCCTGGCCCGCGGGAAGGGCGCCGCGGTGGGCGGGGGAGCCGGGCGGGCAACGCGGGCCGCTCTCCCGCCAGGCGACGCAGCCCACGAGCCCCGCCCGGGTGAGTCCTGCGTTCGAGTCCTGCGCGGGGCCCCTTCCGCGCGCGCTCCCCGGCCGGCCTCTGGTCCTCGCTGCGCGGGGCTATCTGCCACCGCCTCCTGCGCCTCCTGCTCCCCTGGCGGGCGCCACGCACCCGCTCGCCGAGGCAGGTAGGCCGCCGGGATGGGCCGCGGGTGGGGTGGGAGCCCCGAAGGACCTCCCGGGAAGCCCCACTCAGCCCCGGCCGGAGCCCTTGCCCTCCGCCTGACCCTCCGCGCAGGAGCGTGGCGCCGACGGCACCGGAGGCCTTGCGTGGCCGGGGGGGGGGGCGGTGGTGGCAGGGCAGGCCAGGCTGCTGCGAGGAGACCCAGCTGCGGCCTGGGCCGCTTTCCTTGAGAGCAACTTTCATTATGCTCAAGGAGGTTCAAGCCATCGCCGCTGCATGGCAGTACCGCAGAATAGCTGGCCCAAACTGGGCCCCCAAGTTGCTGCAGTGTGGGATTTCTCGACTGCTCCTTTTTTTTTTAAATCAGCTCTCTTAAAAAATTTCCTTTAGCATGTAAGCATTCTTCCTCCTTCCCCTTTAGTATGAGCGAAATGGCTAACCAGACAGAATGTTGTGCAATGCCTGCCTCCCCCTCTCCGCTTTAGAACGACTGGGAATTTGTGTTTCCTTCAGTGTATTGTGTGGGTTTTCTGGGCAAGTGGGGATCACTTTTCATTTAAATGTCACCTGCTACTGATGCTAAGTATTAATGTCCCGGATGACAGCCATCACACAGGTTTTGACGGATTACATAGCCTTCGTTGAAGTGTAATTTTTTAATAAGTTTATTTACAGTCCACAATTTAGTCAGACGCCACAAGACAGCAGTAGTGCAACAGGACAAGGATGACAGAATTTAGGAAACAAGGCAAGCAGAAAAGTGTAAAGAGTTAAATCAATAAACAATGCTGAAAGTGGAGTACAGAGTAAAAGTTGTGACACCCTTGTAAAAGCGTATTCCTTGCTTCTTCCATTGTATTGCATTTCTGATCCATTTTATGAAAATGCATTTTTTATAAACTGAATTGATGTACTTTTTTGTAAACTGCCGTCTGGGAGCGGCGGTATAAAAATATAAATAAATAAAATTGCTGTTGTACATCCTGCCAAATGATAGACGTGTGGGAGCCATCCTGACCCCTTTAGGCAGGCTTGTTCCACAAGGTAGGAGTCATAGTGGAGAATGCATGTATATTAGTTGATATTGTCTGTTTATACAGATAAAGTATGAAGTATTTTACTTCATACCGAGACAGCCTTAAGCACAGGTTTTTGTTTTTGACAAATGAACCCATTAAATTCCACGTGAAAACAAGTGACTACTTTGAATGTTATATTTATGAGCTTTTTTGTGAATGTGGAATTTCTGCTTTTCTCAAAAAGAGTTTCTTTTAAATGTGGCCAAATTTTCCAGCTTGCAGGGTCTAATTACTTTTGGCAGCGTTTGAAACTAGAAGGCATGAGAACATCAGATAAAGGCAGACTGCCCATACACCAACTACTGTACAGAATGATTTTTGAGGCAGTGAAAAGATGACCCAGAAAAGCTTGTCCCCTCAAGTGTGTTGGGTCTCCATATGAATTTTAAATGCACAGTTATGTAAACTGTGTTATTTAGTTAAATATATATCATTTTGTGTAATTGTTTTTCCAGTGGCAGTGCAACATAATGACTTTTGCTTACGGCAGAAGAAAGCAATTCTGGAGATGTTGGGGATAGAGCAATTTTGGTAATAGGCCTTGGCAGTCTTAAAGTATAAATGCCGTATGAAGTGTGTTCCTAAGCATGTCTGCTCCGAGGTCCCATGTTACTCAATCGGGAATAGTAGAATTCCAGTTACACTGCTAAGGAGCAATTCTGAGCAGGCCTATTCATTTTATTCAGTAGGGCTTACTTCCAGGAAAACGATAGTGGGGTGCAATTCTAAGTGGGCCTACTCAAATGCAAGTTCCATTTTAGTCAGTGAGACTTACTCCCAGGAGAGTGTTCTTCGGCGTGCCTTTTCTACAGAAGTGACTTTGTCCAATATTGTAGAATGCCGTGAATGGCGATACTCTGTTCTAGTTTAGCATGTTTAGTTTTTTCCCATTATAGACAGGAAACAAGTTGAAAATAGAAGACACAGACCTTGTAACCAAAAAGAAACCATTTCACACAGTCATGAACTTTATAATGCTGAAAACATTGAACCCTTACAAATATTTTAACTATGATTTTGTTGACAAAATAAGTGTATCTTTAGATCACTGACAGTATGTCTGTATACATGAAATGCCCATTATCTTTGTTTTCTGTTAAGCATTTGCTGTTTGTTTTCTGTTAAGCATTTCATGCATTCCAAAAGAGAATTCTTATTTTTTTCTGTGTTCCCCCAAATGTCCAGATTCTTTTTCCTGGCCTTTCTTGTCTCCCGTCTAGATAAGATCACTAACCTCAGATAGTCTTTTATTCTGAAAGTTGTGAGATTTCCGGAGTGTAAAGGAGAACACAAGAAACAGCCTTATACCAAATCAGGCTGTTGTCTATAAAGATCAGTATTATCTGTTCTGGCTGGCAGCGGCTCTCAAGTGGAAGTGTGCACCCACTTCTTGACCCTTTTAACTAGAGATGCTGGTGATGGAACCTGAGACCTTTTGCATGCAAAGCAGATGCTCTACCACTGAGCCACATTCCCTCCTCATAAATTCTTAAGTTAATAGCTGTAATTTTTTCCATAGCTATCAGCACTGCATAATTTATAAGTGATTGAGGTCTGCAAGGCATGCATATGCATAATTATAATACGTATAATTGACTTGAGTGTGTTAGCTTCAGGTGGGTTGCTGTGTTGGTCTCAAGCTGTAGAACAAAGTTTGAGTCCAGTAGCACCTTTAGGAAAAAGTTTTGATACTTCTTTACATACAATGAAATGGAAATTACCAGTCCATACATATAGGTAGAAGGTGAACAGTAAATTAGCATACAGCATACATTTTTATGCTGCTCCCCTTGCGGCTTAACACGGTTTACACCTGCAAAAGGGAGCTCCTCTGCTAGGCATTTGGTTGAGGTCGACCTGAACCACCACTTCCCATGGGTCCTGCCCCTGAGCCTCCCTCCTATGGCGCCCACTTGCAGTTCCGCCCAACCTGCTGGGCTATCAGTCTGTGTTAATTTAATCTTCTCCTTATTGTTCTACTATGTTGCTTGCCGTTATTACTGTATTATTATTTAACTGAGTTATCTTTATTGTTTGTGTTTTATGTGAGCCGCCTTGACCCTTTGGGGAGGATGGCACATTAAATAAACAAACAAATAAATACATACCATTATAATGTGTGGTACAATGCCCAGGAAGTTAAGAAATTCAGCTCAGTAACTTATGTTAACATTATAAACATTCAAACTTTTAACCAGATAACCATATTGTAACTATTGCCTGGACTGATGATGCCTTATGATGTTTCTTGTGGGGATAACTGATGTGTGTGTGTGTGTGTGGGGGGGGGGTTGGGTCGCCCAATAGATGTTATCAGTTCACTGGCCCCAACCGAAGGCTTGGTGAAAGAACTCTGTGCTCGCTCTGCCAGGGCCCTGGTCTTCCCTGGGAGCCAGGATAGAGAACATCCTGGCCCTGGTTGAGGCCAGGCATGCTTCCTTAGGGCCAGGGATCACCAGCATGTTGGAATTAGTTGAGCATAGAGCTCTTTGAGGGGCAAAAGCAGAGAGGCAGTCCCTCTGGGGCCAGGTAGGTAGTTTAACTTGGCGCAAGTGGAAGCATGCCAGGTGTGCTACTCTTGTGACCTGAGCCTCCATAGAGAGGGAAGTATCAGAGATCACTCCCAGGTTCCTATGAAGAGCTGTGCCTTGTATCCTGGCTTCAGCGAGACGGCAGGCTAGGAGCTCATGGTCAACTGTATCAAATGCTGCTGTGAGATTGAGCAACGCGAGCAGCGCTGACCCGCCTCAATCCAGCTGGCAATAGAGGTCATCCATCAGGGCGACCTTGACAGATTCAAAGACCAAACAGGAATAACAAGTCTGCCCTCTGGGGAAACATAATGCAGGAAATAAATATGTCAACATTGGGAGATTGATGTGCAGATGTATCCCTAATGGTGAAATACATAAACTAATTAACTAAGACCCTGCCATTATGTTCCATCCGTCTCTTCTCAAGCAGTTTGGTGTAGTGGTTAGGAGTGCAGACTTCTAATTTGGCATGCCGGGTTCGATTCTGCACTCCCCCCACATGCAGGCAGCTGGGTGACCTTGGGCTCACCACAGCACTGATAAAGCTGTCCTTCCTTCACTGGCCAGGCCACCAGCCCCGCAAATCTTCTCAGCTAGCCAGTACGCCTGCCACCAAGGGACCTGACTGAGAGAAGACCATCGGCTGGCCAACTTGCCAGAGTTCTCCTGCACCCCCTCGACCTGGACTCTGGTCACTGTGCCCTGGATATGCTATAGATCAGACCAACACCTACAATCTGGTGGGAGGTGCGGGGGACTGAACCAGGGAGCTTCTTTAGTAATATTAGGGCTCTCTCAGCCCCACTCACCTCATGGGGTGTCTGTTGTGGGGAGAGGAAGGAAAGGCGAATGTAAGCCGCTTTGAGCCTCCTTCGGGTAGAGAAAAGCGGCATATAAGAACCAACTCTTCTTCTTTATCTTCGTTGCGACCTAACAACAGCTTCTTAGAAGTGGGACAATTAACAGTGTAGAGTTATCTCCCCTGTCTCTAGATCAGAGAATTACAATTTCCTGTTCTAATCTATTATTCCAAGTGAGAAATAAAACAGAGGACATAATGCCCTTAGGGGGGGATTAGTGAGAATGCAGATACAAGGACTGAATGAGGTTAGCATATGTAGTCAGATAAGAAACCAACATCCCTGTTAAGTCCCGAGGATTTCATTGTTTGGAGTGTTGTAATAACTTGCAACTCAGTGATTTCCCTTTCTAATCTGTTCTTGACAGCTACTTTGAGGTCCCCCATTTTATATCTGGGAAGGTTGAAGTGTTCTCCAGCAAGTTTCTTAGTCTTGTAATTCTTGATGTCGTATTTCTCACCATTTATCCTTTGGTGTATGGTTCGTCCTGTTTGCCCTATGATGAGAACCAAAGAGAACATTGTAGGCCTTAAATGGCATTTACAGTATTAGAAGAAGAGCATGTGAATAAGCCTGAGGTGCTGAAGGTCCAGTGATTGTGTTGTCTGGGTCTATGTGGCAGAAAAGTTGGCATCTGCGTTTGTGGCTTAATATAATGCCTTCCATTAAGATAGATTCAGGTGGTTAAATGACCAGAACTATAGATCTATCTAGGACAGCGGTTCTCAACCGCCCTAGTGCTGCAACCCCTATAACAGGGGCAGCAGTGGCGCGCATGCACACAAGCCACCACCGCCACTCCTGCTTGCTGTGCTGCTGGCCTTCTCTGCGCCACCTTGGTAAGCTCCAAGGCAGTGTGGAGGTGGCCAGCGCCATTCCGCCACCGCCATGGTTATCACTGCCACTGCTCCTGCTCGCCATGGCGTTGGCCTCTGCGCAGCCTCACTAAGCTCCAAGGTGGGCAGAGGAGGCCACCGCCATGCCACAGCCACCTTGGCCACTGCTGATACCCCTGGGAAAGGGCCGAATGACCCCCTCAAGGAGTCGCGACCCCCACGTTGAGAACCTCTGATCTAGGAAGTGGGTAATGATGGGGCTACGGATGACCATAGTTCTGTATATTCATTTATCTCTTCTCTCATTCCAAATAAGATATTGTAAGTGAAGAACATTATCTTTAGGATGGTGGTAGAGCTACTTTGGTGTTGGAGTACTGGGCTAGGATCTGGGAGATCTCAGTTTGAAACTGCCATAGATCCTGCAGTATTGGATGACCTTGGACCAGACCTGCCTCACAGAGTTGTGAGGATAAAATGGAGAACAATTATAAACTACTTTGGCTCTCCATTTGGGAGAAATGTGGGGCAAATGAAATTTAACAATAGTATTATGATTTTAAAAAATGGTGCCTGCTAACACCCGGTGGGTTATTCTACCGTTTCAAGGTTGTCTGCGGATTTGCAAATGGTGGGGAAATTACTTAAGAGCTAATTGCATTGCAGTCTGCATTATTAAATGAGGCAATTAAATAATCTTAAGGGAGAAAATCAGTTGACTTGACTTTTGTCTCAAAACAGCAAGATACAAAAATTAGAGTTCAAAGATAGGATTATCTGCCTTATGAAACGTTGGGTAGTTTTATAGTGATTTTTTGACCAGTTATAATCTAACAGACAAGAATTGATTAGGAAGTAATTTGGCTTTCCAGGATGGACCTTTTGGTAACATAACCTGGATAGTTCAGGCATTAGTTTTTACTGGCCTGGTTGCTCCATCTTGTTTCTTTGCTCAACTGCAAGAGCCTACTTAACCTAATTGCAGCAATCACTCACTGTTGTGACATCACTAGGCATCCTTTTAAGACCAGTGGTCAGAACCTAAGCAGGTTCACTTTGTTGTGACCCCTAAGTTCAGTGTGTCTCTTTCTGGAATAGCAAACTTACTGGGGAACTAACTGCTTATGCTCCAATCCACAGATGTGTAGTTATACGCTCTTGGGGGTGGGGCTGGGGGGTTGGTTTTTACCACTCCACCCCTTAGTAACTAACAGTAACTAACATATATATTGTTAATAAAATCTGTAAACCGCCCGTGGCGCCGCGGGCGCCACGGACTAAATAAAACAGTAAGGGGTCCTGGGGCGGGATGAGTCCGGGATGAGGAAGGGTCCAGATTGGACCCTTCCTCATGACAGACAATCGGAGGGACCAATTGGCAGGCGCGAAGCGCCTGCCGATTGGTCCCTCCGATTCCCAGCCCCAGGAACTGCGAGCCGCGCGCAGCGCGGCTCGCAGTTGCTCCCGGCCTGAGGCGGCGAGAGGCGCAAAGCGCCTCTCGCCGCGTCAGGCAACCGCCTGACGGAGCCCACAGTGGCCTGACGCGGCGAGAGGCGCGAAGCGCCTCTCGCCGCGTCAGGCCGCCGCCTGGGGGAACCCACGGACTCCTCGAGGAAAAAAAAAGACCCGCCGCTCGGGCCGTGGCCTGGGGGAATCCCGGACTCCAAAAAAAAGCAAAAAAAGAGACGCGCCGCTTTGCACGCTGCCTGGGGGACTCCCAGACTCACAAAAAAAAAAAAAGGGAGAACCGCCGCTCGGCCCGCCGCAGCGGGGAACTCCCGGACTCCAAAAAAATCAAAAAAAGAGACGCGCCGCTTTGCACGCTGCCTGGGGGACTCCCAGACTCACAAAAAGAAAAAAGGGAGAACCGCCGCTCGGCCCGCCGCAGCGGGGAACTCCCGGACTCCAAAAAATACAAAAAAAGAGACGCGCCGCTTTGCACGCTGCCTGGGGGACTCCCAGACTCACAAAAAAAAAAAGGGAGAACCGCCGCTCGGCCCGCCGCAGGGGGGAACTCCCGGACTCCACCTAGCACAAAAAAAAAATCCCGCCGCCGAAGTGAGACTAAAACACCCGTCAAGCCACGCTGGAACTCACCGAAACCTCCCCCTGCGAAGACACCGACCTCCGCTGACGCACCAGCCTCAGCCACCGCCGCTTCCTGGATGACTGGCCCACGTGGGAGTCGCACGGGGGCAGCCATTACAGGTTGACGTCACTCCCCTGCGCCAAAACAACACTCGCTACAGCGGCTGCCTGCAATGGGCTAGCCCAGGGGTAGTCAAACTACGGCCCTCCAGATGTCCATGGACTCCAATTCCCAGGAGCCGCTCCCAGGAGGCTCCTGGGAATTGGAGTCCATGGACATCTGGAGGGCCGCAGTTTGACTACCCCTGGGCTAGCCCGTGCTGCGCGCTTCTTAGTCCACCTGTGGGTGGATGAAGCAATGCGGGAGGGAAGTCCGTCCAGGGCTGGGAAGGGGAAAAGAACCGCTGCTCGGGGGAGGCCCCGCCACCCAACGGAGCCCCACGAATCAGCAAGTGCGATGGCCGAAGACAAACAGCAGAGACCAGCCAGGACCAGCGCGAGGGCGGTGAGTGAACCTGGGGTTCTGACTCGCCTTGGGAGGGAGGACCGCGGCTCCGCTTTTCGGGGGGGGGTTTCTGAGAGAGAGGGTGGGTGGGGGGTGGGAGCATGTCCCTTCCCCTTCCCCCTTCTCCCCTTTCAAAGCCCGCCCAAAGACTGCAGGTAGTCCCCCCCCCCAAACCACTCTGACTGCTAGCGCCCATTGCATTTCGAACTGCAATGGGCTTGATTACTAGTATTTAAATATTTCAGTAATACTTTAGCAACTGAATATCTGTGAAAATAGAATAGTCATGAGGATCTCAGATAATAACTTTGGGACTCCTGTGTTCCATTCTGATAAGACATTGATCCAGAATCAATGTTTGTATGTACTGTGATAAGGTTGTAAATAGAAAGGTGTTAACACTGTTTAGCATCTTACAATTCCTTAAGAGCCCATACAGCAGGCTTTTTCAACCAGAATTTTGTGAACCAATCAAAAGAAAAAGCAAAAATGAAAATATATGAAAAGGAAAAAATTGTTTACAATTTTGTTATACATTTCATTTTACAGTTTTAATAAGATTTTTGTAGCTTTACTTAACTATACTTGTAGCTTTACTAACTACAACTATACGTAATATTTATTAAATCACATCTTCCTTTAGATTCTTAGTATTAAATGGTGTGAAGAGTTGAACATGGGCTAGCAAAAGAGGTAAATGCATAAGCAATTGTGGTGTTATAGTTGAGATTGGATTAAGGCAATTGATAATCTGTGAATGACAATAAACTAGCATACAAATACAGAGTTAACAAACAGATTTGAGAATGACCTTTGAGTCCAGTGGCACCTCCAAGACCAGCAAAGTTCAACTAGGTATAAAGGAGAACTGAAAAACTTAGCATGCGTAGAAGCAGACACCTTCAGATACATTGAAATCAGTTTCATCAAATAGTACATATAGGTAGGAGTAAAGCACGTTGTACCCAGGAGCACAAATGGCGCTAGGACAGATGCCTGCACTGAGGCTTTCCTGGGTGCTGGCCCTCCTCCACCTGCTCAAACTGCCCTGAGTCTTTGTGGAGGGTGGTATATAAATATAAATAAATAAACTTGAGATCCAGTATGGTAAATGGTTAAAGAGTAGCAGACTCTAATCTCAAGTGCTGGGTCTCATCTCCCATGCCTCCTCCATGTGCAGAAAACTGGGTTACCTAGTTTTTCTACTCATTTCTATTTCCCACAAAACTTGGGGAATAAAAGGTCCAGAGCTGCCATCAGCAGCTGTCTCAAAGCGTGTATTATAGAAGCCATCTTGGTGTAGTGGTTAGGAGCGCTGATTTCTAATCTAATCTGCATTGGACAGAAGAAGCCTCTGGCACAGAAAAGACCCACCGAGAAAATTGGAAATGCAGTGGGAGATCCCACCAAGATGTCCTCCACCTCAGGGAGAATGACCATTGGGTACATATCTTGTAAGGCCATCCTTCTCTGAGGAATGGAGGACATTGTATCCCTCCCAAGTCATCATCAACTAGTAGGACAATAAACCTACAGCCTTTCTAGTTTTATTTAGCTTCTTTCTGTCTTAACTGTTCTATATTATTGCTTGTTTACGTTACATGTTATCTATTATGGACAGTCTTATAGGCTAGCTTTGACTAGGACTTTTGGAGGTCTGAACTGAAGGTGGGATGACCCTCTTAGAGGAGACAGGAAGATGAAAAATGTAGTTCCTGCCTCCTTGAATAGATGGTGGGAATTACCCACCAAGATGTTCTCCTTTCCTCAAAGAAGAAGGCCTTTCATAGTAAATACCCAGTGGGCATTTCTCCTCCAAATCCCCCACCTTTCACTTTCTGAATCCAATTCAACTCTATATTGTTAGGTTCTTTTGGATATGGGTGGTTGGACAGAGGCTGACCGACACAAGGTTCCCAGTTTTGGTATTGCTGATACTTATTTGGATCTCAGTAGTAATTACTCTTGTGTAAGTATACTACCCTGTATGTATTTAGTGAATCTGTTTTTGCACCAAGCAGTAAATCTGAAATACTGATGGAACTGTTCATATGCTGCCTCAAAATTACTTCAGAATAACTTCCAGTATTCTAGTTTGAGATATCAGTCATGTTTCTTAACCTTAAATGTTACATGCTTGTGCTGCATATATGCCATACATGGGCATAAATAAGCTTGGTACAGCTTGTGCAGAATTCTTCCTAGTAAGAGTCAAATAAAGATATGACTAATCTAGTGCACTAGGAACTTTCAGCAAAGCATTTTACTACAATAGGTAACACAATAGCAGTTGTTTGTACTTCCATACAGGAAGTGTCAATTCCTGATTTCTCATCTCTTTGTGGGAATGTGGAAATTCAGTGTTATTTTCCTGTGGCATAAAGCAGATAGTAGTTTCATTTTTCTTTAATAGCTTCCAGAATAAACAGACTTTTTCTGATTAGCCAGTAGGCTGGACATGCACACACAGAGACATATATACACAGACACCCAGCCTACACTGGGTGGTTGGCTTCTGGGGGCTGTAGATACTGGTGTTGTTTCTTTATTGTTTCTTCTGGGTTGTTTGCTACTCCTCCCAATTCGGTGTCATCCGCAAATTTTATGAATCCCCCTACCCCTTCATCCAGATAATTGATAAAAATATTGAAAAGTACCGGACCCAGTACCAAGCCCTGTGGCACCCCACTGCTCACCTCCCTCCACTCTGATGAAATACCACTGACAACCACTCTGTGGGTGTGGTTTTCTAGCATTTCCCTGTCCACCTAACCATCTGAAAATCCACGGGAAACATCCACGGGAAGCCTGACTGAAATCTGGGTAAACAACATCCACAGAGGTTCCACAATCTAATAAGCCCGTCACTCAGTCAACGAAGGAAACCAGGCTGGTCTGGCAGGACATGTGGGAGACAAATCCATGTTGACTTCCCTGGATCAACAAATTGTTGCCCAGATGATTGCAGATCACCCCCTTTAAAATCTGCTACATTATCTTTTCTGCAGTTGAGGTCTGACTCACTGGCCTGTAGTTTCCTGGGTCATCTCTCCTCCCTTTTTTTTGAAGATTGAGACAACATGTACTCTTCTCCAGTTTTCTGGCACCTCTTCAGTCTTCTGAGAGGTCCTAAAGGTGATGGACAAGGGTTCTGCTAGCTCTCCAGAAATCAAGGAATGTAAATGAAATAAGGAAGGAAGAGAGAGAGAGAGAGAAAGAAAAAGAGGGAGGGAGAAGAAAGAAATGAAAGAAAGAGGAAGGAAAGGGGGCAAAGGAAGGAAGTGAGGAAGGCTCTCCTGCTCTCCCCCACAATTATAAACACAGCCAATATTCTTAGTTATTGTTCCAGAACACTGTATTCTCAACTGCACACTTATAGACCCAACATAAAAACTTCATGGTTCAGGAACATTACTGTATAGGGAAGTCAAAAAGACACTAAAGTGGTTGGATAATCATTCTTGCTAGTGCTCCAGTAAAAAAATGAGAAAGATGCAGGCACTGGGTTCTGACATACCTCATCACTGAGACATCTAATGTGAGTAGATTTTGAAAGGATAGTGTCCCTTATCTTCCCACTATCAGGAACACAGACACAGTTGAATTGGTCACAGCTTTAATGATGAGCTTCAGTGGTGATTTGGATATGTTGTGATGGTTGTTTCATCTTGCAACTTCTTTGGGATATGAAGTTCTGCAGGAACAGAAAGCTTCACGGGTAAATGGCGTTTCAGTCTTTTCAGTTGGGGAGCAGGCCTGGTTGGAACAGCAGTGCGTGGCCTCTAGTCACCTCTGGGAAGTTTTTCAACCATCAATACCTTGGAGATGAGAATAATCTACCAAGCCCTTCTCCACTTCAGAGTTTTCATTTTTGAGAAGTATATTGGGTTTGGATAGACAATATTGCAGCCAAAATGTATCTAAACAGACTGTGCAGCTTCAGGTCATCAGCCCTTCACAAGGAGATTCTCAAGGCCTTGCCCAGGGTGGAGAAGACACAATGGTCCATAAGAGCCGAACACATTCAAAACATGGCCAATATTTAGACAGATGAGTTAAACTAGCAAACCATCAATCTGGTCATGATCTGATCCCATTTGTGTCTCACCTGAACCATTAAGCTCCATGCTTCTTCTGCAGATTCCATCATTAAGAAGCAGAGAGCATAGGTGCTCCGACCATACCTTGGCCTAACAGGTTATTGTATGCCTTCCCACCTGTACCAGTACTTCCGAAGCTACTGAGAAGGATCAGATGGCTTCAAGTTATACTAGTGGTGCCATCCTGGTAAAGGAGACCTTGGTTTTTTTGACTCTCCTTCAAATGTCAATATCATTGGACCTCCAGTACCAAGACCCAGTCTGGCAATCCAAGCTGGTTGAGGTTAACCGCCTGGAGAGCAAGTGCTATTAAAACTAATACAACAAAACTGAAGTCACTAATACAATTCATTCTTCCATAAAATAATCTACGACTAAAATTTTATACTTAGAAAGCTTTCGTCAGGTAGTGCAGGAGGAAGATCTGTCATGTCTCCCAGTATCAGGGACATCCTCAATTATTTCCTGCAGGATGGTATCAAACAAGGTCTCCAAGCTGCTACTATACACAGGCATTGGCATCAGTCCTCTCTGACTTGATGGATAAGTCAGTCAAGACATTCCCATACGAATAAGTTTTTAAAAAGGACAGTGGCCAACAGCCCCCTTGTTATACACAGATTCCTGAATGGGAGGCCAAATGCTGTCTTGAATGGGTTGACCAAGAAATAGTTTGAACTCATCAAAACAGTACCACTAACATTTCTAAGATTTAAGACATTAATTGTTCAGCCAGGAGAGTCTTAAAACTTGGGGGCTACCAATTACTCAAAGAGCCTCTTGTGGCGCAGAGTGGTAAGGCAGCGACATGCTGTCTGAATCTGTCTGCCCATGAGGTTGGGAGTTCAATCCCAGCAGCCGGCTCAAGGTTGACTCAGCCTTCCATCCTTCCGAGGTCGGTAAAATGAGTACCCAGCTTGCTGGGGGGTAAACGGTAATGACTGGGGAAGGCACTGGCAAACCACCCCGTATTGAGTCTGCCATGAAAACGCTAGAGGGCGTCACCCCAAGGGTCAGACATGACTCGGTGCTTGCACAGGGGATACCTTTACCTTTACCAATTACTCAAGACCTCTGCATCTTTGAGAGATCCCTCATAAGGGCAGGCAGTATTTACCGCTCCTTACAACAAAAGTAGTTCTTCCATTTCTCTGAACTAATCTCAAGGAATACTTCTTAAAATATTGACTGTAATGAGACCTTTTACTTAGTTATATAACTGTCAAAGTGGGAAATGCAAAATGTATTTAGAAAAAGTCATGAATAGTACTTCCAGTAACTTGAGGGAAAAAATGGAGGGGGGAAGGGTTGTAAAAGCTGCATTTTGTTTTCCATTTTAGGAAGGTTTTGTGTTTTTTGTACAAACAGTGTCCATCAAACATTAATCCAAAGTCTCGATAGCATCATTCTTTCCCCCACTTTGTGCACATATAAGGTTGTGCCTTATCAGTAAGTATGCTCAGGAAAAGGTGGCGAGGTCTGTGAGAGCATGGCATCCAACACGGATAGAATGAACCACTTTTTGCTGTGAGGAGTGATAGAACACAAACTGTAGGGTTGGATCCAGCCAGATCTTCTGAAGGTGAACAGTGGAGAGACTGTTCTGTAGGCAGTCTGAGAGCGGGTGAGTGTGGTGCGCCTATCTGATGTTATTCCTTCCTTTAAGCTGGTAGTTGAGCGATTGCTTCCAAGAGAAGACAGTTATGAAGACTTAAAGCATTTCATTGGTTCGCAGCTCTCATTTAGTATTTTGGCTTTATCTTCCTTTTTTGAAAACTTGTTTCACTGTATGAAAACTAAGGCTAGAGATCACATTTTCCTCCTGAAGAGAGTTTTTAATATTCCATTAAAGCATTCCCAGGCTTGGTCTGACCTGACATGGTATTAAATGTTAACAGAGGAATATAAAATGCATTAACCTTGCATACAACCCTCTACGTATACAAAAATAGATTTGTTTTGTTCATCCTGAGAGTTTATTATTCAAGCTACAGTTCTCTGCCTATCACGTGTGTTTAAGGTCCAGTGGCTTCAGTTTGGGTCTACAAATAACTGTGTGCAAGGCTGCAGTGTAAATATTCAGTTAAAATACTTCCTTGAGAAAAAGAACATGTGCAGGTAGAGCATTTAAAGCAAGCAAAATGAATGTGATGAAAAAATCAAGCAGGTTCTTGTTTTGGTAAATATGATATAAAGGCAACAATGAAATTATTTGGCAGGGTAAAAGAAAACTCCAGTCAGAAGTTAATAGGACTGGCATTTTCAAGTTTTCTAAAAAAGCATCAACCTTTTTTGGAGAAACAAATACGTTAATTATGACCAGCTGCATAGTATCGTGTTTGTTTTCAGAATTACTTCATTTGTTAGTTTCTTAAGAAATGTAATGAATTACTATAACTTTTATTTATTGTGGGTCAGTTGCTTTGCTTTTTATTTGAAAAAATGTTTTTTATGTAACATATATGTGGGTACTGATTCTGATGTTCCCACTCTAAGCAAGATTAATTTGTGGGTGGCCTTCTTGACTAGGGACCTCTGCCATTGTTTTCCTGTTGGGAATCAGGTGACAAACCACACAACACCTTTTGTTAGGACTAGCAAAGTGACACACACCAGTGTGAGCTTTTAAGTTCGCTAGAATGCTGTTAAGCATTTTTAAAAATTCATCATGGCATAATGCCAAGAGTCCTGGTCATGTTGTTACAGGTCACACTCAGTTCTTTGGGTCAAAAGGTGATAAAATAGTGCAACTCCATAACTGTTTCTAATCACTCTAATCCACCAAAATGTATAATCCCTTCTGGAGTAAGGAAATAATTGGCATTCTTTGTCTTTACTCTGGAGTTAAGTGGTATCCTTGCAGTTCTTGTTTATGTTCAGATAGTTTATATCATGTCAAGTAATGCATGCAGTGCTTTGAACCAAAAGAACACTTGCATAATTTTATGATTGGGGGTCACCACAACACGAGGAACTGTATTAAAGGGTTGCGGCATTAGGAAGGTTGAGAATCACTGCGCGTCCAGGCTGCCTTTGTCAGATTCAATCCATAAAGCTTACCCCCCCCCCCATGGTCTGTAAGGTACTGTTCTGGTGTAGGCCTTAGGCTACTTTTGGAATCTTTAGAAGGAGGAGAATTAATCTGAACGTTACAGTCTTTAGTGTTATGTGGGCACAGCGTATTTTGTTTTAAGAAGCGGTGGTACTGAAAAACGGTATTGATACCTTCATTATGATCTGTCTCACTAGTCACCCATACTGACCTAAGCAATAAAAGGTTATTGCTTACATTTTTGGGGTTAACTTTAGTCTCTTTAACATCTAACACAAAATGTCATTTCTTTCTTCATATCCTTTGTAATGCATTATGTTTGCTTTTCCCAGCAGATACAGAACATGATCTCCGGAAAGAGGTTGAAGGCCGACTCATTGACTTCAATGTACACCTATTTTTGCATTTGACATAAAGTGCCATGAGAAAGTTTGCATATTGCAAGGTGGTCCTTGCCACCTCACTGGTTTGGGTCCTGTTGGATATGTTTTTGCTGCTTTACTTCAGTGAATGCAACAAATGCGATGAGAAAAAAGAACGAGGCCTGCCTCCTGGGGAGGGTGAGTTGGATATTTTCTTAATATACTAATGTCGCAACTTCTCCTCAGCAGAAAAAAAAACTGGTTTGCGATGACTGTGACTAGGATTAAATTGACGTGTCTGTCCATAAAATAAATAAAATATTAACTTTAAACAAGAGAGTGAGACGTAAAACACATTTGCTTTTTTCCTTCAAATTTCCTAAGACAGGATCCGAGAGAGGTTTTGTTTTTTTAAAGAACTGCTTTTAAAAAGAAAATGTATTTTGAAGTCTTGCTCAATTTCAAAAGTTTAACATGAAACAGGGAGGATGTCTATGGAAGGAAGGAAGAAGCGCAAAACTTACTTGGGCACATTTGAATACTGGCTGTAGCCCATAACAGCTGAAAGGTCATACTTGGTTAGTAGTGATGGGCCTGAAGGGAAAAGTGGCACCTTTAAGACCAACTATGTTTTATTCAAGGTACTGCGCAGCCAGAGGCGGTATGGAGGGCTCATGGTGTAGGCTGCACACTTTGCACGGCCTTGGACACAGGCCCCAGGCTGCTACCGGGAGGCCTCTGACCCTTGCATAGGCCACTCGTGGTTCTTCAGCAGTGGCAGCCTCAGTGCCTCCTCCTGGTGGCCATTGCCATCGCCTGCTGTGTGCTGTGGCCGGCACCGCCTCCTGGCAGCGGCCACCTTCTTCTGGGTGCCACCACCACCTGCTCCTAGTGGGCGCCCCCGTCTTCTGGGCGGCACCATTGGCATCAGGTGCCTGCCGCTGCTGTCACCTTTTGGTGGCGGCCGCCACCCTCTGCTGGACTCCTGTGGTGCGTTCTGCTAGCCACCGCCGCTGTTGCCCCCTCCTGGCGGTCACCTCTGTCTTTCTCCCCTGGAGGCGGAAGACATCTTGGGTGTTTCCATTTCTCCTTACAGGGAGGCAGGCTCACTTTTTTCCTTTTCCACTTCTTTTGTGGGCATGCCTCTCTGTCCCAGTTCTTTCCTGCCTCTAGATCAGGGAGAGCACACTTCTACTAGCTCTGCTAGCAGGCTTTAGAAAAAGTCTTATCTCTCTATCTTCTCTTCACCCCTACCTACTTGCACTTGCACCAGCTTCGGGTTGAGTTGTTTTCTCAGCTGGTTAGGCTGTTGATTCGGATCCCTCCCCCCCCCCCTTCATTCCCTCCCGGCTCAAGAAGAGAGCGGGACGGCATGGCGACAGACAAAGAGGCTGAAGACTTTAGGTCTGAAGAGGATGTTGCAGCTATGTTTTGGAGCAGATGTCGACAATACTGGCAGCATGAAAATCATCAACAAACCGAATATCTGAATATACTTGGAAGGTATTCCGGGGTCGGTGTAGGAGGAAGAAGGTGTCAGCTTCTTCACCCAACATAGCAGATACACTGGACTTCCTTCAGGACGGACTGGATTGAGACCTTAGTGGCTATGCTTAGGAGACAGACAGCGGCCATCTCCACGGTAATTTCTAAGATTAAAGGTAAAAGACTGTGGCACAATTTAGATGTGCATAGAGCACTAAAAGCCTTACTCATCAGAACAGCAGAATTTCACAAGACTGAATTCATATTTATCTCAGTTTCAACACCGAACAAAGGAGACAGAATGTCCAAATCCTTGATTAGCAGTTGCATCAAAGACTGCATTGTTGAAGCGTACAAAGCCTCAGGGGTACCCATACCAGAAAGGATCATGGCGCATTCAGTGCAGAGTGCGGCTACTACAGCAGCTTCGCTTAACTAGATGACTGTGGAAGAAATAGGCAAGGCAGCGATCTAGTCGTCTGTGTCCACCTTCACAAGACACTATAAAATTGACATGTTCAGCTCCGTTGATGCTGCCTTTGGACAGGTGGTATTGCAAGAAGTAATATTTAAGTAGCAACTTTCCACCCGGGGGGACACTGCTCAGGAAGGTCCCAAGATGTGTTCTGCCTCTGGGTGCGAACGACCAGCAATCTTACCTGGGAGGGGTCATTCTCCCCAGAGGTAAAGAAAGATATCTTCATCCCCTCCCTAGAAGTTGTTTTTTTCTTATGTTCCTTCATATAAGCCTGTTAGCTGTGTGCTCTTTGATATGTTCCTTTTCCTGTTTAATGTTATAAGTTTCCTATAGAGTAAGGATTGGGTGATATGCCTGATACAGTGCTGGAAGTCTCAAACTGGGACAGAGAGGCACGCCCACACAGGAAGCGGAAAAGGACAAAAGTGACCCTGCCTCCCTGTAAGGAGAAATGAAAACACCCATGATGTCTTCCTTTACCTCTGGGAAGGAGGACACCTCCACAGGTGCATTAGGCTGGCTGCTACGGCCCTCTCCTCCTGGCAGCCTGGCAGTCGACTCCGCTTTGTCCTAGGCTACACCGGCGCTTTCAGCTGGCCACCGCTGTGGCCCCTCCTCCTGGCAGCTGCCACTGCCTTCTGGCCACCACCGCCTTCTCCTGGAGGCCAGTGGTGGCTGGGTGGAGCGTGTCATATGCTAGGCCTGGCAGGTAGGCTCTGGCGTATCCAGGCTGCGGCTGGCTAGGGAGGGTGGGCTGGCTAGCCGCACCCTGGTTGGGCTGGAATCGAACTCGGACTGCACAGACATGCTCCACCCACTGGGGCGTTTCACAAATATATATAGGCACATTGATTGATAAAGATACACTTTTACGATCAAGCACACTTCTTCAGATCGGCCTCTTGTCTATGAACTTTTCTAATCCTTTTTACAACTGTCTAAACCAAGATTTTTCAACCAGGGTTTCATGAAACCCTTAAAAATATATATTTTTTAATTTGTTAAATATTTATTGGGTGATATGACCATATATGGTCATGTTGATCTGCTCCGCCCTCCCAGGGAGAAGGAGAAGGTCCCCAGTTGGCCATGTACACAGCTGTGCTTCCCAACCATAATTTGCACGATCGCACCACTTCTGGAGTTTCTCAAAGAAGAATGTTTCAGGGGTTTCTCATTGTTTAAAAGGGGGAAACCTGCATTTTGTGGCTGGAAGTTCTACAGTCAATTGTCATAAGGTGGAGATTTGTAGAGTGGTATCATGTTGGCTGGAGGAGGGGCCTCAGTTGTTCCTAGTCCTGGCCAAAGGCCTGGCAGAAGACCTCTGTTTTTCAGGTCTTGCGGAACTGAGAAAGCTATGTGAGGGAGCTCATTCCACCAGGTTGGGGCCAGGACTGAAAAAGCCCTGGCCTGGGTCAAGGCTAGGTGTGGTTCTCTGGGACCTTGGACTACTAGCAGATTAGCACCCACAGAGAGGACGACCCTGTGCGGGGCATAGGGAGACAAGCAATCCCTCAGGTAGGCAGGGCCTAAGCCTTGAATTGCCTTGAAGGTTAATACCAAAACCTTGAATCTGATCCAGGCCACAACTGGCAAGCAATGCAACTACCTCAGCAGAGGATGTGGGATCTCCATGGTGTGCCAGATATCTGTCTGTCTATCCATCTGTCCATCCAATAGATAACATTTGTGTTGTTAAAAGAAGCACTTTCTTTTGGGCCTCCGTCATTAACTGCTCATCAACTTCACTGGATGCCCTGAGTTGTAGTATAGTGCAGTGGTCCCCAACCTTTTTATCACCGGGGACCACTCAACATCGGGAACCACTCAACGCCCGGTGAGGGGGGGTAGTTTACTCCTCTACTCTCAACCACTGTCCTAACGCTCTCTGATCACTATGGTAATGTTTAAACATCCCTTCAAAATAAGATACAGACACGCCACAACAATGAACATAAGGAACATTTTATTTTCATGGAAATTTTAACTCATGACAATGACAAATCAGTGGGAACCCTGAGCTTGTTTGTCTGCAACGAGATAGTCCCATATCTGGGAGTGATGGGAGACAATGACACCCGAAGTGTGTTGTAAAGGGCCGGGGGGGGGGGGAGAAGGCGTCCTTCAGGGCCCACCTCCAATTAGTCGAAGGACCACATGTAGTCCGCAGCCCACAGGTTGGGGATCGCTAGTATATTGTATAATTTTGTAAACCTATGTTGTATTCCCTCCCAATACTTTGTCTAACCTGAAAAGTCCTCAGATTTTCCGCCTTTACTCATAAGAAACATGCTAACCATGGATCATTTTGCTTTCCCTTTTCTGCACCCATTCTGGCCCTGAAATACTCTTTTTTATGAAAATTGCTGCAAACACACTTTGTGTTAGTTCTATAACTGAATCTCTGTTTGACTCAGTTCTCCAGACTCCTCGTGTACCAATAGTGTTTTCAGGATGGGTAACTGATGTCTTCCACAGCAAAGGCCTGCAAATAATTAATTCAGCTCCTCTGCAGTTTCTTTCCCCCTTTTAAACAGTCCTTTTAGAACATTGTTGTTTGCTTGCTCAACTGTGTTTCTCATGTTTCCTGGTGCTGAATGCATTTCAAGAGAGTATATTGCTTCAGGTTTTCCCCTCCTCCAGTATGCTTTGCAAATGCTCCCTTCTTGTGCTTTATCAAATCACATTTGTTTGATCAGACACTGTGCAACTTCTTACTTGTCCCATTCTGGCAATTTATCGCTTTGATGATCTACATTTGGAAGATACAGATTTGAATGTCCAACTGGTTCAACAATGCTTATATCTAGTACACGTCCTGAGTGTAACTCAGGAGTCAATTGAGGGCCAACTTTTCTTTCGTTGCTACCATGACTGTCTTGCTGAATTCCAGGTGCAACCGCCCTACTTGTGTTATTGATAACTATTGAGAGGCTGCCTTGAGTACTAGGCAGACAAGAGGACTAACCTTTGCATTTCAGTGGTGACTGTGTTATTCAGGGGAGCCAATATCAGGAAAAAAGGGAAATGCTCAGCACTGCCTTTCAAATAAAAATGTGCATCTTGCACAAACCTGTTTCTTCTTGCTGCCATTTCCCATTTTTAGCACGTCTACTAAATAATGTTGTAATATATTCTGGGTGACTGTTGCCAGTGATTAAACTAGCAGCCTCTATGCTTACACATTAAATGGAAATTTTCAAAGGTGTGCTATTGGAAGTGCCTGGGATGAATGAGATATTCTTGATGAGCATCCCGCTGACTGAAACCATCATATAACGTAGGACAACCTGCGTACCTTCATGTTCACGTTAGTGGGTACCAGGTACACAAGGCACCTTTCCACAGTGCAGGTCATTCTGATAAAGTTCAGCAGTAAACAATTTATTTATTGCATTAAATCAGTATTTCAGAATGGAGCAATAGACTTTATATAGAAGAAAATGTGGGATGTCTTTCCTGCTGTTCTTGGTGTAGTGGATAAGAGTAGCAGCCTTTAATCTGGATAACTGGATTTGTTTCCCCACTCATCTACAAGCAGTTCACTGGGTGATCTTGGGTCTTGGGTCAGTCACAGTTTTCTCAGAGCTCTCTCAGCTTCACCTACCTCACAAAGTATCTGTTGTGAGAGACGAAAGGTAGACGATTGTAAGCCGCTTTCAGTCTCCTTCTGGTAGTAAAAAAAAAAAGGGGGGGGGGACAAGTAACACCATTAACTTAAATATACGCATGGTGTTAATAGAAATTTTGGCTTCTGTAATATCTATAGCAGGGCACAAGCTCAATGGAAACTTAGCTTAATCATAATATAGCTTTAGCTTAGTTGACAGATTGGTGAGAAGCAGTTTTTTGTACCAGTCACTTAGTTTTCCTTTCCAGATATTTTGTTTAGATGATGAAACTTGCTTTTTTCTTTCATAGTCTGTTTGCTTAATGGATTGTTACATTGTGTGGGCATGCAGTTACTTGTACAAAAGAAAAGCAAGCAATTCAGTTTTTTAAAAAGTCAACAGCAGTTCAGAGATACACTTCCTTGCTTGAGAATACCTTTTCCTATTTCAAAATGATGCTGTGCAGAAATTCCTGAAGTGTCATTATAGTTTCAATAATGCTACTTTTTTGCATGCTAGTCTGCTTCTGGCCTATGGTAATAATCTTTAACTGCTCCCGCGGAGCGGATTAAATAATCGGGTAAGGGCATCTAAGGAAGGCCCTGTCCGTGATGAGGAAGGGCGCCGATTGGCCCCTTCCCCCGGGCTGAAATTGGAGGGGCCAATCAGCGCCTGCCGATTGGCCCCTCTGATTGTCAGTCCGGCGGCAAGGGACCAATCGCGATTGGTCCCTTGCAGCCAGACTGACAAATCGGGAGGCGTGAAGCGCTTCCCGATCCGCCCCTCCAGCGTCCGCCACATTCGCCCAGCGTCCGCCACATTCGCCCAGCCGCCATTTGCTGACTCTCCGTGAAGACGAGTGGTGGCCCGCGGAGCTGGCAGGCCGCCGCCCCCCGAAGACGCGCCGCCAGCAGGCTGTGGAGACAGGCCGCCGCCCAACACTATCACCACCAGTGACGGTGAAACGCTGGCCCCCACTCTCCACCCAGGCCGCCTCCGCCGCTAGCCCACGAGGCAACACACACTTCGGCCCTACCGCGAGCCGCCCACTGCCATTTGCTCCCTCGCTGGCAAGACGCGCCCCGCTCCGCCGCGGTGAGAGCCACCTGCGGCAACCACCGGAGCCAAGAGCCCGCGGCAAAACCCCGTGGCTGCAACACGTCCCAGCAGCGGCGACAGCCCGCTGCCGCCAACAAAAAGCCACCCGCCCCCAACCTCTCTCCTCATCCCGAGCTCGCCTCCGCCGCTGGGGCACGCCTCCACATGCCCTTCGGACCTGCCGCGAGCTGCCCGCTGACATCTTCTCACTCTCAAGTAATACAGGTAGCCAACTGCGCGGCCCCACCACAGGATGCCGCGGCTGTGGCGGACAAGCCTCCCAGCCTCTCACATGGCCGCCTGCGGCTGCGGCGGAGGGGGGGGCTGGGAACGGTCGCTGGTGCCCCAGGGATGGTTGCATGGCCGCTAGCGCCCGCTGCTTTTAAAGTGCAGCGGGCTTGATTACTAGTCTAATAATGTTGTTGTTAGGTGTGAAGTAGTGTCTGACCCATTGCGACTCCATGGACAATGATCTTCCAGGGCTTCCCATCCTCTACCATTCCCTGGAGTCCATTTAAGCTCACATCGACTGCTTCAGGGACTCCATCCAGCCACCTCGTTCTCTGTCGCCCCCTTCTTCTTTTGCCCTCAATCGCTCCCAGCATTAGGCTCTTCTCCAGGGAGTCCTTTCTTCTCATGAGGTGGCCAAAGTGTTTGATTTTCATCTTCAGGATCTGGCCTTCTAAGGAACAGTCAGGGCTGATCTCCTTTCTTTGCAACAAGAAATCTAATAATAATCATTGGTAAAAGGTAAAGGTATCCCCTGTGCAAGCACTGAGTCATGTCTGACCCTTGGGGTGACGCCCTCCAGCGTTTTCATGGCAGACTCAATACAGGGTGGTTTTGCCATTCCCTTCCCCAGTCAATACTGTTTTACCCCCCCAGCAAGCTGAGTACTCATTTTACTGACCTCAGAAGGATGGAAGGCTGAGTCAGCCTTGAGCTGGCTGCTGGGATCAAACTCCCAGCCTCATGGGCAAAGCTTTCAGACTGCATGTCAGCTACTTTACCACTCTGTGCCACAAGAGGCTCATATAATAATCATACCTCCTTCCTAATCTGTTATCACAGTTTTGCAAGGTCAGAGTTTCAGCAGAGGTCGGATTACTCAAAAGAATAAATAATGCTTAGTAGAACAAATACTTGCCTACAAGCTTAGTAGTACAACACAACAACACATTTACTTCTCCTGGCCTAGTTTTCCTACTCCAACCAATTGTGTGCCAGTCACTTCAGTTCTCCTTTCTTCTTGGTAGAAAAAATTCAGTTCTCCCTGTTAGGTGTTTTCCACCAGACTTTGATGGAGGGAGGACTATATTACGGACTTCCTTTCTCTCAGTGGGAAGTGCCCTCCTTCAGTCTTTCTCCTGCCTTGGGAAGAAGTGCAGTGAGACTAGGCATCTCTCTTACTTTCCTCTCTTGCTCCTTGCAGCTCCTCTTATTTTCCCCATCTTTCTCCCTGCTGACTCCTATTTCTAAATCCTTCCGCCCTCCTTCTAATTGAGTGCAGTGTGTGTGTGGGGAACTATGTGCAGCTATTCCCGCGCTTCCTCCTTAAAGCAGCCAGAAGGCAGGTGGTTGTTCCCACGCTCTCTGCCTACTATGACCTTGCTTTGCTGCTGGGATACCGTGGCAGAAAGACCACAGGACAATGGTTTTCCCTCAGAGGAGGAGTGAAGGATGCTGGTTGTCTCCAAAGGGCTAGTAGAGCGCTGGGACGTCAGCCTTTTAAGAGGCAACAGCAGTCAGCACACATGGGGGGGGGGGGGATCAAGAGGAGTAGCAAGAATCTGACAGATCTATGAAATGGTTTTCTACATGTGTCTCTTTACTGAAGGTGGTAGTAGCATGAATGGTTATTCATTGATTCTATTGAAAAAATGCTACATTAAAAAAATGAGAATGTAGCAGTAATTCTTAGTGAACCTGCAGGGCCTGCAAAACGGAGCTCTTCCCCCAGGCATTTGGTTGAGGCTGGGTGGGAGCCCCGGGGTTTTCGGGTCCCCGCCCCCCCCCTCCTAGGGCCCTATTGCTAGACTGTTGAGGGGCCTTATTTCATCCTCTAGCAGGGTTTATTCCATTTTATGTTATGCTTTCAGTTACTATTTCATCTACACTGACAGATGCCTGGAATAGGAGGGATGGTCATATTAGGTTGCCGCCATTTGCTAAATTTGTTATATCTGCTATATCTTGTTTATTTATTTATTTATTTATTTTGTATTTATTTAGATTTATATACCGCCCTCCCCGAAGGCTCAGGGCGGTTTACATTAAAACTAATCAACGATACATGAAACAGTCTTCGTTAAAACATACAGTAAATAATAACAGTGGTTGTAACCATATAACAGAATAATGTAACAGTATAACAGTATAATAAAATAATATAACGATGGAACGGTGCAATACCACAACAGGTCCAGAGCGCTCTGGTGGAGTTCTGGGAGGAAGGGGGGAGATGGGGGGAGGGGGGAAACTGTTGTAAACTGTTTTAATTGTTTTATGGATTTGTTTAATTGTATGGATGTTTTTGTTGTGTTAACTGCCACAAGCCAGTTATGGGAGCGACGGTATAAAAATTAATTAATTAAATAATAATAAATAAAACATTTGTTCCAGTAAATTAATGCTTGAGTATGTTTTATTCCTTTCTCAGTTCTGCAGCTTTTCGGAGATCTGCTTTTCACCCAGTGTGAACAGTAATGATTCTAAATTCAGTATCTTCAGGGGAACTGATATCACACTTTTGCCGAGGAGAGGTCTTCAGTGCTTTTTACTTACATTTATTAATGCCAAGTTTCTTTTGGTAGTTCCAGAACTGGTACAAAAGGCCCATGAAGGCCCAGGAGAAATGGGGAAACCTGTTGTCATTCCGAAAGAGGACCAAGAAAAAATGAAGGATATGTTTAAAATAAATCAGTTTAATTTAATGGCAAGTGAAATGATTGCACTCAACAGATCCTTACCTGATGTCAGATTGGAAGGGTAAGTGCCTTTACACTGATTTTGAAAAGGTGCTTTGTCTATAAATGACTATTGTTTGCATTAGTGTGTGTATTAATGCTTCATTTGTTGGCCTGGAATACGCAAGATACACTCTTCAGGTACTGAGGCATTCTGTAATTTATTGGCAGTTAAGCTGTGTTAAATACAGTTTTAACATGTCATCTACCATTTATTTTAAAATTAGAATATAGATATTGAGTTTTCAAACAAACTGAATTGTTTGTATTTTTTAAAATGAACTCAACATGGACCATTAAAAAAGCCTAGGAATATGCTTTGCTGTTTAAATACTGTTAATACAGGAATATTTGATTATTTGTGAAGCAAAATTTTAAGTTCATCATATCTATATCCTGCCCCCCTTTAGTGAGTTCAATATGTAATTTCCCCATTTTCTGTTCTCTGTGATTGAATAGGGTTGAGAGATGCTGACTACCTGTACCTGCAGTAATGTTTATAGCCTCCTAGGCCAAATAATGTATGTGTCGGTGTGGTTGTATGTCAGATATATTAGCTATTTTAAACTGCTCTGGAGCCCAAATGGACATTGCTTGGTCAGCACTCCGTACCATCTCTGGAGTTGCCTGACTCGCTCACACAGGTACTGGGTTGTATTGTTGATAAGAGGTGGACAGATTTAGTTTTCATCCTCCTTCCTGCTGTGTACTTCAGTGTATAATTTTGGGGAATCACCTGGCCCCATGGATTGGCTACCAGAACAAATAAACTGCATTCTTGGGGGTTCAGTTTTCTAGTTCTCTCTCCTCCCCGTAGTCTTGGACTTCAGTCTCTCTGTGTGGCCTGTTGCTCTGTGTCAAGATGGTAGAAGGTCCAGTTAAGGGCTCTGAACCCAGCATTTCTTCTCAGATATTCAGTTTATGTTACTTCTTGTTTAGAACAAATTTTTGAACCTCTGAGTCAAATTCTGAAGGCAACAGCAATTTTGCTTTCTTCTGGTTCTCCCGAATGCTATTCTAGTTTATGCTTCACTATCATAGAGGTTGACAATGTTCTTCCCAATATCAGTGAGCACAGCTTCTTCTAGAGGGATGGATTTCAGGCTGGTTTCTTTCACCACCTTTCATAGTTGACTGGCACTTGAAGGGTTTTACAGATGTGAATACCTGCCAGTCCTGGTTTAAATTGGTGTATAATTATGAGTCTTTGAGGAGGGTGGTATATAAATGTAAATAAAATAAAATAATAAATAAATTACCGTATTTGCCGGCATATAAGACGATTGGTTGTATAAGATGCCCCCCCCAATATTTCCACTCAAAATATAGAGTTGTTACATAACATTACAGTACCTGTCATTGTCACCATTGTACGGCTGCAGCGCCTCCAGCCTACCCCTGCTTCTCCCTGTGACCGGCACTAGTGTGCAAGTGCACATGTGCAAGCTCTGTGTAGACAAGGGGCGGGGCGGAGCCCCGCTGCTTCCCGCAGAGCCGAACGGGCCGGTCACACCAAAAAGGCTGGCACCCCTGTCTCGCTGATGAACCACTGCGGCTGCGCTGGATACCGCTCGATACTATCGATACTGATAGTATGTAGAATGAGGTGGGCGGGCATCGGGAGGCAACTATGGGCAGCTATGTCTATCCCAACTGAAGTTCACCCGGAGTATAGGACGACCCCCCTACTTGAAGGCATGTTTTTCAGAGGGGGAAACGCCAGCAAATACTGTAAATAAATAAATTTCTTCCTAGAAGCATAGTAGTTTTATACGTGCATACAACCACAAACTTCTGTACATCTGCTTTCTTTAAAAATAATTTGTTTTTGGATCTATGCATCAGAGTTTACATCTAGAATTCTTAACAGTTGTTGATATGCTAATCCCTGGTGGACTAGGAAGATGGGGTTTTGTAAATGATTAATCGCAAATGTCCTAAGAATACTACTAGTTAGATGTTCTTTTTGTACATTTTGGTGCCCAAAAAATAATTTCAGTGTAATTCATTGGGAAAAGTGTGCCTTGTAATATTGCTGCATTAAAAGTGCCATTCTAAGAACACTTTCCTGAAGGTAAGCCTCATCTGGTAGACTTGAGTAAATTTGCTTAGGATTGCTCTGTAAGTTAACTGATTTTGCTGAATGGAATATAGTACATAGATCCAGCTTGGTAAAGTGGCAGCCTGTAATCTGGAGAACTGGGTTTGCTTCCCCTAGGGTTGGATGTTTCGGCACCTGAAGTGGCCAGTCTATCCTGGCGCAGCGAGTGCTGCACCGCAGAGAGGGGAGGCGAGGCGCAGGCGTTAGCGCACCAGCGGGTGCACACACGCTGACGCCCGTGCCCCCCCCCCCCCCCGTGGTGCGCCACTTGCAGTGCCGAGAGAGACCGGCCGCTTCGAGCACTAAAGTGCCCAATCCTATTCCCCGCTCCTCCACATGCAGCCCCCTGGGTGTCCTTGGGATTGCAGAAATCTGAAAACAGCTGAAACAAAGCTTAAGTGTTAACATGTTAAAGAATGCAAAAAGTATATAATAGGATCTTACAAACAGCAACAGATAGAATGTTCTGCACACAGTAGTGTAGCCCACAGACTTAGTTCTTTTCTTAAAACACTTCTGAATAATTTTATTGCAAGTGTAGCTCTTTGCCAAAATACTCTCCTGAATAATTCAGTTTTGCATAATAATCAGTTCAGATGGCAAGGTCAAGAGAAAAAAATTAAACAACTATGTTTGTTTAAAACATAGATTCACGTCAACAGCTGCTTGCACACGAAAGCTTATATCTTGAATAAAACTTTGTTGGTCTTAAAGGTGCCCCTGGAGTCAGACTTTGTTTTGTTTAAAACATGTTTATTTTGCCTCTTCAGTGACCTGCTTGAGGCAGTTCACACAAAAAAGGTAACATTATAAAACTTAAGATGAATAGCCATTGAAAACTAGCCAACAGAATCCAGAAGCATAAAACATATGGCAGCCTAAATGATTAGTATAACAGTTCTCAGTCTAGGAGCAGATTGTAAAAACAATTAAAATGGTCAAGCCCTTCAGTAAAAGCCTGAGTTAAAAAATGTTTTGGCCTGGTGCCTGGAAGAGTAGCATAGGCACTAGGCAAGCCTCCGCAGGTGAGATGCCATCACAAAAGCCACGTCTGGCTGCCGTTGCCTCACCTCTGCTGGCACAACAATCTTGAAACCATCTTCTGCAGTTACAATATGATAGATTATTTCAATGTCAAATAAAAAATTATCATATTGGGCAAACGAACCTTTCATCTTCTAGTGTACTAATTGTGGACAAAATTAGTTGCATTTAAACAAATAAGAAAACGCTAGAGCAGTGGTCCCCAACCCGTGGGCTGTGGCCCGGCACCGGGCCATGAACGCCTCGGCGCCGGGCCGCGGCTCCTTCTTCCCTCCCCCCCCGAAGCGAGAAGCTCGCCAGGCCGCGAGCAAATCGGCTGCCAAAGCGGCCGATTAGCTTGCGGCCTGGTGAGCTTCTCGCTTCGGGAGGGGAAGGAAGAGAAGCTTGCCGAGCCACAAGCTAATCGGCCGCTTTAGCTTTAGCGGCCGATTTGCTCGCGGCCCGGAGAGGCCAGGAGGGGAAGCTGCGGCCGCCGGCATAGCGGCGGCGCAAACGCGCGTGTGCGGCAATGCGCGTTTGCGCTGGGGCTGCCGCGCGTGCGCGGGCCCCGGGCCGCCCTCTCCCACCACTTCCCTGCAGCGGTCCGCAGTAAGCGGAAGCTTGCGGACCGCTGCGCTAGAGGGCGTCACGCCAAGGGTCAGCCATGACTCGGTGCTTGCACAGGGGATACCTTTACCTTTAAACAAATAATAAGAAAGGAAAGAACATGATTTGGTTAATTTATTATCAGATAGTTATCAAATATGTGCTATTTTCTCTTCTTTTGTATCCTCTTAATAAAAAACCATATAAATGTTGACAGTTTTGTCCTTGGTTTCTCAGGGAGGCCTTCACACAGCTGTCAGACTATGAATCATCAGAGAACTGGACTCAGTGGAAGGAGTGGAACAAACTTGTTTATATCTCAAAATATTTTACTGAACTAGTATGTAGACTAGGGTAGTATCTTTAGCTATAACTATGTAGTTATATTTGTGAATCATTTGAAGGTATTTATTTTTTTACAAAAAAGATAGGACACCTTTTTTTCCATTTTCCTTCATGCAATGTGGTTGGCAGGTAGTTGTGGTCACATCCAGTGGAAGTGTCTGGTTGACATCACTTCTGGTGACATGGAACTTGCAGGGGGTGTGTGGCATGGAGGCGAGGCCAGCTGACATTTATTTTATTTATTTACTAGGGGCAAAGCCCGTTGTATCCAAGAATACAATGGGCGCTAGAGCTTAGCAGTGGGAAGAGGAAGGGGAGGAGTTGTCCAGTCTGTAAGGGCATGGGGTTGAATGTGTGTGTTGTGTGGAAGATTGTGGTGGCATGGTGGCAAATGAGGGTATGGGTGTGGAGATATGGGTGTCAAGAACCTGTGGTGTGGAATGTTCGTTGAGTGTGGGAGAGGACTGAACTTTGGGAATTTTGGCACAGTGGTTACAGATGAGCTTTCCATGTCCTCATATATGTGAAGGGAAAATCAGACTGGAGACTCTTCTTAGGGGAAGATTACATGGCAACCAATTCCTCCCAGTTATTCATCATTTCCCTTCTTGTGTGAATTAGGCCACATTCACCGAAATGCCCCTCTGTCCTACATGGGGTACACATGGGGTAGTCACAGTACACAGGTGTCCACCCTGTTCCTTCTGTCTCCCATGTTTTCACTGTTGGTAAAATGTTATGTGCCCACATGCTTCTTTCATGGTTGAAATTTCACGGATTTTTGTACCCTATTGCTTACTACTCAAAGCGGTTTACAAACACCTTTTCCATTCGTCTCTTCACAATAGTCAACCTGTGAGGTATGTGGGGTTGTGAGAGACCTGAGAGAACTGGGAATGGGCCGCAGTGACCCAGCAGGCCTCAGGTGTCTTAAAGCATTTTCCAATCGTCTTCCCCTTCTCTCCCCATAGCAGACTCCACATGAGGGAGGTGGGGTAGCGAGCCTCACAGGGAAGCTGGCAACCCTAAGAGGAAGACTCTCTGTGCACAGCAGTCTTGACCTTAGTAAGGTTTTTTATACTGTTTTTTTATTTGCCAGGCCAATAAGTCATTTCAATTACTATGTGTCTCCAGACATTTACTTGTTGTCTATTTACAGTTTCAGGCTGTAAATATTTATTTAGATCTTCCTGCACTTTCCAGACTCACAGGACTGATGCTGGTCTGCCTGTCTGCTCCCCAGAATACAAACAGTTGCTGGTAAGCGCTGGCCATAACCCATAGGCCAGGAGGGACACTCCTGCACCACTTCCTACCAACTGCAGGCAGAAATGGCTCATTTGAAGGCTGGACTGAGGCATTGTATGATTTTGAAGTCCCACCTCCAAACCTCCAGGAATATTTCCAACCCAGGGGTAGCCAACCTACAGGTGTGGCCTGGAGAGCTCCTGGAATTACAGCTCACCTGCAGAGTATAAAGATCAGCTCCCCAGGCAGAAAGGGCTACTTTGGACAGGGTTGTGGTAGAGAAGAAACATTTAAGGCTTCCCACACAGGTTGTTGTTGCATTGAAAGACTTGAGGCCTACTGCACAGGGTTGTTGTGCAGATGAAACAGGAGACAAAAGAGCCAGTTTCCTCTGCAGAATAACACTGTGCAGTGGCCTCAAATCTGCAGAGAGTTGCAAAGAAGAAAGACACATGGCTTGGCTGTGTCTGACCCCCGGCCAGAGGAGTATTTTAAGTGAGAAGAGGCTTTTCTGTGGCCTCCCTGTCAGGCAACTGTTTGGCAGAAGGGGAAAGTTCCACATCCTCAAAAGGAAGGCCCTCAAGCTCCCCTGCGTTGCTCTTGGAAACGCCTCCCTCCCCTCAGTCAGGGCCTGTCAGAGGCTCCTTCGCAGCAGGCCTGAAGGGGGGAAGGGAGCGCACTCTGCAGCCTCCAGCCAGCTCTGTCAGGGTTCTGAGGCAATTTGCAGCTGGACATGACAGTTAGGACAGCCTTGGGGCGAAAAGGGCTGGTGCAGCCTCTGTTCTCATCCCCCTTGGCAGCCCTGCTGACCTCCTCTCCCTGCGGTGGTCAGGAGCAGACTGGCAGCCAGACTGGGCTGGGTGAATGGAATTTTGGTCTGTCCTGGTGAGGGGCCAATAGGAAGGCGCTTTGCGCGCCTCCCCATTGGCTGCTTGGCCCTGGATGGACACTCGGAAAGCCCAATCAGAAGCCGCTTCGCAGCTCCTGATTGGGCCCTCTGAGTTTTTATCCTGGACAGGGCCCGCCCTAACTCCTCCCCAGGTGTCCTTACCCTTTTATTTAATAGGAGCGGTTAAAGATTTATATCACTTCTGGGGTACCTCAAAGCCTGAAAAACATTTCAGGGATTCCGTCATGGTCAAAAGGTTGAAAAAGCCTGGCCTAATGAATGGATGAATGGCCTTCATTTACAGTCTTTTTTAAAACGTTGCAGGAATGTACCATCTCATATTACACATTTAAAATTAATCCTTGTTTCATGATGAAAAATATTTGGGATATAAGATATCAGATTTTTAGTTAGATTTTTTTTCTCAAAAAGCATTTTATAAAAATATCTCATATAAATTTTAAAAAAACCCAATTTAAATTTAAAAATCTATTTTTTTAAAACTGTTCCCTTTGTCACTGGTAAGTCCTTATCAGTACTGTAATCTTTTCAAGCCAGTGCTATTCAGGAAGGGAGGAGACCGATAACAAGAACTGGGAAGGTAGATTGAAGACTGCTGTTGGGAGGAATGGAACCTGTTGCTTATTTGCATATACTAAGAGGACATGAGAAGGGGGAGAGTAGAGTCAGCGCCATTTGCTGGAAGGAGGGCAGAACAAGATGCATTGAAATTACAGGAAAGTGGGTTTTGGTTAACATGATACAGAAATCAGTGGACTGAAGGTGCTATAAAATCCGTTTTCTTGAAGAATCAAAGAAGTTGCTCGTGGTTCTCTTGGGAGAGTATTAGGAAGAATAGCATCACAGAATCATAGAGTTGGAAGGGGCCATACAGGCCATCGAGTCCAACCTCCTGCTCAACGCAGGATCAGCCCAAAGCACCCTAAAGCAAGAACATTGTCTTTCTTACAGTAGAAAATTTATCTAGATGACTCACTGAATGTCATCAATCCCATTATTGAGATTCAATGGCCAGAAGTGTGCCAAGTACAACTTTTGTAAATGATCCTCCTTGTGACGGAGCTACCTATCACGGTATTACCACATTAAGGAAGCTTTCAGTCAGACACTGGAAATGATTTGCTTGTTCAAGTATCTTTCATCCATTTCCTCTAGGGCAGTATAACAGGAACCCCTGTGCAGTCACAGACAAAATGGAGCATTAAGCAGGGAAAGGTGCTGCATGTGTAATTCTCCAGCCTAATTTGCCAGCTGGAACCTTGCCCACATCCTCTTATTAAATATGTTGCAAACATGCCAATCAGCCATTTCTAGTCCCTACGATTGACTGGTTAGTGATACAGTGGCTTTTATTTGACTGGACTATCTATCAATACAGACTGTTGGACTTAGATGTTGTTTTATAGAGCTGAAGACTGATATTTTTCACAGGCAGAACTGTGTTGGTGTATCCATTTAATATCGTTCTTGCTGCAATTTCATCATAAATTAATCCTTTATATATGCTGTACTTGGTTATGCAGACTACATTCTATTTAGAACTTAATTCTGTACATCAGAGATGCACTGAATTTTATTTGGATCTTATGTCAAAAATCAAGAATACTTTCCTATTAGTAGCAATATTCAAAGCTTGACTTATTTTTAGTTGGCAAGAATACATAGTGTGGATTCTGCAGCCTTTAATATTGGAGAGGGTTTCTGGTAGGATATGTAGCCTTGCTCACAGACTGTATCAATTGTGGCTAGAATGCTATTCAGCTGGTGGGATATGAGTCCTTTCTCAGTCTTGGCAGTCTCTCCCAATGAAACGCAAAGCCATATTCTGTTGCCTACTTACCACTTTCCTCCCTCGGTGCGCCAAGTTTTGTCGGTTGTTCCAGACTCGCAAGTTCCAGCCTTGGAGTCTAAACTTCTTGAAGAAGACAATTCTGGGAAAGGGAAGATGTAGGCATATTTTAAAATGGCGATAGGAGCATTTGAAAATGATAGTAATGATTTCCATGTGGCAGATTATGGTTGTGATTAAGAGGAAGGTGTTTGTGACACAAAAACAGCTCTGAGATTTCAGTTAGATTTAAGTGGGTTGCATTACTGTACCACCTGCGGGATAGGAACTCTCAAAATTTATATTAAGGTTTTCTCGTGTCTAGGGAATTTTGTTTAGATACTTTGATTCAACAGAAATGGAAATTCATTTATCTTAAAAATGCTTATGCGTCCCATCATAGAATTGGATCTTGGATTTTCATTAAGGATTTTCCAGGGAAGATTTCAGGACTAATTCTTCATTTTCCTTAGTTTTTCTTCGTCAAAATAGCTTCTAGTTTTGTAGGATCTCATATTCTTTGTGATATTGTGGTATTTCAGCCTTTGGAGATCTTAAATGGTGCATAGAATACATTTGATAAGGCAGGTTTTTCATTGGAACATAGTCATGTCAGAATTTCAGTCATTTTCCTTTTAAATTCTGCTTGAATCTGTCACCACAATGGTTTTTAAGGGCCATTTTGGATTTTGTTTCCAGGATCTAAAGAAGATTTCTGCTTGAATCATGAGATATTGCAACTTTCTTATATCCAAATCTTTGAGATCAGAAGAGAGGAAAAATCATTCTCTTGAAGTCAGGTAAATCATGAAATACTACTAAGGACAGAGTTGAGCTTGGCGGGATTAGAGTGTAGTTTCAGAGAGAGTTACAGTTCTATAGGCTACTGGAGGCAGATTTGCTTTGTGGTCCATAGAGGTTCCTACTCACGTTATTGTTTTATTTTGTAGTGGCAGTGTTCAGTGCTGATGGTTTTGCAGTCCCATGTGGTGTTTAGATTTCTGATCTACTCACAAAGGTATAACTGCAGTAGTTAATTTTCCCCCCAGTTATCAGAGAGCTGCCAGTTAAACCAGCTGCGTCCTCCAGAAGTGGTTGCTCTTCTGTTGTGTGTTTGGCTGTAAGACTGACTGTGTTCTTGACTGTCAATACTGAGTCCATCCATAGTTCTGTTCTGAGGAGGTCCTTGCTACAGTAGGTAGACTTAGAAATGTACTGTGACAGTTACTCATCACGTTTTGATATATTCTGCATAAAGCCAAGCATCTCTCAGAATCTCATAATTACAATCTCATAATATACAATGAGCTGTACAATTATTGGGGTAGAAATACTTGCTGCAATCCCATGGCAGTATCCTTCCATCTTATTTTGATCTCAGGTTTTAGCTTAGAACTGACAAATCCTTGTCTGTCTCTTTTAAGAATTACCCCAAATCAATCAACTTCAACTGATTCTGCTTAAGATTATTTATAGTAGTCACAATCAATTCACTTAAGCCTATTTGAGGAAATATGAACGAAAGGAAATCAGTCTACTATTGGTTAAGAAAGTATATTTTTACAAGCAGGGGATCTGTGAGGACTTGCACGGGGAAGCTCATCTCTCTACCCCACTTTTTTCTCTGAAAGCCCACCATAGCTTCCTACCTTTCCTACCTTGGTGTAGTCTGCATGGGGCTTTTTACCCAGCCCCAGTTTGAATGAATCCTTCTCATCTACACTGAATTTGATTTCCATTTTGATTTTGGGCGCTTTAAATTTTCCCTCTGCAACATGCATGATTGATCCAGAGTGATCCTTCCTTTCCCCTGCGATATCCAGAAGTAGATATAACCCTCAAGATTTGAAAACCCAGTATCAGTAAGTGTGCAGAATTTAGCTTTCTTTGAATTAACTCCCTTCTCCATGTCTTGCAGCAAAGCAGTCTTCCCTGATTGGCCAGGGCATCAGTTCAAAGTCTTCCTGGTTCCCAGTTACAAGTGACTGCGCTCCAGAAGCGCTAACTTCTCTCAGCAGAAATTTGCCTCTTGGGGTTTTCCCCCCTCCTCTGCTGTCTCCAGTCCTCTCCCTCCCCCTCGTTCAAAAGAAGAAAGAGGGTCCTACTGTGCTTGGCTCCCCTTCACTCCCTTCTCAGCTTCCCCAATCAAGTGCAGAACATTTTCTGTTTCAGTTGGGGGGTGGGGATAGAGGAAGACCTGAGTTCAAATCGATCTGAATTCAGCAGGATCCACAATGGAAAAAAAGTAAATGCAGAATCAGCCCTTATATCCCTCCACTAGCCTACCTTTATCTGCCTCTCCACCCCCCCCCCCCTTTCCTTTGATTTTGCAGCTTCTCACTAGAAAAACTATGGCATTGTTATGGAATGCTGGCTGCTGGGCACAGTTGTGCAGTGGGGAACCCTTATATACTATCCCCCCCCTGTTTTCAGATATTTTATTTATTTATACTTAATTTATATCCTGCTTTTCTATACAGTGGGGGTCCCAAAACAGCTTATATCATTCTCCTTTCAATTTTATTCTTACTGCAACCTTATGTGGTAAATTAGGCTGAGAATGTTTAATTTGCCCAATGTCACTAAGTGAGCTTCCTGGTAGAGTGGGGATTTGAACCTTGTATTTCCATATCCTGGTATGAAATTTTAATCACTGTAGCTCACTTGCTTTCATGAGGTGGCCTCTGTTGACCAGTAATAAGCAGCTGAGCCTGGTGAGTCATTGAACTTGTGTGGTGACAAGCTGCCTGGCCATTGCTGCCAGGGGTGACCCTGTGAGGCCTTTCTCAAAGGCCCAATAGCCCTGGAAAGGGCCCTTCCTTCCCCCTGCCTTTATTGACAAAAACCGAGGATTCGGACAATAGTGTTGTGATTGGAACAGGCTTCTTCGGGAAGTGGTGGGTTCTCCATCTTTGGAAATTTTTAAACAGAGGCTAGATAGCCATCTGATGGAGAGGCTGATTCTGTGAAGGCAAATGGGTGGAAGGTTACAGTAGATGAGCGATTGGGATGTGAGTGTCCTGCATAGTGCAGGGGAGTGGACTAGATGACCCATGAGGTCCCTTCCAACTCTATAATTCTATGATTCTATGATTGCCTAGCAGTAGCCACAGGGGACATTAGTTTCTAACAACTGTGGGTGATATGTCTATTGTACAAGTTTTTAACTCTCACTGTGTGTGTGTGTGTGTGTGTGTGTGTGTGTATGTGTCTGTCTGTCTGTCTATCGTTCCTTGTCGTTGTCGTTGTCAGGTGTGAAGTCGTGTCTGACCCATCACGACCCCATGGACAATGATCCTCCAGGCCTTCCTGTCCTCTACCATTACCCGGAGTCCATTTAAGTTTGCACTGACTGCTTCAGTGACTCCATCCAGCCACCTCATTCTCTGTCGTCCCCTTCTTCTTTTGCCCTCAATTGCTCCCAGCATTAGGCTGTTCTCCAGGGAGTCCTTCCTTCTCATAAGGTGGCCAAAGTATTTGAGTTTCATCTTCAGGATCTGGCCTTCTAAGGAGCAGTGTGGGCTGATCTCCTCTAGGACTGATCGGTTTATTTGCCTTGCAGTCCAAGAGACTCGCAAGAGTCTTCTCCAGCACCAGAGTTCAAAAGCCTCAATTCTTTGACGCTCGGCCTTCCTTATGGTCCAACTTTCACAGCCATACATTGCAACTGGGAAGACCATAAACTTTAGATGAAATTAGTTGGCATGCTTTTTAGGATGCTGTCTAGATTTGCCGTAGTTTTCCTCCCCAGGGGCAAGTGTCTTTTAATTTCTTTGCTGCAGTCCCCATCTGCAGTGATTTTGGAGTCCAGGAAAAGAAAATCTGTTACTATCGCCATTTCTTCCCCATCTATTTGCCAGAAATTGAGAGGGCCGGATGCCATGATCTTCATTTTCTTTATGTTGAATTTCAAGCCAACCTTTGCATTCTCCTCCTTCACCCGGATCAAGAGGCTCTTTAGTTCCTCTTTACTTACTGCCATTAGATCCAGCGTATGTTGGCAATTTGATCTCTAGTTCCTCTGCCTCTTCGAAATCCTGCCTGTACTTCTGGAAGTTCTCGGTCCACATATTCCGTGAGCCTAGCTTGTAGGATTTTGAACATAATTTGCTAGCATGAGAAATGAGTTCAGTGGTGTGGTAGTTTGAACATTCTTTGGTGTTTCCCTTCTTTGGGTTTGCAGTGTAAACTGACCTTTTCCAATCCTGTGGCCACTGTTGAATTTTCCAAATTGGCTGGCATATTGAGTGTAGCACTTTTACTGCATCGTCTTTTAAGATTTTGAATAATTCAACAGGAATGCTGTCACCTCCACTAGCTTTATTGTTGCTCAGACTTCCTAAGTCCCATTTGACTTCACATTCCAGGATGACTGGCTCCAGGTCAGCGACTAACCTCCTTGTGGTTATCAGGGATGTTAAGCTCGCTCTTGTATCGTTATTTTGTATAATTTTGCTACCTTTTTAAAATCTCTTCTGCTTCTATTCGGTCCCTAGCTTTTTGGTCCTTTATCACAGTGGTCCCCAACCCGCGGGCCTGCGGCCCGGTGCCGGGCCACGAAGGCCTTGGCGCCGGGCCGCAGCTCCCTCTTCCCGCCCCCCCCGAAGCGAGAAGGTTGCCAGGCCGCGAGCAAATTGGCCGCTGAAGCGGCCGATTAGCTTGCGGCCCGGCAAGCTTCTTGTTTTGGGAGGGGGGGGGAGAGAAATTTGCCGAGCCGCAAGCTAATCGGCTGCTTTGGCGGCCGATTTGCTGGCGGCCCGGAGGGGCCGGGAGGGAACCGCGGCCACCGGCATGGTGGCGGTGCAAACGCGCATGCACGGACTGCTGCGCACGCGTGTTTGCGCCCCTGCTGGGCGCAAACGCGCGTGCGCGGCTGTCCGCGCATGCGAGTTTGCACTGGGGCTGCCGCGCGTGCGCGGGACCCCGGACCGCCCTCTCCGGCCACTCCGGAGCAGCGGTCCGTGGCAACCGGAAGGTTGCGGACCACTGCTTTATCATAACCATCTTTGCATGAAACATTCTCTTCATATCTCCAATTTTCTTGAAGAGATCTTTGGTCCTCCCCAATCTATTGTTTACTTCTATTTTTTTGCACTGTTCATTTAAGAAGGCATTCTTATCTCTTCTAGCTATTCTCTGGAATTCTGCATTCAGTTGGGTGTATCTTTCTCTTTCTCCCTTGCCTTTCACTTCCCTTCTCTCCTTAGCTATTTGTAAAGCTTCCTCAGACAGCCATTTTGCTTTCTTGCATTTCTTTTTCTTTGGGCTGGTTTTAGTTGCTACCTCTTGTACAATGTTGCGAACCTCTGCCCATAGTTCTTCAGGCACTCTGTCTATCCGATCTAATTCTTTAAATCTATTTGTCACCTCTACTGTATACTCATCGGGGATATGATTTAGTTCATACCTGAGTGGCCTAGTGCATTCCCCTACTTTCTTCAATTTAAGCCTAAATTCTGCAACAAGCTGATGGTCGGAACCACAGTTGGCTCCTGGTCTTATTTTTACTAACTGTATAGAACTTCTCCATCTTTGGCTGCAGAGCACATAGTCAATCTGATTTCTGTGTTAACCGTCTGGTGATGTCCATGTGTAGAGTCGTCTCTTGGGTTGTTGGAAAAGAGTGTTTTCTATGACCATTGTATTCTCTTGACAAAATTCTACCAGCCTGTGCCCTGCTTCATTTTGTACTCCAAGGCCAAACTTGCCTGTTATCCTGGTTATCTTTTGGCTTCCTACTTTAGCATTCCAATCCCCCATGATGATAAGCACATCATTTTTTGGCGTTGCTTCTAGAAGGTGTTGTAGGGCTTCATAGAACTGATCAACTTCATCCTCTTCAGCAGCAGTAGTTGGGGCATAGACCAGGATTACTGTGATGTTGAATGGTTTGCCCGGAGGCTAGTAGGTTCTATTAGAGAGTGTTCTAGCCTGGCCAGGTTTCCTTGCCTCTTCAATGCCACGTCTGCTTTACAAGAGCTATAGCATCTTCTGCTGGTCTTTGGCAGACATGTTTGTACATCATTATGAGTAGCATTTACTGGCAAGGCAAGATGCCCAAGTGGGAAAGGCAGTCCTGCATTCTTTGTTCAAGTGAAGGAGATCATGCCCCACCACCTGGTGAGCCGCTTGCTAGAATACCCATGTGGGCCTGCACAGAAAATCAGTGATGAAAACAAAGTTGCACGTACCTGTAACTGTTACTCATCAAATATCTTCTGTGTAGGCACATGTATTCTCCCTCCTGTCCTCTTGCTTTGGTGGCACTAGAGATACTGAGAATTGGTATGCTGCTGCATGGGGACATGTGATGTCGGGATGAGAACAATTTTTTCCCCATGCACAGCACCCCCTGGGAAATATCTCTAGTCAAGCCTGCTCATGCACAGACCCCATGTGTGCCTGCACAACAGATACTTGAGAAACAACAGTTACAGGTAAGTGAGCCTATCAAAAAAGTGAGATTTAAATTTACAATTAATTTATTACATGCTTGTGTTTTTTTGTGCATTTTAGGTGCAAGACAAAGGTGTATTCTGACAACCTGCCTACAACAAGTGTTGTCATTGTCTTTCACAATGAAGCTTGGAGCACTCTCTTGCGAACTGTTCACAGTGTCATAAATCGATCACCACGACAAATGCTAGAAGAAATTATACTGGTCGATGATGCTAGTGAAAGAGGTAAGAGCTTAGCATTGATCATACTGCACAAATCCAGGCTTCTGTGGCAAAGCTGCAAGGATGAGAAACACGAGTTGGGTTTTGTGCAAGAGTTGGCAGAGGTGATTTCTGTTGATTCTTTTCTCTCCTGCCGATCTCCACAGCACTGTACATACGGTCCACAAGGGTCCCACAATCTTTATGAATGATTCTTCAAGGGATGTGGGGGGCTGCAAAATGAGGGGAGGCAGCTAAAACATGCTGTGATCAGTGCTCCTCTTGCAGTTTTTTGGGATCCATCTCAAAACCAGGACATTTTTATGCACCTGCTTCCCAGTAACTTGCCATTATTCATAAATGAAATTTTCCTTGAAGCAGTTTCTGTGATGGGTATGGAATTTTTATCCAAGAAAATCTATGTTTTTAAGTTAATCAAACTGAAAGATGCAGTCAGTCAGTGCAAACTTTATTCAGATGTTGGTTAAATATTCTGTTTGTAGAGAGCGAATATCAGGCTACTACAAAAATAATTTCCCAAGCTGACAAGAATGTTTTTGATTCTAGCATCAATCAGCTGAATCGAGTGAAGCAAACATTCAGCTTTGCCTGAAGCTTTCTTTGTGTCTAATGTTACATTCCTAGGAAAGTTAATTTGCATAAAATTACACTTTCGCACCAGGAAGTGAAACATTAAGAAAACAAGACATCTTTCTCCGAACATAATTTAGAAGTGTTAATTTTTCATTTACATGAAAACTGTGGCTGAATGCAGATCAGTTGTTGATCACATATGGAAGAAGTCACCAGGCTGTGTCGAAGAGAAGCAGGTGAAGCAGAAGGCAGACTGGTTTTATAGGAAAAACTGTAATTTAGCTCTTTTGCAATATGCTGCATATAGGGAATGTTAAAAAGATTAAACCATTTCCTTGGCTCTTACCGGCTTTGATGCCTGAAAACTAGTTTAACAAGGGGAATGATCCAGTGAATAATAAGCACTTTTAAGGCCTCTTGATTTCAAGGAGAGAGATCTAAAGACATGCCCTGTGGTCTGATGAACTTTAAAGTTCACGAAAGTGCTTGTGCTTAAAGTGATTCATTAATAAAATACCGCTATGATCTACCTGACTTTTACTAGTAGGACTCACAGTAAGTGTCCAAAGAGCTGTCTAGAGCAGGACTCCTCACCCTTCTGGCACATGGGGGCTGCATTAAAGTGCCTAATGCCTAAAGAGGACCACATCTTAAATCAAAATGTGACAAAATATTAACTATTTTGATGAAAAAAAAGCATTCAGAAATGTTCTTTTTTGGAACAGTATTTTACTGTAGAATCCTTTTATCTGTTGTGCAGGCCTCTTGATCTATGCTTGGATTTCAGTTTTCATCTTGGAAAATTTTGTTCACAGGTATATCTTGTACCAAAGATGAACATGCCTGCATCAAATGTGCTTAGGTTGATAAAAAATATCAAGTAGACTAGAATAGAAATCTGTCAGACCACTTTCTTTGTAAATGTGTCTGAGATGATCACTAGCTTGCAACTAGTGAGAATACTTACCTTTCTGGATTCCAGTCACTACCATATGTGACAAATCTCCAGCAAGGATGTATACGGCTAGGTCCTCTCCCCTTCCCACCGCTCTCCAGGCCCATCACTGGCTGTTCTTGTTTTTGTTTTTGGAGGGGGGGGGGTCTGATTGACATGACCATATATAGTCATATCACCTGCTAATTTTTTAAAGATTAACAATAAAAACGCCCACCCAATTGGTGAAACCCCTCTGGGGCCAATGCAAAACGCTGCAGTATACTGTGTAACTGAAGAATCTTACTACACAAGGATTGCTGATGGATGATATGGTGAAATTGTATGGGAAGTGTAATTTCAGTATCTCCTCATTGATTCTTGCAACTACACCAGTTTTACTTCCCACCATATTTCTTACACTTCCATTTATAATGCTTTTCAATTTATCCCAGTTCTATTGATTTGTACATCTTCAAGTATATGTTTTGTACAGCTAGTGCCTTTCAAACTCTGCAGTATACACAGCTTTTCTGTAGTTGGAATACGTCCCTCTGACAAAAATTAGTAGTTGAGCCGTGTCTATAATGTCATCTAATGAGAAAGGAAAAAATCAAGACTTTTTGTCATCGACAACCAGTGATGTATGCAGCGCTTCTAGTTTTTCCGCACTTCTGGTGATTGTAGGTGCAGATAAACTGACACAGTTAATATGAGATACAGGGCTCATTTCTTCCTATTACTTTAACTACACACTTTTCAATACATTTGCCATCAGTCTACCACTGTCAGCAATACATGTAGCAACATGATAGCTGGCCCTCACATTAGACAGGTTCTTTCTTATTCACCCACACCTCTCCTTGATATATTGAGTAGCTCTTGTGACAGGATTGAAAGTGCCTTTTAACATTGTACTCCTTTAATACAGAGACAGTTTCAAGACATCAGGCAAACTCCTTTACCCTTGTTTGAAACAAAGAACATTTGTCATTGAAGACCCATTGCTCATCTGCACAATTCTTTATTTCTTTGAAACAGCACTTTCTTTGGCAGATATAGAAATTTTCGCAGAGCAGCAGTTGCAGTGTGGTATGGGTTCCTGAGGAAGCTAAAAACAATCGGCAATGCACAGGGGATACTGATTTAAAAATACAGTGTTGAAACCTGTGAAAATGTAGACTATGTATAGAAGCAACAAATGTGTACTGGCAGTTTTGATTACAAGTATTGCCAGCTCTTTTCTCCTGTGGGGAAAGGAAAAATAGAAGCCAAGAGACCTTTATGTCCTTTGAGATAAGTGGATAATTCTGTCGTGGTAGTTTTGTTTGAGAATTGATTTAGGTACAAGGAGGCCAGTGTAGAAATGTTGGCCATCTTTTGACAGTGTGCTGCTTGAATGCTTAACTTCATTTTCCTGCATTCTTCAGACTTTTTAAAGAGACCCTTGGAGAACTATGTGAAGAAGTTAAAAGTTCCAGTTTATGTGATTCGAATGGAGCAGCGTTCCGGATTGATTCGAGCCAGATTGAAAGGTGCCGCTGCCTCGAAAGGCCAAGTCATCACATTCTTAGATGCTCATTGTGAATGTACAGTAGGATGGCTGGAACCTCTGTTAGCACGGATAAAAGCCAACAGGTAGTATTTTAGAAAACTTAAGAAAAGCTGCTGTGGAATATTTAGCTAAGTTGTTGGTAACATGTAACTTGAATCTTTGGAAGCATCATTTAAAAGCTTAATTTCAGATATTGTTGATGGGTTCTCACAAAAGGCATAAAATGACACCTAAGTAGAGCTTGTGGATGTCCAGGGCACATGCAACTGGGAAGTTGTAAAAACACTCTTGGGAACTTCAGTGCCCCAGCTCCCGTGCAGGAGCACAAATTGGGGGCGGATGAGGTGCACCAGGCCAAGTGCTCCCCCATGTGGGTACAGGAAGAGGTGGGGCAACCTGCCACAACTAAAACTCCAGCCTGCAGCCTGGCATGAAACCTCCAGTGCATAAATGGTCCAAGAGTGTGTTTCTGTTACAGTGAGAGCACCTTTGCAGCAAAAGGCCTAGCAGTAAAAGAAAAGTTAAAGAAACTTTTAAATGATGAAAACCCCCAAACTATCCTATATATCACCAAATTCTCTGCTACCACCATTAAGATGTAAAAAATTTTTATAGGAAAATAAATCTTTGCACATTGTTATGTTCATATCTTTACAAATGTTATACAATTACTATTTAAATCGTGATTTTATGATTCTTAATTTGAAATGCAGTCAACGTTTTATCTTGTATTTTGATATCCTGGCATTTATTGTAACGGTTGAAATGACTGTAAATAAAGTGTTGTTGTTAGTCAATTTTGATATTTCGTAATGATTTGTGAGTGCCATCCTATGCAGAGATCTATGGAAGTCCTAGACTGGGGTATATCTGCAAAGAATTGCACTGTTTGTAATGTGTTCATTTAAGGAGCTTCCCAGAGAAGATACTCAGTGTTCTAAGAGAGCAAGGAAGACAAATTCCTGTGAGATGCTGATACTTGTATGGCTGCTGTCCTATGAAGTATAGTAAATAATACTTTACATGTTTGCATATCCTTTCTCACAGTTTATCCTCTTCTCTCTTTAGGAGAACGGTGGTTTGTCCCATAATTGATGTAATCAGCGATGATACCTTTGAATATATGGCAGGCTCTGATATGACTTATGGTGGATTCAACTGGAAGTTGAATTTCCGATGGTACCCCCCGTTCCCCAGAGAGAAATGGACAGAAGGAAAGGTGATAGAACCCTTCCAGTCAGGTGAGAGAAGCCAGTCTACTGAAATGTAGGTATCTCTTTGTCCATATCAGTTGCTAAATGAGCCCATTGCTTCTGTGCAGATGCTAATGAAGCATTCAGATGTCAGTTTTACCTGTCATGAAGCCGTAGTGTGCATGACCCAGGTTTATTGCCAGCCTTGCCTGTAACCCCTCTCCCCTTTTTCAAATAACTAGAATTAACCATCCCTCCCTACTTGTAAGAGCCTCTTGTGGCGCAGAGTGGTAAGGCAGCAGAAATGCTGTCTGTCCACGAGGCTGGGAGTTCAATCCCAGCAGCCAGCTCAAGGTTGACTCAGCCTTCCACCCTTCCGAGGTCGGTAAAATGAGTACCCAGCTTGCTGGGGGGTAAAGGGTAATGACTGGGGAAGGCACTGGCAAACCACCCCGTATTGAGTCTGTCAAGAAAACGCTAGAGGGCGTCACCCCAAGGGTCAGACATGACGCGGTGCTTGCACAGGGGATACCTTTACCTTTTACCCTACTTCTAAACCATTGGCATTTATTAATTTAATTGTTTAATTGATTTCACTAGCCTGTTAGAATTAGCTGTGTGCAGCACCCCTCAGGGGATATAGACAGGTTAAGGATTTCATGAAACCCTGGTTGAGAATGCCTGCCTTAAGTATTACAAGGTTGAATGAAAGATCAGCATTAATAAATAGCTGTATTAATCTTTGAAGGCTTCACTCATGTCATAGGCTCAGCTCTCCCCACTAGGGGATCTTCAGGGCAGAGAAATTCTGTTTCGTCTCCTCATTGTATGTACTGTTAAATGTTGCTCACCACCTTGAGCTGGCAACAGGAGGGCGGTATAGAAATGCAATTAATAATAACTAATAATAATCTGGTGACTCGCATACACTTCTGGCCATTTATGAATGGCACAGCTCTTATTTCCACAACCAAACCCCTCTCTCACACACACACAATTTACACACTACATATAGCCAAGTTTTCACAGGAGGTGTGTGCATGTCACTGTCATGGTGATCTAATGCAGTGTGTGTAGTGGGTTGGGAGAGAGGAGAGGAACCTGGGCTCTGAACCCTATGTAAGAAAATGCAAAATGCTTTCTGTTTTGTCAGTCCTTACAGCACCCCTGTAAGTAGACTTGCAGGAGTAGTGATTTGCCTAAACTCCTTCATGAGTTTGGGTGGTTATAAGATTTCACCGTAGAACTCTCCAGTATGTAATCTTAGCCAGTGTACTACATCACATCATTTGTCTTGTTGTGAATTTAAAACTATGTGGGTTTTTTTTTTCTTTCAGAACACCTACAATGGCAGGAGGCCTTTTTTCCATAGATAGGGATTATTTTCAGGAAATTGGAACATATGATGCTGGAATGGATATATGGGGAGGAGAGAATTTAGAGATTTCATTTCGGGTAAATGTATACCTTTCGATTCCATCTATTGTTTCATAGTTGATACTTCCAGTGCATGGGTCTCTGTGTGGATATTGCCAAGGGGTAGATGCCAACAGTGGATAGCATCCTTCAGCATTTTACTATGTAAAAAAGTTGAGGGGTAAGACTGGGCATAGCACTTCCTGGTCACAGTGTAAAGTATGTGCTTTACTACACCTCTTAGAATAAAAACTGTAGGTCACTAGTGGTCACTTCCCCATGGCTGGGTGTGCAAGGGACTGAAGGGGGATTGAAATCAGGGAGCTTGTTTTCGGTGCTCCACTGAAAGTCATTTACTATCCAGTGGCCACAGGCTGCATGCTCAGGACATGGTTTTTCCACTGGGAGATAATATTCAGGCCTCCTTGAGGATTGATAGTGAAAATGCAGGGCATAAAGGAACTAAATAAATTCAGTTTATGCTCAGCTCTACCCTGTATTAAGGCACTACTAGTAACGGCGCAGTCTCTTCTTCCCTTACGTGCATTTATTTATTTAGGAAGTTTTTAATGTACTTCTCCAGAGTCCTGATCAAGGCAGCTTGCTAGTTTTTTTTTTTTTAAAGAACACACCGTAAAATCATAAGTTATCAATATGAGAATAAAATGAGGCATTAAAAACACAACAGGGACACAAAAACAATGTAAAATATCATTTTATTATCTATATATATATATTGTTACCTCCCTGGAGCCCTTGGGGAAGGGTGAGCTATAAGTAAAATCTATTTTTATTATTATTTCTTACTGTTTTGCTGTGTCACTTGGACATCACTTATTCAAGTGATTAAATTGTGGGTTCACAACCACAGGATACAGCAAAGGCCATGAGCTTAGATGGCTTAGAAGGATATTCCTGAAGACAGATTCATGGGAGAAATGTCAATGGTTGCTTGCTGTACAGACTGAACAGAATTGCCATGTTCCCAGTGCTGGGAGGCAAAGTCATGACAAAGTCAGCTGGTTGACACTGTGTAGAAGAGGATGCTGGACTAGATCTGCCCCTGGTCTGATCCAGCAAGGTTGTTTGTGGCGGTCCTATTTCCTTGAGGCGTGTTGCCAGTGTGAGGGGCCAGTGTCCCCCTGCAGAGTGTCCTTGGGTATGCTGAGAGAGGAGCAGCCTACACATCCTGCGAATTAAAGATTTAAATGCGGCCTTTTAACATTTGTATCTTAGGCTTGCTCTCTCTTCTGAAAAATGTTTTGCATTTTCTGTTGAAGTAAATTATCGCCTTCTGTTTTGACATTTTTAGATTTGGCAGTGTGGGGGAACTCTGGAAATTGTGACATGTTCACATGTTGGACATGTTTTTCGAAAAGCCACTCCGTATACTTTCCCGGGAGGCACGGGACAGATTATCAATAAAAATAATAGACGGCTTGCAGAAGTTTGGATGGATGAGTTCAAGAACTTTTTCTATATAATTTCCCCAGGTGAGCAAATAATCCTCATAAAAGTGAAGGAAATAGTGGGTGTTAAATCTGGGACAATCCAGGATTTGAGTCCAACAGCACCTTTAAGACGAACAAAGATTTATTCAAGGCGGGAGCTTTCTAAAGCTCCCACCTTGTATAAATCTTTGCTGGTCTTAAAGGTGCTACTGGACTTTGATTTTGTTGTGCTACTTCAGACCAACACCGGTACCCACTTGGATCTATCCAGGATTTGTTACTTTTCCCCTGAATGCTTTGTGGTGGCTCCAGCAGAGTTTGCCTCTTGACTGTCAAAGGTCTCTAATAAAGATATTTTAAACCTCAGAGGTGCCAGGGTCCCCTTCCCCTGTCTTATGTGGAGACCTTAGACAAAGAGCAAGCCAGCCCCCAGCTCCCTCTGTGGGGGAGAGTAAAAGCATGTCAACAGGACACACGGAGGGGAAGGGAGGCGAAGGAACAGATAGCCATGCAACTGATGGGGCCACCTGCTGCAACTGGAGAAGGGAAAAACCCAAGTTGTCCAGAGTGCAACAGACTGACCAAGCACCATGCACTCTCCATCTGGAAGAGGGAAGCCAGCTGATGTGACCACCTTTAAGCCTGGGCCGGGGGGGGGTCGGGTTGAGCAGCAAAGGGGGAGGAGGATAGAAGGAGAGACCTCGAGAGACAAGACAGAGATGGCTGTTGAGAAGCAGAGAAAGAGAGGGAAAAGTGGGACATCCAGACATCTGAGCCAATGGGGGCGGTGGGGGGGGGGCTAAAAGGGACATCCTGGGCCGTGACTCCTGTGGAAACACCCAAGGACCCAATCAGGGGAATGAGAATTCTTAGCATTGTCTTGGTCCAATGGTCTACCATTATTGCAGCCCCAGTTATCATATGGGGACTGATGAGATTTCAATCTGCTTAATCTGTTTGCAGTCTGTTAAGAGAGTTTTATCGCTAACAGTCTATAACTTTCTCTCCAGGAGTTACAAAGGTCGATTATGGAGACATATCATCACGAGTTGGGTTAAGACAGAAGCTGCAGTGCAGGCCTTTTTCTTGGTACCTAGAGACTGTTTACCCCGATTCCCAAATTCCACGCCACTATTTCTCTTTGGGAGAGGTAAGAAAATGAAGTGCAAAAGTCTCGGAAGATCACCATTTGTCTAACTTTGCTCACGTAAAAAGCTTTAACGTTTGGCAAAATGGGATTGAAGCTGCTCTATTTTCTTGGTGATAAATTGACCAGTAATGCTATAATTTCAGTGTCTGTGTAGATTGTTAGGGCAGACATAATTTAAGATGTTGAGGGAAATTCTCTGTCAGCAGAAAACTGCTAGTTTACATGATATGCACAGAGCTTTTCGCGAATAGTCTTGATATTTAAATAATAGAGCGAAGGTTAATTTCATTTATTTTATTTTAGAAATATACCCTTAGGTAAAGATAGAATAAGGTGGTTTTCAGCATTAAAAACATAAAAGTGTTGTAAAGCACAGCAAAAACAAAACAGACAAATAGCATTCCTGAAGCCAGATACACTTAGGGGGTGTGTGGCTGTTTCAGCTCTGGGTAAGGTGTGGGGTAGACAAGAGCACCTCAGCCTGTGCTGCTGCAGGGGCAGGCAGGATTGAGCCCCATGGGGTCTTGAAATGGCCTTTAGTTTGCCCCCAAGTTCCCTGTCACCATCAGCTCAGCTTTGCATTCCTTTAAGCTTGTTTATCCAAGTCCTGAGTCCAGATGTTCATGCAAGGAAACTATTTCCTGTTCTCCTGTGAGAAAATAGACTGTCTTTTGGGCTCCGTTTCGGTGGTGAAACCCTAAGAACATTGAGACGTGGCTAGAGTTCCCTTGTCAGGGGCAGAGACAGCAAGAGAGCTCTTTGGTTAAATGGCATTCTTTGCTTGCTGTGGGTTTGTGGGGGAGCGGTCGCATTCAGTATGTCTGATGGGAACCAGAGTGCTCTGCCCTACTCTGGCTTTGTTCAGCCGGGCTGCATGTACACAGGAGTCCTCCCTGTCCTCTGCTGAGCCCTCCTGCCCACAGAGCTGTAAAGCCAGAAATTGGGGGGAGGGGATTCAGGAGTCCTCACTGCCCCCCCATGCCCACCCACCCGCCCACCCACAGAACCATAAGACAGGAATCAGGTCGAGGTGTTGAAGAGTCCACCCCACCTCCACCCTCCCACCAAGCAGTCATGGGAATTGTTGGGTGCATGAGAACGCTCTGCCTCCCAACCAGGGAGTCCTATGGGGAGTCATGGCAGTCGTTTCCCCCCAAGATGGCAATGAGGCGGACAGGTAGCTGCCGGGGTTATGGGGGAGGGATTTGGCTGGGAGACATGCTGGCCTGGCAGTGGCAGCAGTGGCAGGGGAGGGGCTCCCTTCACTGGTCCCCACTTGTCCTCTTTATAGGCCTATTTAGTGTCAGTTTAGTGTCAGTTGTTGGGGCCTCTTTATTGCCTGTACCTCTCTCCTTTTCTCTCGCCACAACCTTTCCTTTATTTATATTCCTTTATTTACTTCATTTATACCTTGCCTTTCTCCTTTTCCACTGTTTTTCTCCATTCTGTGCTCACAACAACCCTGTGAGGTAGGTTAAGCTGAGAGACCGGGAGTGGTCCAAGGTCACCCAGTGAACTTCCGCGGCATGACTGGGGATTCAAACAAGCCTGACTCTTTCTATTGCACTGTGCTGGTGTCCTGAGTGCAGCAAGGGAGAAGGCATGGCGGGGAGTAAGCCAGTGGGGCAGGATGGGCAAAGGGATACAAAAACTAGCTTGCTTAGAACTATCCAGGGCTGAGAGTTGTAGAGTATCTGGTATAATAAATATGTTCAGCAAGTAAACTGGGCTTGGTTATTTTCTCTTTGTCTTCAGATACGAAATGTGGAAACAAATCAATGTCTGGATAACATGGCAAGGAAAGAAAATGAAAAAGTTGGGATTTTTAATTGTCATGGAATGGGTGGTAATCAGGTAACAATATAAAGTCCTTTTAAAAACTTGCCTATACCCTAGATTAAAAACTTTTCACTTTTTGAAAGTATATCTTTCATTGCAGTGAAGCACTAATGGCCTGATGTTTAGGGAACCATTCCGAATTCCTCTAGTATTTGCCTTCAGAGTTTATGTCAGAAATGGGGCTTAGGAAAAGCTCTTTAGCTGTAATGCATTTTTGAACAAAAAATTACTTGGCTCCATAGCCAAGTAATGCTGGCTGCTCAGTTTTCGACTAGCTTCTTAGAGGAGCTTTTAGCTTCCATTTGATTTGGTTAAAATCTCTTACGTACTGCCTGTAAGCCTGCAAACTTGACCTTGTGGAAAAAGAAAAGGTGTTTGTGTTATAGGGTATTGAGCCTTTGTTTGTTTGTTTGTTTATTTATTTATTAGATTTTTTTTACCCGTCACTCCCAGCGGCTCGTGGCGGGTTACAAGTGACTGTATAAAATCTTTCTAGAGATATTTGCCCAGAAAGGTCATTTCCTGTGATAACCGTATGATCTTAGGGAACCAAACCATTCTGCTGGATCAGACGACCAGTCCACCTTTTCCAGCATCCAGTTTCAGGCAGAGAACCAGCTCCTAATTTTGCCTTCTGGCACTGGATATTCAGAGCTCCCTGACGGAGCCTGGTGGAACAAGCTCCCGGAAGAGCTAAGGGCCCTGACAGAGCTAACACAGTTCCGCAGGGCCTGCAAGATAGAGCTCTCCCGCCAGGCGTTTGGTTGAGGCTGGGGTGAGGATTGACTGGAGTTACGATCTGGGGGTCCCATACCGGACCAGTATCCATTCTATTAAGATCTTGACTTGGTCCTCGGTTGGGACCAGCTGAGTTAGATGCACCGTCATCTTTATGACTGCTGTTTTTATGATGAATATATTATGTTTTAATGGTATTTTACGGGTTAGGCTTTTTATGGTTTTATTTTGTAAGTGGCCTTTGTCAAGAGAGGCAGGGTATACATTCAAAAATAAATAAATATATAGACGTGCAGGTTTCTTTGATTGATCATGGATCATGGATTGATCCATGAATCTGAACTCCTCCTTTAAGACCAATGAATCAGTAATCATGGAATAATAATCAAACACTTCTGTCTCTTTCGTTCTTATTGCTTCTTAAATTTTAAGATGACCATATTTTCTGTTCTGTCAAGGTTTTTTCATACACAGCCAACAAAGAAATTCGAACAGATGATTTGTGCTTAGATGTCTCAAAATTGAATGGCCCGGTCACAATGCTCAAATGCCATCACTTAAAAGGCAATCAACTTTGGGAATATGATCCAGTGGTAAGCCTTCAAATTTCTGCAGGTCGTGACTTAAAAAAATCAGTAAATGTTAGATATTTTTTCATATTCTGTGTATTTATAATTCTGTGTATTATGTGTTGTTCAGAATAGGGAATGTTTAGATATTTATGGTCTGCTTTTTTCCCTGGTGAGGACCCAGACGTGTTTATGACAATACAAAACTGCATTATGAACAACCAAAAATAGCCATCTGTTCTGTGGTTGGTCCTTCGGCCACACCTAAGGTTTAAATTTGGGAATCTCAGCTAGGGGAGGTTTCTTCCAGATCTTCCCTCTTGTGACACAAAACCATCTGTTCCTCATAAGGGCAGCTCTTAGAATCATTGCTTGCAAGTGTTGGAATGAAACAGAGGGGTTTGGGCGGTGCATGGGAGGCATTTTGTTCTCTTATTGCATGATTTACAAACATTCATATAAACTGGAGCAGTATTCTTTCAATTTAATATTAAGACAAGCCTGATGTTCTCCTACTACTCTGCCATATGTACCTAGAATCATAGAGTTGGAAGAGACCTCCAGGGTCTTCTAGTCCAACCCCCTGCACTTCAGGGAACTCAGAACTACCTGCCTATCCACAGTGACACCAATTACAGGCCCAGATGCTGCCCCCCCCCCACTAAAGTCTCCCTGGCCAGTCTGGATGAAATTCACTTCCCTACTCCATAGTAGTAGAAATGTCCAAGCACCATCACAATCCCTTCTTCCCACCTACTCACAACCTGCCTATATTCACAGAATCAGCATTGCTGTTAGATAGCTATCTAGCCTCTGCTTAGAAACTTCCAAAGAAGGAGAACTGAGGAAGTCTGTTCTACCGAGGAAGTGCTCTGTCAGGAACGTCTTCCAGATATTTAACCAAAAATGCTCTTGAATGAATTCCAACTCATTGGTTCTGATCCGACCCTCTAGGGCAGGGGTAGTCAAACTGTGGCCCTCCAGATGTCCATGGACTACAATTCTATTAATGCTGGCAGGGGCTCATGGGAATTGTAGTCCATGAACATCTGGAGGGCTGCAGTTTGACTACCCCTGCTCTAGGGCCACAGAAAACTGCTCCATCCTCTTGAAGACGGTTATCTATGCCTGTGTGTGTCCTCAGTAACCAAAACTTTTAGGGCAGACATGATCAGCTAATGTACGCTTTGCTCATCAACCTAGTAAAAGCTCTTTTCGACTTACCTGGTCAGCCATTTAACATAGCAGTATAAGCATCAACTGTTTTAATATTGTTTGAACTCCAGTGATTCATTGGTGATTCAGTTTAAGTTCTTAAATTTTAAGGGCATGCTTCACAGTCCATGGAATTACCTGGCTCACTCCTTCTGTAGATCAGAAGGAGTCTTTCAAATAAGATTTGGTGTCTTGGATGCAGCCTTTCCATATTGGAGCAAGTTTTTAAAAGTCAACTGCAGTAAGAAGGAGTTCCAAGAGACCATGTCGGATGTCCAGCTGGCCACCCAGTCCTCTCCTCCTCTGACAGTCTCAATACTTTGCCCGCAGGTGTTATAGCTTGCATGTGTGTCTGAGGTCCAGTCACGTAACAGCAAACCATGCCCTGTCTGAACTTGACCGCCTTACCCAACCATTTTAGGCTGAAACTTACCAATGACATGACATTTGCTTCAGATGTCTCTGAGCTTCTCTGTAAAACCCTTCATTCTTCTCTCTCTCTCTCCCTGCCCCCCCCCCCCCATGAAGAAATTAACCCTGCTGCATGTGAACAGTAACCAGTGCCTGGATAAAGCCACGGAAGATGACAGTCAGGTGCCCAGCATCAGAGACTGCAATGGCAGCCGTTCTCAGCAATGGCTTCTACGTAACGTTACCCTTCCGGAAACGTTCTGAGGAGGAGGATTGACTGGGCTACCTCAGCAAGCATCACAGGCTGCAGCCCTCTGCGGCAAGCAACGGCTGCGTGGCGTCCCAGCCGCTGGGACAGACTCTTCTGCATCTCCAAGAGCGGCGAGCGAGCCGGGGCGTGGAGCAGATGAATACTTGTGAATTGGAACACTGATGTTTACAAGTTTCGAAAGACCTTTCATCCACCTAATATAGAACGCTTGGACAGGCAGGAAATAACCAAGGGGAGGTGCTCTCGGGAGAGGGGCATTAACCTAGTTTGCTTGTACAGTGGTCATCTTGGCCGAAAGTGCTGTCCTGAAGATTGTTGCATCATTAATAACCAAGGTATCAAACTTAGAGACAAAAACAACATCACAAGATTAAAAAAAAATCATTAATCAATGAAATGTGTACACAGGGTTTAGATGCAAGACAAATAGAACTATAAAAGTACAATTTGTAATACTTAAAGCATCAAATTTATATGTAGATTTTTTTACTTCAGTGGAAAAAAATATTCAAGTGAACAACAACTTTATGTTCAACTGCGTGGTAGTTCATTAATATATTTTTCCTCCCCTGATGGGTCTGAAATTATTTTGGGCAAAAGCAAAATTGTGAGCATAAATAAAATTGGGTCTTTGAATGTCAGTTCAGTGCGTTTTCTTCCTGGTTGTCTTATTATTTGCCTGAAAAGATAAGGTTTAGCGGCCTTTGTGATTCGCGGTTTCGTTTGTATCTGGGCTGGGCCATCTTTTGATCCTGTGTCACCGGTTCTTAAAGAATGACTAGGGCATTTCCAATGGGAGATCACTTGACAGTGCTTGCATGAGAAGCTGTGAAGTTGTTCAACTCAGCCGCATGGGGGTTCTCCATCTTTCCACCTGTTAAGGTGCTGTCAGCTGGAAGGAAGCGCCTCTGCTAGTGAGATGGACCCATTTGCTTCAATATCACATACCACTGTGGTGCAGACTGTTTCCATTGCAATCTTGTGTGTATCAGTGCATACATACTGCCCAAGAGCTCCCCAGTTCTGGATAAAGAGAATCACTGGGATTTTTTGGCTACCACATCAGGATTTTTGTCTCTCCACTAATCAAATGCCCAAGTGTGGACATTTTAATGCTCGGAAAGGATCAGGCCTAACAGATGTTAAACCTGGTACTAATGCCCCAATTGCGCTTCACGCCCCCTCTTGGCTTGCTCCTTAAAGAGTGTGATTGTTAAACAGTTTGGTTTGCTACTTCTGGAATTGCTCTCTCTGTTTAATTTCCATGTTTTGCACGGTACCAATCATAACAGGTGATGCCTTTACCCTTTTGCCAACGTGTCGGGCAACTACAGTTGACTATATTCCAATGTCCCCTGGCTTATTGAATTTAGTATAGAATTTTGAAGTTGTTAATTGTCCTTGGAGTGACCATTGTCCATTGAGACTGTCATCACTAAACATGATCACTATAATCATCATCATTGCTGAACATAAAGTTGAAGTTGCATACAGCCAACTCACTCACTACCTGATTGGCCCTCCCTGGGGGTGTGCTGCAAATAGGGCGAGAGCACTCTGCCAATGAGGCTAATCAGTTCAAATTGCACTCTGCTCAGTCAGTTCAAATTGCATGCAGACAACCCACTCCCTACCCGATTTGACCTTCCTGAGGGTATGCCACCAATAGGGAGAGAGCACTCTGCCATTGAGGGCCAATCATGGGGCTTATCTGTCATCTTCCTCTTCCTGCTGCTTGCCAGGCGGAAAAGGTGCTGGTCTCTCTGAAAGGCCCTGATGCTGGTAAGTTGTTTCATCCTCAGCCTCTTTCTACCCTCTATCTTCCCCAGGCAAGGAAGGGAAGCCAGCTGTTTTCTTTGTCTCCAGTGTTGGTCTCAGGTTTCAGTGCTCTGCTGGAAGGAAGCATAGACAAGCTGCCAGGGAGGCAGAGAGAATCAGTATTTCAAAAACAATACTAAGGGACAGATATAATGCAATGAATGTCTTAACTTGGTCCAGTGAGTTAAGGGTTCTTTCAGGCAGTCCAAGGGCCTCAGCAGAAAGAGCAGGTCACAGGTTGTGTCCATAACCCAGGCCTCCCAGCCTCAAGTTAATATAGACTGTCAGCAGCCTCTCAGTCATCACTCTGATGACTCACTGTTTTCTGCAGTCAGCAACTGTCTTGCTAACATGTTGTGGTGCCTTTTAGACTGGAGCTGTTCTAGCACATAGCTGGCATTGCTTAATTGGCTCAGGTGAGCCAGATGGGCTGACAAGGCAGGGAGCTGCAGCTGGAGGCTGGGCAGAGGAATGAAGAGCTGCTGCAACAACTTTTGAATCTAAGCCCTGAGAGGTGGGGGTGGGTAGGAAAAAGCCCTGGTTTGTTTGCAGCTCCATTTCCTCCTGCTGGTCAGAGCTCTCTGCCTGTTGAACATCTGGCTGGTCTAAGCTCTCATCCAGCTGAAGCTTGGGTGAAACTGGGAGCTCCTGGTAAAGAGGAGTCTTTCCTAACAGGACCTGGGCTCACAACACCTCCCCAGGGCCCTGCAGCTGACCATTAGAGTGCTCTTTGCTATCCCCCACCTTTTCTCAGAGGGGATCCAGCAGCCTTCTCCACCCAGCCATGCCTTTGGGAGATATGGGGGGTTGGAAGAATGCAGCCCACCCACCACCATGGCTACCTAGCGTTTGGGGGATTGGGGAGGGGGAGAAAGTAGCTTTCCCCAAGCAGCCTGGCCTTCAGGAGATGTGGGGGTGGGTGGGTAAGAGGCAGTCTCCTGTGGCCTTCCCCCACCAAGCTTGGGCTCTAGGAGATGTGGGGAAGGGGCTGGAAGGAGGCATCCCGTACAGCCTTTCCTGCCTGGCCTGCCCTTTGGGCATGAGTGGGAAGGAGGCAGCCCATTCCCTCTGGTCTTCCCAGAGCAGTCTGGCCTTTGGGAGAGGTGGGGGCGGGTGGGAAAGAGGCAGCCCCTGTGGCTTTCACCACCCAGCCTGGGCTTTGGGAGATGTGCAGGAAGGGGTGGGAAGGAGGCAGCCCCCTCCCCACGGCCTTTCCTGCTTGGCCCAGCCTTTGGGAAATGTGGGGAGGGGAGGAAGGTACCTGCCTGGCCTTTGGAAGATGTGGGGGATGGGGCAGTGGGGACCTGTATAAACACCTGTTTGGGGGTGGGGGTAGGAGGGCCAGGTCTTGAGATTTAAGAGACTGCCACTCATTAACCACTTCACCCCACTGGGTCTCAAGACTGGGTGATGGAGGGAGGGAGGCCAGAATCCTGGAAGGTCACAGTGTGTGTATTGTGCTAGCACCCGTTGTGTTTCTGGGTGCAACGGGCTTTGCCTGCAATATAATATATGGTCATGTCAACCTGCTCCCCTCAAAATAGCCAATGATGGGCCTGGAGGGGGTGGGAAGGGGAGGGGCCCCAGCTGGGCATGGACACAGCTGTGCTTCCCAACCCTATTCTGCATGATTCCGCCACTTTTGGGGTTTCTCAAAGCCAGTTTGGTATCGTAGTTAGGAATGCGGACTTCTAATCTGGCATGCTGGGTTCGATTCTGCACTCCCCACATGCAGCCAGATGGGTGACCTTGGGCTCGCCACGGCACCAATAAAGCTGTTCTGACCGAGCAGCGATATCAGGGCTCTCTCAGCCTCACCCACCCCACAGGGTGTCTGTTGTGGGGAGAGGAATGGGAAGGCGACTGTAAGCCACTTTGAGACTCCTTCAGGTAGAGAAAAGTGGCATCTAAGAACCAACTCTTCTTCAGTAATCTCAGGGCTCTCTCAGCCTCCCCTCCCTCACAGGGTGTCTATTGTGGGGAGATGAATGGGAAGGCGACTGTAAGCCGCTTTGAGACTCCTTCGGGTAGAGAGAAGCGGCATCTAAGAACCAACTCTTCTTCTCCTTCAGTCATCTCAGGGCTCTCTCAGCCTCCCCTCCCTCACAGGGTGTCTGTTGTGGGGAGAGGAAAGGGAAGGCAGTTGCCCTGTCACCAACTGTTCACATCAGTGTCCGGTTTTTCTTTTTAAAGTTAGTTCCTGATTCTGCCTTGCTTCCTGGAAGGGCAGTTCCTCTTTCAATTCTACACAAGCACCTATTAAAGAGAGGGGGAATTTGGGTGACTTTGCAAGAGGCAGCGGGGGCGGGGAAGCCACGCTGAGCAGCCATCTCTAGCCCTTAATTCAGACACAGAAGCTTCATGAAAAATCTCTTGGCTCAGTCATATGGGCAGAAATGTAGCCAAGCTGTCCCTTGAGGAAGTAAATGCTGGAATTTCCCAACTGGGGAAGAAGGCCATATGACGTGGAGGTCATCAGCGCTTGGTGTTGTGGCTGAAGACCTAAAGTTCCCTGAATACCAAGGCCTTCTTTCTGAGGATGGAAACCGTGATCTCTTTTGTCAAGCATAGATTTAGAAAAGGCCGAATGGCCTTGAGTGGTGACGGTCACCCAACTGACGGTCACCCTTTCTCTGCTGGAGGTCATAACATGCTATTTAAAAACACAGGGCTAGAAGGGACACTAGAGGTCTAGATGTCAAGGTAGTGGGTCAGTAGTTGCCTGTCGGGGATCAGAGTGGACTTGACCATCCACTGTTTTCACAGTTGTAAACTTCATGCATGGATTCACACGCACGCCATGTTTCTCTCCGTTGGCTTCCTTGACTGAGTCAATGTTGCGTGTTCCTCTTTTCCTTCTGCCTTCAACGTTTCCAAGCAGTATTGGCTTTACCAATGGCTTGTCTTCTCATAATGGCCCCAAGTCATGATAGGCCCGTGTCATCCCTGTAGCTTTTAGTGACAGTTCAGGCTTGATTTAATGTGGAATCTACTTATTTGTCTTTTGGGCTGCCCACAGTCTCTGTCAAGTTCTCTTCCGACACTACATTCCAAGTGGAACCATTTTCTTCTTCCTGTCACTTTTCCTCCCCGTCCGACTTCCGCACCAGACATGGTCAAGGGCGATATTATGGCATGGAGTCTCTAGGCCAGGGGTAGTCAAACTGCGGCCCTCCAGATGTCCATGGACTACAATTCCCAGGAGCCCCCTGCCAGCGTTCGCTGGCAGGGGGCTCCTGGGAATTGTAGTCCATGGACATCTGGAGGGCCGCAGTTTGACTACCCCTGCTCTAGGCCTTTTGTCCCATACCCTCAGCCTCATCAGCCCTCTTGGACAGCCACAGGCCGTCTGACCCCACTTGGGAAGGGCACACCCGCCCCCCCCTTCCTGACCGTGCCCTCAGGGAGACCTCTGTCTGCCGCCTCAAGTCCCGCTTCATGCATCAAACTGGCCTCTGTCTTTGGTCTCAGGGGTGCTGTGGGGCTCTGCTGCCATTTAAGTCACCTCCTGTTCCGAAGATTAGATCAGTTTAACAGCATGATTAAAAACCTCCCGTTTCCTAACAGGCCTCTTTCAAAAGGAATAGATTCCTTCTGCGTAGGTTTCTGGTGTGCGCCGAGCAAGCTGCAGGCTGTGTGCACAAGGAAAACGCACATGACGAAAAATGGAGCTTCTCACCCAAAGGTTGTGAATGAAGCAAGATCAGAGGCTGCCCAGTGGAAGGGTACAAAATTGGGTTATTAAAAGTGAACATGTTACTATTGCAAGTGTTACATCCAAACTTAGAACAGCTTAAAGCTGTCAAACAGAGCCTGACTGATGGGAAAGGAATGAAATTCACAGGGTAATTTATGGACTCTCAGATCTGGAAGGGCCATCTAGTTCAACTCCCAGCTCAGGGCAGGATCGGCCCAGAACCTCCCCCACAAGCTTGAAGGCTGCCATGTGTGCGTTTGTGTCCGCACACCACTTTCCTAGGCAGTTCCCTCTTTCTGCTGCATGGTTTCCACATGTCTGTTGACTTTCCCCTCCCCCAAGAGGGGATTTATGCGGTGCCGTTTCAGTGATTTCACCAGCAGAGCGCAGGCAATCTGGAGCTAACCAAATAAAAATAATATTTCCTGTCAGCCACACTGCGGGTCGATCCCAGCTGGAAATACAGTCTGTCAGCTGGACCCACAAACTTCCCAACTCAATAAATAATAGAACTATTTTCTTTTCCCCTAAATATATAAAAAGGAGACACAAAAGGCCCCATGAAAGATTTGGGAGCCAATGCATGCATCGTGTCTCCCCCCCCCCCCCTGCAGATACTCGCAGATACAGCGTTGAAGGAAGAGGGGAGGGGAGGGGAGGGGAGGGGGCTCCCCAGGTTCCATCCTGATGCGTGATGCTCTGAGTCTTTAGAGGGGGGCTCCAAACCGAGAGCCCAGGTTTGAAAGGGGGTCAGGTGGAGGGCAAGCTTTTCAGATCACGAAAGGAAGATGGCTGCAACCGGCTCAGGTGAAGGGTCTGATCTGTGTCACATAGACCGTTTATGCACTGGAGGTTTCATGCCTGGCTGCAGGCTGGAGTTTTACTCAGGGCAGGTTATCCCACCTCTTCCTACACCCACATGGGGGAGCACTTGGCCTGGTGCACGTTGTCTGCCCCTGATTTGTGCTCCTGCACAGGAGCTGGGGCAGTGAAGTTCCCAGTGCATAAACGATCATAGTGAAACATGTTTCCTGTCCCCCCCCCCCCCCTGGAAATCAGCTCCTCTTCTTTTCCCTGTTATCCTTTCAACAACATCCCTGTGAAGGAGGTTGGGCTTGCACAGTGTGACTAGCCCAAGGTCACCCAGCAAGACCTCTAGGTTGGCTAACTCCAGTCTGGGAAAGTTTTGGAGATTTGGAGACAATCCCAATGGGAGGGAGAATTGGGGGTGCAATTTTGTCTCGAATCTAAGGCATACCATAGACCGGGGGGGGGGGGGGCTATGGTTCTCCAAAATATCCATGGACTATAATTACTATGAGCCACTGAGCATGCTGTCAGGGGCTCATGGTTATTGTAGTCGGTGGACATCTGTTGGCAGAATTGAGAGGGTTCAGAGGAGAGTGATGAGGCCTGGGGACCAAGCCCTAGGAGGAGAGGCTGAGGGACTTGGGAATGTTCAGCCTGGAGAAGGGGAGGCTGAGAGGGGACAGGATGGCTCTCTTGAAGTATTTGAAAGGGTGTCACTTGGAGGGTGTCACTTCCTGTTGGCAGCAGAGGAGAGGACCTGCATGAATGGCCATAAACTACATGGAGAATGATATTGGGAAAAATTAAATCAGAATAGTTCAGCAGTGAGATGAACTGCCTAAACTCCCCCTCACTGGTGGTCTTCAAGCAGTGGCTGGACAGATCCTTCTCCTGGATCCTTCATTGAGCAGGGGGTGGGGCTAGATGGCCTGCATGGCCCCTCCCCACTCTAAGATTCTAGGAGTCTAGTTCAGCAGGGGAAGGGGCTGCCTAAGGAGGTGGGGAGCTCCCCCTCACTGGCCGTCTTCAAGCAGTGGCTGGACAGATCCTTATCCTGGATCCTTCATTGAGCAGGGGGTGGGGCTAGATGGCCTGCATGGCCCCTCCCCACTCTAAGATTCTAGGAGTTTAGTTCAGCAGGGGAAGGGGCTGCCTAAGGAGGTGGGGAGCTCCCCCTCACTGGCTGTCTTCAAGCAGTGGCTGGACAGATCCTTATCCTGGGTGCTTGAGGGTGATCCTGCACTGAGCAGGGGGTGGGACTAGATGGCCTGGATGGCCCCTTCCAACTCTAGGATTCTAGGAGTCTAGTTCAGCAGTGGAAGGGGCTGCCTAAGGAGGTGGGGAGCTCCCCCTCACTGGCCGTCTTCAAGCAGTGGCTGGAGAGATCCTTATCCTGGGTGCTTGAGGGTGATCCTGAACTGAGGAAGGGGTGGGACTAGATGGCCTTCATGGCCCCTTCCCACTCTGTGATCCTACGGTCTCCAGTTTGGCCACCCTGCCATAGACTTTGAAGCTGTGATTTTGTCTGCAATCTGGAGGTCAGCTTTAATTCTAGATGAAGGCCAGGCTTCCCCTGGAGGTTGGCAACCCTACTTTCATGGCAGAGTAGAGATCTGAATCCAGGTCTCCCAGATCCTAGTTGAACAGCTGCACTGGGTATGCTCTGGCTGTTGAAAGAGGGATCCCTTCTTTCACACCATCAAAGCCAGCTGCCCTCTTTGCCAGGTGCAGATTTCACGTTATGCTTTGTGTGAAGAAGTGATTGTTTGGGGAAACCTGCATGCATGCCAGGCTTGCCAACTCTGGGTTTGGAAATTCCTGGAGATTTGGGGTGAAGCCCTTGGGAAAGCAGTGTTTAGGGAGGGGGGAACCATAGAGTTTACCCTCCAAAACATCCACTGACCCCGGGGGAATGGAGCTCTGTGGTCTGGAGGTGAGTGGTCATTCTGGGAAGTCTCCAGGCCTGCCCAGGAGATCCACAACCCCAAGCAGAAGTCTGGAAAATTAGGCAGCCCCAAAGATCTGTAAAGCAGGGGTGGCCAAAGCGTGGCCTCCAGAGGTCCATGGACTAGAATTTGCACAAACTCTGCAGGGCTCACGGGAACTGGAGCCCATGACCGTCTGGAGAGCTACACTTTGGCCACCGCTGCTGTAGAGGCTGTGTTCATTTCCCATTTACACCAGCAGGAGGCGCAACCATCTCCTCCGTGTGATCCCAAAGAAAGAAGCCAAAGTGCTCTCAGGCTCAGCTGCTCCTCTCCTGTCCACCCCAGCCCCTGGGGCCACATTTATTTCTCAAAAGGAAAAATCAGCCCAGTGAAACATTTTTACTTATGTAAATTTTTATTCTATTATATAAAGCTTTAGCTAGCTATAGATATACCGCCCCCCCCCCGCCCCCGTTGCTCAGGGTGGCTTACAATGAAAGGTGCTCATGGCACAGTGGGTGCCAATTTCTGGGAGATTCCTGGCCTTAGGGAGGTCCACCTGGCCTCGACATGGGCCAGGGCCTTTTCAGTCCTGGCCCCGACCTGGTCGAACGAGCTCCCGGGAGAGCTGAGGGCCCTGATGGAGCTATCACCATTCTGCAGGCTCTGTACGATGGAGCTCTTCGGCCAGGACTTCATTGGAAGCCTTCCAGGGCAAGGAAGATCGAGCGCCCCTCCCCGAGCCACCCAGTACATCGGGTTGCCCCTCACTAACCCCCAGAGGCGCAGAGTGGCCCATGGAGTGGGAAGGGAGGGGGGACAATACTGCCGGCAGGACAGGTTGACGTAACTGGATTTGGATTGTTTTATGTCTAAGGGGATTTTGCTGTGGGGCTTTATGTCTGTAACCTGCCATGAGCCCTCTTTTACAGGAGTAGTGGGTCATAAATCACATTATAAACAAACAAACCAAACAAGGAACACCGTTATTTGGAACTATTTTGACAAAGAAATCCTGCCTCCAACAAATGCATTTGGGGCTGGAAGGTTTCCTGAAAGCCATTGCGAGGAGAAGCCAGAGAGGGATGCTTTGGGTTAGGGCAGGGGTAGTCAAACTGCGGCCCTCCAGATGTCCATGGACTACAATTCCCAGGAGCCCTTGCCAGCATTCGCAGGCAGGGGCTCCTGGGAATTGTAGTCCACGGACATCTGGAGGGCCGCAGTTTGACTACCCCTGGGTTAGGGCCTCCCCCCTCCCATTCCCTTTGCCTGTTTGCTTTTTGTCAAGAAAAACATTATGCTTTGCTACCATCTAGTGGCGGTAGTAAGTATTGCCCATAGTTGACGCAACTGCCTCCCCAGCCCTTGTCTTTTATGTCTTTTATGTGTAGGCTTGCTATGATCACAAGGAGGCGTGAGCAAATACAGTGTTTCCTGTGGTTGTCACTGACTGTGAGTGGGGCTGTTGTCGTGAAGTGTCCCCCAGGGGACTCAGGGTCTCCTTTGCTTTGGGCTAGGGAGGGCAGCTCCTTCTCCCCCACTGGCAAGGAACGGAGAGGTAGGGCTTCCCGGTCCAGTCTGGGAAACTCCTGGGGACTTTAGTGGGGTACAAGCCCCATCCATTCTCTCCAGGGGACCTGATCCCTGTATTCTGGAGAGGAGCTGGAATTCCCAGAGTCCCACCTGGAGGCTGGCATCTCTAGATCACCTTCCAAGTCAGAGCATCAAAAAGAGAAAAACATACACATTTGCAGGGAGGGGTCAGAATCTAGAGTTACTTAATTATTTTTTAAATATCGCCTTCCCCTCTGTGAACTGGTCTCCTTGGCCCTTTTGGCTCTCTTCCTTCAAGAAACTTCATGTAAGGAGCCGAGGTGGGGTTTGGTTACGGAAGGCCCTGCGTGGCTAACTACCCCAGGTCAAAAGAGGGAGATTTCTGCGCTGCTCCTCTGAATCCAGGAAGCAGAATGCTCTTTCCACATCCTTCTAAGCACACCTGCTTCCGTCTCTGCTTAGAACCGGGCAGGAGGGTCCTCTGGGCAGCTGCCGCAGGAGAAGGGGCTCAGTTGCGGTTTCTTGCACATTCCAGTGAGGTCCCCGCATGACTTCCAGGGTGATCTGGAAAAGGCGTCAGGGTGATGCTCTGGTTTGGGGGCAAAACTCTACGACAGAATTAGCTTCTACCATGGAATTAGCTTCTTGCAAAAATCGGAGGGCCACCCCAATGTCCCTGACGTGCCTGTATCACTTCTGGGTCATGCTGAAATCAAGCAGGCACGTGGCTGAAATGTCGGGATTCCTCGTTGTTTTTGTGGCAATCCCTTCCCCCCACCGGCCGGTTGATCCCTGCTTCCCACCAAGGCGGGGGCAGGGGGAGCGGGTTGGCATTCCTGATTTAGGACTCCCCTGTAATCCATATTCCCGACAATACTCATCCTTAATTTATTGCAGTTAGGAATCAAAGCGTTTCACACCTGTTGTCATTCTTGCAACGGCTGTGGGAGGTGGGCTCTTTGAGTCATTTTTAGATGAGAGATGGGGCAGCCACCCAGAGAGATCTTGGAAGAGGCTAGTTTTGAACTCGGGACCTGGTGGATTATGGCTTTTAGCCACGACATGAGGCCATCTTGGCTCGTTTCCGTTTTCCACCTCTGCAAACGGTGCTGAGAAAAAAATCAAAATTAGAAACGAAATTATGTTTTCCCAGAGGAGCAACATTCCTAGTAAATACTTGGTATTTTAGAAAATAATAAATCAAATCTACCCATCTTCTCATCAGAGCAGAATAAATCCTGTCTTTTTGCTATTTTCTGAGCCGTGAGCAAAGATGGGAAAACTGAGACTCCGTCCAGTTTGTTCCTGGCAGGAGGGATTATTGAAAAATGCCATCAATAATGAAAATGTAAATGGGGCATAAAATGCATTTTTTATTTTAAAAAAACAACCCGGAGACACTGCCTCACACTTTTTGCAGCTAACCGGCCAGCGGGTCTTGTATTCTGTTTGTTGTACAAACTGGGAGGGGTGAATTGGATGTCAGAACTTAACTTTCGGATCATTATTCGTCTGCAGGGCTTTTTCTACTCCCTGCTAAAGCAGTCCTTTAAAATTCTGTGTCTCCAAATGCAGCTATTGTTTATCCACACCACATTACTTCCCAATGAAGGCACTCTTGGGTACGCGTCAGAATGACTAATCTGAGGATGCCAGCTCTGGCTAGAGGATTGCGTGGATATTTTGGGAGTGGAGCCTGAGGAGCGTGTGGTTCAGGGAAGGGCACGAAGCCATAGAGCGCAGAAAATAAATATCAGAGTTCTTAAATGTTTTATTTTACTGGGGAGATTTCTTCATGAAACCAAACTCAGCCATCAGAAATAGTCATTGGTTCTGATCCACAGGGAGAGCCAAGTCATTCTTGTGGTTTGTCAACAGGTTTAGAAGACCCATCTTTCTGAATCTGCTCTTGTCCTTCCAATAAGGATAAATCTAAGTATAAAATCTTTATCCATAATTCCTCTATTAGAATAGCCAGCGTTGCTGGCTGCACTCTGATTGGCCTGGCCCCTACAGCTCCCGTCCTCCCTCCCTGGATGCTAGCCATGTTCCTGTCAGCCACGCCAGAGACATAGAGACACACACAGAGCCCTGCCAGATCGAACACAAGTCCTCATTCCCTCCTATCGCTCCTGCTGCTGCAAGGGAGGCAGAGAGAGATACAGAGAGACCTGCCCCAAGCTACTGACCAGCCCTGCTTCCCTCTTAAGAAGGAACCCTAATTACCTGCTGTGGCTCCTGCTGCCACACAGAGAGAGACACAGAGAGAGCCACCCCTGCTACGATGGAGGGCGAGAGAGACAGAAAGAGCTTCGCCAAAGTGCACACCAGCCCTGCTCCCCTCCTGCAAACCAGCCCTAATTATCTGCTATGCTTCCTGCTGTGAGGCACACCAAGAGACACACAGCGAGAGGGAGAGAGAGACACACACACACACAGATCTGCACCTCTCAGTGTCCTCTGGGTCTTAGCACACATTGCATTCCTGGTTGCAATGGGCTTTCTTGCTAGTAAATAAATAACACTGCTCTTTCCTGAATGGCACTGAGATGATTAAATAATACAAATGCTTGCACCCCTTCTAACCTTTGTCCCATCCCAAAAGATGAGGGTGGGGGGACAGGAAAAAGAGCCGTTCCCCAATCTGGGTACTGTGTGATGCCCGGTCTATAAATAACAAGGCTGCTACTCTACAGAATTTCCTTGTGGAGCAAAATATGTTTGACAGAAACCTGGCCGAAACAGTTGGTCTGAAAAAGCTGACCCCGCCCAGGGAAGTCTCTTCTCATCCAGTCGTGGAAGCTAAGCCCTGGCCAGTGCTTGGAGGAGAAGCCGCCAAGAAGCCCTCGGTTCCTATGCAGGGCCAGGCCAGGGCCCACCACCTCTGGACGTCTCTTGTCATTAGTTGGCTGCATCATGACAGCCCCCGTGGGGGTGGGGTGAGGAGAGAGACCAGCAGATTAATAAAGCAGCCCCTTAACCAGCATTCTCAAATCCTTCAAAGTGAGCTACCTCTCTGCACACTGCAAAATCGGTTCGTCTTCAGAAGAGGAAGGATGAATTAGAACGTTCTTCCAGTTAATAGCGCCAATTCCATGTTTCCCCTTCCCCCAAATTCTTGAGACTAAAAAAAAATTACAGTTATTTTAATCTCTTTGCAATGTCAGTGCTTTATTTCAGCTCTTTCTTGGTGTTTACAGCTTCTTAGAAGCCAAAAGCTATAAGCTAAATGTCTCTGCCTCCACTCCTGTACTGCTCAAAGTAGCCACTAGATGGCCCTGATTCTACACCTTTGATGAAAACCCATCTTTTCCTTCAAAGTCCTCTGTGGATGGAAAGCCCCATTTCTCATTTGTGCTGAGTTTCCTAGCCTCACTTTTCCTCCTACTGTTTTGCAATATAGTTTCACTCCACACCAGCAGATTCCAAAAATAATGTGGTGGCATGCCAAAGGCACCCATCACATTGACGGAATCGGATTGTGGCCAATATTATAAAGAGGAGACAATTTCCTGGGTCCGAAGAGTTCTGATCTCATTTTTCTCCTGGGCAGACTTCATGCCATCCAGTCACTAGGAGGCAGTAGAAGAAGAAGAAGAAGAAGAAAAAGAAGAAGAAGAAGAAGAAGAAGAGTTGGTTCTTATATTCCGCTTTTCCCTACCCGAAGGAGGCTCAAAGCGGCTTACAGTCGCCTTCCCATTCCTCTCCCCACAACAGACACCCTGTGAAGTGGGTGAGGCTGAGAGAGCCCTGATATCACTGCCCGGTCAGAACAATTTTATCAGTGCCGTGGCGAGCCCAAGGTCACCCAGCTGGCTGCATGTGGGGGAGTGCAGAATCGAACCTGGCATGCCAGATCAGAAGTCCGCACTCCTAACCACGACACCAAACTGGCTCCTTAGGGGGTTTACCCTTGAGTTTTGTTTCTTCCCACTTTGTATTTATTTTTACATTTCGGATAATAGTGAATAGTCCCAACGTGAAATGGACTGACTTGATCTGGGGAGCCAAGGACCTCCATCTGCAAGACCTGAGCAGGGCTGCTGGACTTGGGGGAGAGCATTACGGGAATCATGGGCTGCCCAAAGGGTGTTTCAGAGAGCATACAAGAGTATAAGAAGGACGGTCTAAAAATTAAACCAAACAGAGAAAAACAGACCTATCCAATGGTGATACAATAAATATATTCATAAAAGAAAGAAAAGTGTCCTATTTTTGTAGTTTTCCTTATCTCTTTATTCTGTAGGTCTTCTGTCAAAATGGAATCCAGGTAATATCCGTATTCAGTGAGATTTCAGGAGACAGCAAGTTCCACTGCAGGGCCAGCCACAGGGCAGTGAGGGTGAGGCCTTCATAAGGACATCTGGGGAGCCCTGCTGGATCAGACCAGGGGTCCATCTAGTCCAGCCTCCCATCTCACACAGGGGCCAACCAGTACCTCTCGAAGGGCAACAACAGGGCAGAGAGGCTGAGGCCTTCCTAAGAACACCAGAAGAGCCCTGCTGGATCAGACCAGGGGTCCATCCAGTCCAGAATGCCGTGTCACACAGGGGCCAGGCAGTTCCTCTGCAGGATCAGCCGCAGGGCAGAGAGGCCGAGGCCTTCCCCTAATAAGGACCCCAGAAGAGCCCTGTGGGGTCAGACCAGGGAGGGCCCATCTAATCCAGCCTCTCGTCTCACACAAGGGCCAGCCAGTTCCTCTGCAGGGCCAGCAACTGGACAGAGAGGCCGAGGCCTTCCACTGAGAAGAGCCCTGCTGGTTCAAACCACCACCCAGTCCAGCCTCCAGTCTCACACAGGGGCAAGCCAGTTCCTCTGGAGGGGCAAGAACAGGCCAGAGAAGCCAAGGCCTTTGCTAGATAAGAGTCTTAGAAGAGCCCTGCTGGGTCAGTCAAGGGAGGGTCCATCCAGCCTCCTGTCTCACATAAGGGCCAGCCAGTTCCTCTGCAGAGCCAGCCACAGGGCAGAGAGGCCAAGGCCTTCACTAGATAAGAGCTTTAGAAGGGCTCTGCTAGGTCAGACCAGGGAGGGCCAATCCAGTCCAGCCTCCCGTCTCACAGAATCCTAGAGTTGGAAGGGGCCATACAGGCCATCTAGTCCAACCCCCTGCTCAACGCAAGATCAGCCCAAAGCATCCTAAAGCATCCAAGAAAAGTGTGTAGCCAACCTTTGCTTGAAGACTGCCAGTGAGGGGGAGCTCACCACCTCCTTAGACAGCCTATTCCACTGCTGAACTACTCTGACTGTGAAATTTTTTCCCCTTATATCTACCCTATATCGTTGTACTTGAAGTTTAAACCCATTACTGTGTGTCCTCTCCTCTGCAGCCAACAGAAACAGCATCCTGCCCTCCTCTGTGACAACCTTTCAAATACTTAAAGAGGGCTATCATGTCCCCTCTCAACCTCCTTTTCTCCAGGCTGAACATTCCCAAGTCCCTCAACCTATCTTCATAGGGCTTGGTCCCTTGGCCCCAGATCATCCTCATTGCTCTCCTCTGTACCCTTTCAATTTTATCTACGTCCTTCTTGAAGTGAGGCCTCCAGAACTGCACACAGTACTCCAGGTGTCTGACCAGTGCCGTATATACTGGGACTATGACATTTTGATGTGATGCCTCTGTTGATACAGCCCAAAATGGCATTCACCTTTTTTACCGCTGCATCACACTGCCTGCTCATGTTTAGCTTACAATCCACAAGTACCCCAAGGTCTCGTTCACACACAGTGTTACCTAGAAGCGTATCCCCCATCCAGTAGGCATGCTTTTCATTTTTCTGACCCAGATGCAGAACTTTACACTTATCTTTATTAAACTGCATCTTGTCATCTGCAAACTTGATGAGTAGTCCCTCCACCCCCTCATCTAGATCATTAATAAATATGTTAAAAAGTACCGGGCCGAGCACTGAGCCCTGAGGTACCCCGCTACTCACCTCTCTCCAGTCTGATGAAACACCATTGACAACAACTCTTTGAGTGCGGTTCTCTAACCCAGTGGTCACCAACCTTTTTATCACCGTGGACCGGTCAACGGTCATAATAGGAGGTGGGGGGGGGCTGATGGCCAATTGGAAGTGATGGTCCAGGTCAACCTCAACCAAATGCCTGGTGGAGGAGCTCCCTTTTGCAGGCCCTGTGGAACTGTTTGGGTTCTGTTCCACCAGGTGGGGGCCAGAATGGAGAAAGCTCTGGCCCTGGTTGAGGTCAAGCGGGCTCCCTTGGGGCCAGGGACCACCAGGAGGTTGGAGGTGGTAGAGCGCAGGGCTCTCTGAGGAGTGTAGGTGGAGAGGCGGTCCCTCAGGTAAACTGGGCCCAGACCGCGTATGGCCTTAAAGGTGATAACCAAAACCTTAAGCCTTATCAAAAGCTTTACTAAAATCCAAGTAAGCAACATAAACCGAATTTCCACGATCCAGCAAACCTGTTACTTGGTCAAGAAAGGAAACCAGGTTGGTCTGACAGGACCTGTTGGAGACAAATCCATGCAGACTTCCTTGGATCACCAAATTGTCCTCCAGATGTTTGCAGATCGCTCCCTTTAATATCTGCTCCATTATCTTCCCCACAACAGAGGTCAGACTCACTGGTCTGTAGTTTCCCAGGTCATCCTTCCTCCCTTTTTTGAAGATTGGAATAATGTTTGCTCTCTTCTCCTCTGGGGCATCTCCAGTCCTTAAAAAGGTCCTGAAGATGATGGACAAGGGTTCTGCAAGTTCTCCAGAAAGTTCTTTGAGCACTCTCGGGTGCATTTCATCTGGCCTAGGGGATTTGAACTCATCCAGTGCAGCTAAATGCCTCTCGACAACCTCTCTGTCCATGTTAACCTGCCACCCAGACACTATCCTTTGGCTATGGCCATCTCTAGATGTGTCTAAACCCTTTGACCTGTGGAAAAAAATATGTAAAATAGGCACTAAGCCTTTCTGCTTTCTCTGCATCCTCCGTTAGAGTTTGTCCATCTGCGCCCAACAGTGGGCCTATTGCCTCCTTTACGTTTGTTCCTCACATAACTGAAAAATCTTTTCTTGTTACAATGGGCTTCACACAGGGCCAGCCAGTTCCTCTGGATCAGGCTTTCTCAACCAGGGGTTTGTGAATCCCTGGCATGTGTTGATGGCCCTGAAAGGGTTTCTCCAATTGGGCAGGAGTAAACTTTTAATATACTTTTTAAATTTTAAATATGGACATGTTGACCCCCCCCCCGATGGGCCTGAAAGGGATGGGAAGTGGGGGGGGGGGGAACCTCAGATGGACACGTACACAGCTGTGCTTCCCAACCATATTGTGCCTGATTGGGGCATTTCTGGCGTTTCTTGAAGTCTGAAGAAGGTTTCAGGATTTTCTCAACTCTAAAAAGATTGCAGAGATTAATAAAGGATCCACAAGCATGCTACAATCCTACTTTTAAATGGCCCTCTTGTCAGTGTTTTCTGTTTGCATCTGTATTCTACCCTTCCCCAGAAGCACAGGGCAAATTACAGTATTGAGGCTTTTGAGGCTTTTGAACTCTGGTGCTGGAGAAGACTCTTGCGAGTCCCTTGGACTGCAAGGCGAACAAACCGGTCAGTCCTAGAGGAGATCAGCCCTGCCTGCTCCTTAGAAGGCCAGATCCTGAAGATGAAACTCAAATACTTTGGCCACCTCATGAGAAGGAAGGACTCCCTGGAGAAGAGCCTAATGCTGGGAGCGATCGAGGGCAAAAGAAGAAGGGGACCACTGAGAATTAGGTGGCTGGATGGAGTCACTGAAGCAGTCGGTGCGAACTTAAGTGGAATTCAAGGAATGGTAGAGGACAGGAAGGCCTGGAGGATCATTGTCCCTGGGGTCGCGATGGGTCGGACACAACTTCGCAATTGGTTATTGTAATTTTATGTGATAGTTATGGATTTTAAGGGAGGGGTTTTTATGTGAGCCGCCTCAAGACTTCGGGGGGAGGAGGGATATAAACAAAACAACAACAACAATAATAATAATAATAACAACAACAACAACAAAAAGAATATCCCTCCCCCAGCACCGCATCCTTAACAGGGGGAAGGGGGTTTAGAATAGAACCACACAGATGTAGATTGGGTCAGATAGGAAGACCAAATTTTTTTAAAGATGTTATTCAGCCGCCCCAGCCACTTAATGAAAATTTATGGAATTATTGTTTTATTATTATTATAGGGGTCAATTTCCCCCCAGAATTTCTTTGGGATGTAAGTTCTGAAAACTGCAATCCTTTACACATTCTTGACATAAGGGATGTAATATACTGTCAAGTAGCTGCTTTAGTTTTTTTTTAATCCTTTCCTTTTCTGCAAAGGCCAGCTTTGACCTCAAACGGGATGTCGCTATGAAAGGAAATGTATCCTTTGCTCCACCATTGGGGCTATTAGCAGGACTCTCCCCTTGGCCAGCCCTGGTGCCTGGCTTTCTGCTGATAAAGTACCACAATGCGGAGCACGGCTGATCCTGTTTGCCTCCTGCTGGCCTGGGCACGCGGCAGGATTTGGCTCCTGATGCCTTTTCCCTGGCTCAGGGCTTCAATCATTTGGAGTGGCTCAGTAAGCACAAAATGTTGCTGCTCTCTTCCAATTTCAAATTGGTACAGATATATTTTTTTCCTGGCAGTCAAAATTCCCTTGTGCACACACGCGTGTGTTCGTTCGTGCTCTCTCTCTCTCTCTCTCTCTCTCTCTCTCTCTCTCTCTCTCTCTCTCTCTCTCTCTCTCTCTCTCTCATAAACACACAAACACATACATAGAGCCCAGTTCATCTGAAATAGCTCTGGGCTTCATAGGGCCATTTTGGGACACAATGCTGCAAACTGTGTCCTTTGTAAAAATGGTATTCTAGAATTTACATATTGGGCTCAAATTCCCATGCCAGCTTGGAACTGCCCTTGGGTTCCTCTTGGCTTGAAAACGTCTAGGTGCAAATTTTCAAGCTAGAGTTAACCCTTGTTTGTGGAGCTGCATCTCCTGCACAAGCTGCCTGAGCAGTTTCTTGGGACTACCCAATTTGGGAGAGTGCTGATGCCCCAGAGGAGCAGCTCCTCACAGCCCCTGGCAGAACATGGGATGATTAGCCTGGCGTTCTCCCGCTATTACAATTGATCTCCAGATGACTGAGATCAGTTCTTCCAGAGAAAATGGCTGCTTGAGAGAACAGACTCCTAGGCAATATGCCCTGCTGTTCCCTCCCTCCCTCCTTCCCCCAAATCTCCAGATAGCTCCCAAACCAGAGCTGGATGTCCTAGCAGCTCAGGAGATGCCTGAGGATTGGGGTCAGGGTCTTTGGTTCCTTGCTTAGGGGTGCCATTTGCCTTAGGGTGTGTGTGTGTGGGGGGGGCACCTCCTGTCCCTGGCCTCCAAGCCCTGCCTGGGCTCATTACTTCTGGGGAAGCAAAAATGGGGGAAGGGTAGAAGCAGTGTTGCAATGACCATTCCACTTGTATCTTGACTATTTTGGACAGGCTTTGTCAGCAGGGTTTGGAGAAACCCGGGCGTTTCTTGACAGCCCTGGAAGGGTTTCCTGAATGGGTGGGAGTTAATTAATTTTTTGAAATATTTTTTGCAATTGTTAAACACGACTCAGGTTACATGAATATATTCTGCACACTACTGACACTTCTGGGGTTAAAAAGTTGATAAAAGCTAGGACAACAGGTTATAGGCCAGGCTGGGATATTTATTATATTTATTTTATAAATATTATTTTATAATACAGTCACGAGGGATGTTATCAACTCACCATAACATCTGAGTGTTTTTAAACAGTGAAGATTGTTTTAGAGCAGGCTTTCTCAACTTTCTAATGTTAAGGAACCCCTGAAACATTCTTCAGGCTTCAAGAAGTTATGGCAGCAGGCCACGCCTTCCGGCCACACCCCCAGAAGTGACATCACCCAGGCATTCCCACGGGATATGACGGCGTGCTCCGTCGCCCCCACCCCCATGCCCATCCACCCCTCCATCACCACCTCCCATGCAGGGACAAGCCTCGGTCAGCAAGGATCTTTATGGCCAGGGTCCCACTCCCGCAAGGCCCATCATTGGCCATTTTGGGGGGAGGTCAACATAACCATATATAGTCAAATCACATGATTTTGTTTAAAAAAAAATCAGCTCCCACCAATCAGCAAAACCCTTCCAGGGCTGTTGAGAAAGCACAGGCTTTCAGGAAACCCCAGTTGAGAGAGCTTGTTCCAGAGGGCAGCCGTGGTCTGTACTGGAGTCCAGAGGCATCCTTGAAACACACCCAGTATGGAGGGGGGAGGAAATGAGCCTTTGAGTGACAAAGCTTAGACTACCCCTGGCTTAGACCAGGGGTAGTCAAACTGCGGCCCTCCAGATGTCCATGGACTACAATTCCCAGGAGCCCCTGCCAGCGTTCGCTGGCAGGGGCTCCTGGGAATTGTAGTCCATGGACATCTGGAGGGCCGCAGTTTGACTACCCCTGGCTTAGATGAAGGGAGAGTTGACTCCCCAATGCTTGTTGGTCCCTCCGGTGCTCCTGGACTCCCGTCTCACAAGAGAACCCTCAAACTTCTGTCAAGTTGGCAGTCTGGAGGTGTCTTGAAGTAGTTGGAGGCTTCTGATTGTGATTGCATTAATTCATAAAGCCCCATTCATTATGCTCTCTGCTGCACGCGGCAGCTGGATCGCTCGATTTCTCTCTTCATAAGGTGAAGGGAATGCCAAATGGCATTACAATAGACACTTCAAAGAAATTTCGTGGAGAAGAGGGAAATAATGTGGGGACTATTTATCTGCCAGAACACGCACAATAACATCAAAGCCAGTGAGGGGGAATGTCTGATTGGGACACCTACACAATGCAAGCATGAGATTGTGCCAAGTGAATAACATGAATCCGGAAATCCTGGGCTCTCATGCAGATTAAAAAAAAAAAAAAAGACTCCTAAGTATACAACAGAAGAATGGGCCTCATGCCTTTCCTTAAGCCCTTTGGTTGTGAAAGTGAGTGGTTAAACTGTAGTAAGGGATAAGCCGTCCATGTTAAGTAGTTTGAGCAGGTTGCCTATGTGAGACAGTATGATGCTCTCAATGTGAAAGCCAGAGTGGTTCAGTGGTTAGGAAGTGAGCCACGATGGATTCCCCACTCCCCCGCATGCAGCCAGTTGGATGACCTTGGGCTCGCCACGGCACTGATAAAACTGTTCTGACCGAGCAGGAATATCAGGGCTCTCTCAGCCTCACCCACCCCACAGGGTGTCTGTTGTGGGGAGAGGAAGGGAAGGAGATTGTAAGCCGCTTTGAGAGTTCTTCTGGACATATCTTTACACCGCTCCATGGGAGCAGTATAAACAAAAGGCTAAGGGCTGTGTGGGAGGGCTTGGTCCAGGATGGGGGGGGGCAACAATTGGCCCCCTGCCCCCACACTGACAAGCGGAGGGCTCAATCGGCTGTTACGAAGTGCCAGCTGATTGGGCCCTCCTCTTGTTAGCCCGCCTCCCAACCCGTCCACCCCCCAACCTGGCCTGCCTTCGGCTGCCAGCCGCCATTTCGGCTGCCAGCCGCCATTTTGCTCTGCTCTAGCAGGTAGCCGCCAGGTAGCCGCCGTCAAGGCCTGTGGAAGAGAGAGGTCTGCCTCGGCCAGTAACACCTGAGAGCAGGAAGGCTGGGGCTTGAATCAGGACCCTTGTACACAAAAAGCAAACTGAATAGTTCCCCCTCACATAAAGTGGCAGGCTATTTGATTTCATATTGGGCTCAAATATGCCAAAATCAGCTGAAACACATCAACAATTTGCAATGATTCCAAATGCAGTTTTGAGGTCAAAAAGAATACGAAAAATGTGTTCCAATTTTACATTTGAAATTCTGCTTTCTAGTCTCCACTTGCAGATTAAGAGGTTGTTAAGAGTTCTTTTACAGCAGTGAAGCACCTCTAGATGACCTGTGGAAATGGCCCCTGAAAGGTCTGTGTTCCCGTGCAACTCGGATGCTGGCATCCAGGAGAGATGAAGTCTTAGGATTCCAGCCACTCAGGGGCCGTTCCTTATTCTGGCCGTCAACCTGGAGAGATTGATGCTGTTCCTTCATTTTGGCGCAGTACAATTTTGTCATGGAAATGAGACATCCATCAGTCAAGGCAGCCAGTCGCTGATGAACTGCGTGCTTTTCTACCACTGAGAACCCCAACAATTTCCGCTCCTGTGAATCGCCAAGAGAGCCATAAATCCCTGCATTGCCAGAGCTGAAAGTTGCTCTGCTAGGAGCAACTGTGATAATAAAATGCCTCAAAGCCCCAGACTGGCTAAACGAATAATGACATGAGACTCTTAGACTCCCAAGTTTCGGTGGTGGCTCAGTCTGTGAAAACTGTAGGAAAGACACCAAAACCGACCAAAGCATTTACATTTAGGGTGTGGTGCATGGTACTTCTTGCCCTTGGCCATGTCTGTTTCGTTGGAACAGGGGTAGTCAAACTGCGGCCCTCCAGATGTCCATGGACTACAGTTCCCAGGAGCCCCTGCCAGCGAATGCTGGCAGGGGCTCCTGGGAATTGTAGTCCACGGACATCTGGAGGGCTGCAGTTTGACTACCCCTGTGTTGGAATATGCAAAATCTGTCATGACTCAGGAGCATATACGGGAGATCCTGCAGGGTATTTAGCATAGTTAGAATAGGAGCTTCCTACTATTTTTCAAATGATCACCTCCAACATCCTTTTGAGACTTCCTGCTCCTTTGAGTCCACTTCCTGCCTGCTTGCCTCCACAACAAAAACAGTGGAAGCAGAGAACAGTTAGGACTCTCTCTCTCTCCCTCTCCCTCCCTCCCTCCCAAGTTGTTTCTTCAGTGAGGCTGTTTCTGCACAGAGAACTCACCCAACCATTATGTCGTGCTGTCCTCTGGTTTTTTGCCCCACCTCCCCCAACGTACCCCCAGATTTGTGTCCCCACATGACAGCACAGGTACAGGGAGTAAAAATGTTCCACTGTTTTTTTTAACTTGCCAATCATTGTCATGTGGTGGAAACTCCCAATCATCTTCCAGTGCCATTTTTGTCGCATTTCAGCTCCCTCCCCCCAAGTCTGGAATCATTTTTTTAAATCATGTATTAACGCAAAACCATAGCAGCACAAACAAGGGATACAAAAAGGGGGACTGTTTTATCACGCTACACCCCCCCCCCCCACACACACACACATGCTCAGACTAAAGCCAACTATGAAGTAGAATGCTAAAAAAAGAGAAAGAAGGAAAGGTGCTGGCCAAATGTGGTGGGTGGGGTTGCTATTTCGGTATATTGGAATTGCGTTGTAACGCAATCTGACATGTTTTTTTTTTCAAAGCCAGGAAAGATAGTGAGGGTAGATGATGGAAGTGACACTTGTGCGGTAGGGTTATGCATGGTGGCATCCAAAGCAGACCATTCCAGGCTGAAGCAGCCAGCACTGCGGGGGGAGGGGGGAAGGAGGCGCGGTTGCCAGCGCACAACTTGGTACCTGCATGTATGCACCAACTGGCGCACTGGCACCCAGGCCTCCCCCCCACCACGCTGACTGCTTTGGCCTGGAACGGCTGCTTGAGACGCGCACAACCGTATGTGGTGTGGGGGTGGGAGCAATGTCTGGGAATGCCCGACTAGGGATGGCCCAAGTATTCCTGCTTGTGCATGGCCCAGCCCTGAGATACATCCTGTTCAATCCCACATCAAAAAATGATTTCTGAGTATTCCCCTTTCCTCCTTTCTTCCTTTCTTCGGCAGAGTCTGCACTTACTTTGTTTATTCCATTGTCAATCCTGTTGAATTCAGATTGATTTGAACTTGTTTCTTCCTCTTCCCCTCCTCCCCATTGAAACAGGAAAGTGTTCTGCATGTGGTTAAGGTAGTTCAGAAATGGGGGGGGGAGAGCCACGCCTCTTTCTTTCTTTTCTTGAGGGGGCGGAGCCAAGCAGGGAGCCTCTTTCTTTTCTTGGATGGGGGGGAGAGAGGATCGAAGAAGGCAGAGGAGGGAGAAAAAATCCAAGACCGACAGAAGTTGAGAGAAATTAGGGGCTTCTCCTTTAAGGCAAGCTTGTCACATGGCCACCTTTGGCCAATCAGAGCATCTCTACCACAGAGGTAATCCGAATCTTGAAATATTGAGGGTTAAAAGCACTCTAAGCCATCGTACAATAAATAACTCCGGATCAGTCCTTCTTGCTGCAGAAGGAAAATTTAAATCGCCCAAAATCAAAACGGAAATCGCATTCTGTGTAGACGGCAGGGACTGCATCGACCTGGGATTGGAATAAAAGCTCAGTGCCGTTTACACCTTCCTCTCCCTTCCAACTGGTGCCTGATTATCTCCAAGGCCCTCAGCTTGAAGTAGGCAATCCCCCCTCCTCACAGCCATGATGTTCCCACATAGAATCTAAGTGTGACTCAGTTCCTTGCATCAGGTTCCCACTCCATCCCCACCCCCCAGGCTTAATAGCTTCATCTTTTCCCCAAACCATTAAGCTACCCCAAGTTAATCCCAAAATGGAGCATGGTTTGTTTGGAGAACATGTCCATAAATGTTCAAAATGCCTTGTTTGTGAGCCTAGTGGAAACAGCATGTTAGTGCGCTAATGTCAAGAGTGGGCCCATTTATGGGGAAGTAATGTGTGAGTGGCTGCCCCTGCTGAGACTGGCGTTGTTCAGCGGGGGGAAAGAGTAGCCGGCCTGGCTGAACTCCTGGGTCTTTTCTTGGGAAAAGCTTCCTTGGGAAAAGCTCCTCATTTACAAGCTCTGCTGAGAATCTTCTGCCTCGCCCTCGGCAGTCTGGGGCTTGCAAATGGGTAAGGGGCAGATATGAGCAGCAGCCAACTAAAACAGGTTCACCTGCCACCTCGAGGGCATTTCTCTCCAAAGAATCCTGCTGAATTGAGTAGGCCTCTTCAGAACTAAGTGCCTCGGAGGCTCCAGTTTTTGCATTCTTAGCCCAGAGAATTCTCCACGAGAGAAATGAATTGATTTCTTTCATTCAGACCCCGTCTTTCCCCCCAAAGCTCAGGGCAGAATCAGAGGCTTGTCCCATTTTATCCTTACATCACCCTTGGGAGGTCGATTAACAGGTCCCTGGAGAGAGCCGACCTGAGCAGCTTCTGTGGTGCAAAAGCCAGCACTGAAGAGGCCTAGCTGTGCCAGGAGCAGATCTGGCCTCACACGGTCCTTCCTCCAATAACCGGCAGCTCTGTGGTAGAGCTGCCAGCCCAGTGCGGAACAGCCCTAAGAGACGGGCACAGAGTCCCAACAAATAGTGTCGCACCCCACCCCCACTGCAACATCACCTTCTGGGCATGGTCAGGAGGAACCTCGCCCTGTGGGTTAGGAGCAGCAGACTCTAACCTGGTGAACTGGGTATGATTCCCCACTCCTCCTCTACGTGCAGCCAGCTAGGTGACCTTGAGGCAGCTACAGTTCTCTTAGGGCTGTATTCACAGAGCAGTTCTGTCAGGGCTGTCTCAAGCCCACCTACCTCACAGGGTTTCTCTTCTTGTGATTGTGAGCTGCTTGGGGACTCCTTTGGGTAGTGAAAAGCGGGGTATTAAAAAAACAGGTCTTCTAATACAGAGCTGCCAGCTTAGGGTTGGAACATTTTGTAGATTTTGTTGGTGCAACACGAGGAGGGCAGGGTGTGGGGGAGGGAGGGGCCTCAGCAGGTCCCATAGACCTCACCCTCCAAAGCAACCCTTTTCCTCAGGGGAGCTGATTTTCTTAGTCTGGAGATCAGCTGTCATTTGAGGAAGGGCTGAGAGTTGGAGCCTCTGCTTGGCCTGCAGGAGGTCCCAGGTTCAATCCCCATCCCCTCTACTTAAAAGGACCAGGTGGCAGGTGAGGTGGAAGATCTCTGCTTGAGACTGTGGAGAGCTGCTCCCAGTCTGAGGAGACAAGACTGACCCGGGTGGACCGATGGGCTCATTCAGTAGGAGGCAGCAACTTCGCGTATGTTCATGAGGGAGTCAATGAGACACTCCAAAGAGGAAGATCAGAAAGAAGTGAGCTAGAACTGGGCTTAAGGGGGAGGGGCTGTGGCTCCGTGGCAAAGCCTCTGCTTGCCATGCAGAAGTTCACAGGTTCAGTCCCCAGCAGCATCTCCAGTTATGGGGCCAGGCAGCAGGTGATGTTTAAAAAACTTAGCCAAAGACCCTGGAGAGCTGCTGCCAGTCTGGGGAGACAAGACTGACCTGGGTGGACCAATGGGCTGATTCAGTAGGAGGCAGCTTCATCCATCCATCCACTTCCAAGGGAGCTCTGCCTGCAGGTTGGCAACCCTAATGCAAAGGGGGCCTGATTCCCAAAGCCCATGGTGACATGAGGGGTGGGCCTGAAGTACTTGGAAGAGGAGCTATCCAAGCGTCTCCATGTGCCCCCCCCCCATTGCAAACTCCGGATGCAAGCCAAGGCCCCCCCCCCCCTCGTCATAGAATCCTAGAATCCTAGAATCATAGAGTTGGAAGGGGCCATACAGGCCATCTAGTCCAACCCCCTGCTCAACGCAGGATCAGCCCTAAGCATCCTAGAATCCTAGAATCATAGAGTGGGAAGGGGCCATACAGGCCATCTAGTCCAACCCCCTGCTCAACACAGGATCAGCCCTAAGCATCCTAGAATCATAGAATCATAGAGTGGGAAGGGGCCATACAGGCCATCTAGTCCAACCCCCTGCTCAACACAGGATCAGCCCTAAGCATCCTAGAATCATAGAATCATAGAGTGGGAAGGGGCCATACAGGCCATCTAGTCCAACCCCCTGCTCAACACAGGATCAGCCCTAAGCATCCTAAAGTCGTGTGTCCATCTGGGTACAAAATGGCCCAGGAGAACCACAACTGCATCCAAACCAGACTGCCGTCAGGCTGCTTGGCTGCCAGGAAGCATGTAGGCAAGTGGTTTGCCAGGGCATCTCAGCCAGAGCACGTTGTTCAGGAAACGAGAGTTTTCAGGCAGCTACATCTATATCTATTATTTACTATTAATTTTTCTCATGATTAAATGCTTTGGGCATTCGGTCGAGGAAGGGGCTTAACTGCAAATAGCAAATAATTAATGGCCAGAGCTGCAGTTGTGGTATTTGCTTAGACATTTCGCAATTACCAGCTAATGAATGGGGTCTTCCAAGTCTGTCTACATTTGCTCACAGTTTAGGAAAACAAAAAATAAAGTGCTTCACTCGGCAGTAGATTTGGATCAAACACCTGTAATAAGCAGTCAAGAGGAGGAAATTTTCATCGTAGCCGTAGGGGCAGCAAATGGGATGTGGCAAAATGAAAGAATTCAGTTGTTGGAACATTTTTATGTCCGGCTTCAGAATTTCTTCCGAATATTTGTTCTTACCCCTTGATATAATTTTCTTGTTCTTCGTCCTGAACTTTGCACTCTAGTTGGCTTTCCAAAGGGGGCTGTTTACAATTATTTTTAAAGGTGAATTTACTGATAAATACGAATGGGCAAGGTCTCTTTTTGTTCAAAAGGGGGGGGGATGCAAAGAGGGAGTTTCAAATGGCAGAAGAGGCCTTGTAAGACCCGCAGTTTCCCCTTCCCTGCTCAGTTTAGCAGGGCGGGGTGTACTGAATTTTGTATTGACAGCTTCCTGATTCACAATGTTGACTTATTTCTTGCCAGATGCAGGGTTTCGTGAGACTTGAACAATTATCATGTGTGTTTGTGTGTACTCCAGTGCTGCCAAGTCTCCCCTGGCCATCGGGGGCTAGGTTGGGAAACTCCAAAACATCCATTCTCTCCAGGGGAACTCATCTTTGTTGCCTGGAGATGAGCTGTAATTCTGGGGGATCCCCAGGCCCCACCTGGAGGCTGGCACCCCTAGTGCTCCGTGTGTGTTTGGGAGAGATGTCTTACAAGAGAGGTACCATGTCAAATCAGCCTCACGTCTGTGCTGGGCTTGTGAAGATGGCACTTTGGCTAGCACTTAACTCTGAGAACCAGCATGGTGGAGTGGTATGGATTAGGATCTGGGAGACCCAGGTTCGAATTCCCACTCTGCCAAAAAACCTTGTTGGGTGACCTCAGGTGAGTCACACACTTTCTAACGTACCTCAAAGGGCTGTCGCAAGGATAAAAGGGAGGAGAGGAGAATGTCAATGACGTGAGCCACTTTGGACCCCTTTTGTGTGAAAAAACAGGTTATAAATAATTTAGTTTAATTAACTCTGGTTTTAAAAAGTGGTTCAAAATGTGGCCGCAAAAGTCCTGGGGTGGGGAAACTCAGTGAAAAGCACACATCATACTGGTTCTTGCTTAGCTGCATCTGCTCCAGATTGGAGATTCAAGGTGCTGTTCTTAACCTTTAAGACCCTGAAAAGGTTGGGGCCAGCCTACCTGCAAGACTGGCTTTTCCTTACAATCCCCAAAGAACACTTAACCTCATCCCCTACCCAAAGGCCTCAGGTACTTGCCTTCGACATCTGGATATTAGTTTTTTAGATCTTTATAAATGTCACATGTTTTAAATGTGATTAATTGCATTACAACATATATATTTTTTTCCTGCCATGAGTCCAGGTTCAACGCAGGGGTTGGGTTATATATATTTAAAAATAAATGAAATAAATAACAATTTCTCCCCAGGAGGGCCCAGACTAACTCAGCTTCTGCCTCCTTATTCCCATTCTTCTCTGCTGGGACGGCATGCAGGCCATTTCACTCCTCCTCTCCCTCTCTCCCTTTTTCCTGATCTCTTTCACACCATTTGCTTTTGTTCATTTTTGTCCTGGTCTGAAACAGCCCCAGTGTCTCAAAGCAGCCCAGAACCAGAAACAAGGGTCTCTTGTAGGGACTCAGTCCATTGGAAAACCTCTGCCCTTGCTCTGGGAGTGGAGTCCCTCCTTTTATCAACCTCTGGCTCTCTCGCTTAGGAAGTCATCCGTTCGCGGTCTTGTCTGGAGAGAGAAGATACTTACGGGACACGCATCTGTATGGATCAGAGATCCCCCAAGACAAACAATCAGAATGCTTCTCTCTCTCTCTCTCCCTCTCTCTCTCCCGCTGTGAGGGCAATCTGTCATCTGCAGCAGCTGACTTAGATTGCACTTTGAAGGCAGCCAAGAGCTGATGCCCAGAGAGAGGTCACGGGGTGACCCAGGAAGACTTTTCCAGCCCCGATGTCAGCCTAATGGCTTTCTATTTTCAGACACTCTTTTCATTTCCCTTTGCCTTCCAACTCTGTCTTCCTCTTGGTTTTCTCGCTGGCAGACTAAATTTTACATCTTCCTGAGGCTGGCAATGTGCCTGCTGAACAAAAGACGTTTTCTGTAAAGTTTAGGGAGGCCACTGGGGTTGCCAACTACCAGGTGGTGGCTGGAGATCTCCCAGAGCTGCAACAGAAATCAAGTCCTCTGAGGAAGTGGCTGCTTTGAATGGGGGACGCTCCCCACACTAAGCCGCCTCCCCCTCCCAAATTCCACCTTCTCCAGCTGGCCCCATCCCCAAATCTCTATGAATTTCCCAAGCTAGAGCACACAGGGAGAAATATCAACAACCTCGGATATGCAGATGATACCACTCTAATGGCAGAAAGTGAAGAGGAACTAAAGAGCCTGTTGATGCGGGTGAAGGAGGAGAGTGCAAAAGTTGGCTTGAAACTCAACGTCAAGAAAACGAAGATCATGGCATCCGGCCCTCTCAATTCCTGGCAAATAGATGGGGAAGAAATGGAGATAGTGACAGATTCTATTTTCATGGGCTCCAAGATCACTGCAGATGGGGACTGCAGCAAAGAAATTAAAAGACGCTTGCTCCTAGGGAGGAAAGCTATGGCAAATCTAGACAGCATCCTAAAAAGCAGAGACATCACCCTGCCAACAAAAGTGCGTTTAGTCAAGGCTATGGTCTTCCCAGTTGCAATGTATGGCTGCGAAAGCTGGACCATAAAGAAGGCCGAGCGTCAAAGAATCGAGGATTTTGAACTCTGGTGCTGGAGAAGACTCTTGCGAGTCCCTTGGACTGCAAGGCGAACAAACCGGTCAGTCCTAGAGGAGATCAGCCCTGACTGCTCTTTAGAAGGCCAGATCCTGAAGATGAAACTCAAATACTTTGGCCACCTCATGAGAAGGAAGGACTCCCTGGAGAAGAGCCTAATGCTGGGAGCGATCGAGGGCAAAAGAAGAAGGGGACAACAGAGAATGAGGTGGCTGGATGGTGTCACTGAAGTAGTCTGTGCAAACTTGAATGGACTCCGGGGAATGGTAGAGGACAGGAAGGCCTGGAGGATCATTGTCCATGGGGTCGCGGTTGGTCGGTCACGACTTCGCACCTAACAACAACAACAAAGAGCACACAGCCCTAGATGTCACAGATCTCACACCAACTTAGACAGCCATGTTCATTCATAAGCGGAGACTAGAATCTGGACAAACTCCAACAAATAGGTGGAAAAATACTTGTGTTCGTTATCTCTGTATCATGGTAATATTTGCAAGTGGCACTCGGTCAGCAAACCAAACAGCAGGAGACGGAATGTCCTTAATGCAGGAATGTTCCACGTCTCGACGATTGGGTGGCCTTTTCTGTATCTTCTGTGCCCCCCTGCTTCCCCCGTCCTCCACAGCTGGGTGACCTCAGGCTACTCACAGTCATGTTAGAGCTGTTCTCACAGGGCAGTTCTGTCAGAGCTCTCCCAGCCCCTCCTATCTCACAGGGTGTCTGTGGTGGGGAGAAGAAGGGAAGGAGAATGTAAACAGCTTTGAGACTCCTTCCGGTAGAGAAAAGCGGCATCTAAGAACCAACTTTCCTTCTTTCCCCTTGAGTGTCAGTGGGCAGCTCCCAGCTAAGCAAAGTTACGGGGGGGGGGTGGGCAGGGGGCTCTTGGCTCTTCCACCCCAGGTGGGTCTGGAGTAGCTCCCAGAGGTTTGCCACAAAGAGGCTGGCAATGTGCCTGCTGAACATTAGCTGCACTTTTGTGTTTTTTTGGGGGGGGCATTTAATTATCTCCCAATGTGTTCTTTAGACCTTTTCTAGAGAGTCCCCCAAAGTTCGCCAAGCTCTGTTTCTAGTCAGCATGGGCCCAATCCACAGATTTAGGAGCTGCTGAGTAGGCCCTACTGGATGGTTAGCTATCAGTTGAGGATGATATATCACCATCAAGTATTCCTTCTTTTCTGCTTGCCCTGGCCAGAGGAGAAGGGCAGGCAGCTGCCAGCGAATGCTGGCAGGGGCTCCTGGGAATTGTAGTCCATGGACATCTGGAGGGCCGCAGTTTGACTACCCCTGGTCTAAAGCTTTAACAGTGCCCATTCCTGGCCTGAGCTGTCAATTCCCCCAATTTCTAAGATTGTTATTTTTTTTTTAAGCAGACGCATTTCCACTGAAGGACAGGCATAGTGGAAAGATCACCTTATAACGTAACGGGACCAGATTTTAACATTGGTAAAGCGGGACACCATTGTCCAGAGGGGTGGTGGTTCTTGATTAAAAATTTGGTCTACATGGAGCAACAAAAAGTTTCATAGAATGCATAGAATGCAAAAATAGTATTGTAATATATATATATTTTTAAAATTTCAACATAAGTACAATTTGCCAGGTGCCCCCAGATGTCCGTCCAAAAGTGGGACAATCTGGTCACCTTATTATAAAGAAATGACAAGCCAAGCTGCTAGCCCAAGCCTATGATCTGGAGGATAACATGAAGGACGACCAAGCCACCTAGGCTGCCCTGAGCTCCTCAGAGCAAGGGCGGACTAGAAATATTTACGGGGAGTGACGATGATGCAGAATAAGTACCTGCATGCCCTGAAGGTGGCAACCCCCTCTGAATTGTGTTTGCATTTCTTTTTCCTTCATTTTTGCAAAGGGTATGACGGAGTCTACGCAAGCAGCAGAACAATATTTGGCACCTTCACCCCCAGAAAAAAATCGCAGCAGAATGAAGAACAACCAGCCTGTAATTATAATTTATGTTTTCAATTATACTGTAGTCGAATCCCGTCCACTAGAAAACCATCTGGGCAGAGCAGTTATTTCAGAGACATGCCTGCAGCCAAAGTGGGCAGAAAGGAGGATCATTCTTCTTCCAGAAGTGTGCCTTGGTTGCTGTCTGAGCTTGAAAAACTCAAGAGGAGAGTCTTTCATCTGGAGTGAGAGTTTTCCACAGTGAACTTGGCTAATTAGAAGGACTCTTCTGGAGAGTCAGTTGTAACTAGGGCAGAACAGAAGATTATACATGGTCTGGGAATCCCAAACTCATGAGCTGTAAACTGACTCAGGGCTGCCAGGCCTCAGTTAGTGCATGGTGACATCACTTCCAGCATGCACTGGAAATGACATCATCACATCCCTAGCAACCTAGGGGGCTGGCTATGGCATTTGGGTAAAAACTCTATGGTAAAAATGGCTTCTACCATCGAGTTTTTGCACAAATACCAGAATGTTGCCTGGATGTTGCTGCCTATGATGATGTCACCTCCTGTGCAGCACTGGTGACATAGCCTGGCCTTCCTTGTTCTCCTTGTAAGCCTCCCCACTGATCAGCTTGCTCTCTTATATGGGAGCAAGCAATATTTTTCTTAAGGTATTCCAAGCACTGCTGGGCTAACCAAGATTGGTGATAGAGAGCAGGACAGTGGTGGATAGGGTTGGGCGCTTGGGCGCCTGAAGCGGCTGTTTGCTCCTGATGTAGCCAGGGAGGGGGAGGGAGGCACGGGCGTCAGAGTGCCATTGGGCACACACATCCAGGAGCTCCTGCCTCCCTCCCCCCCCTGCGGCGCGGCACTGGCTACGTCGGAAGCGAACGGCCACTTCGGATGCCGAAGCACCCAACCCTAGTGGGGACCCACACCTCCACCGGGGGGGGGGGGAGTCGGCAACCCTAGATCTCTGTAGTCTGGAGATCAGATATAATTTCAGAAGATCTCCTGTTCCCACCTGGAGGTTGACAACCTTGCTGTTCCCTCAATTTCTCTTATATGGGAGCAAGCAGTATTTTTCTTAAGGTATTCCAAGCACTGCTGGGCTTACCAAGACAGTCTTTGAAGAAGACTCCTAGCTCGGTGTCTGTACCGGGGGGGGGGGGGGAGCGCGGGGAGAGGGTCCAGATAAGCAGATCAGCCGTCTTCTGGTGCTTTTGAAGTTTCCTCCCTGTGATCACTTCCCCAGCTGACCTGCTGGTTGCTCGTCATCCTGTATTAGCTTTGGCCAGACTGGCTCTCTGATAAATAAGAAGCAAGGAAATGGCGGGGGGGGGGAGCTGGAGTGGTGGGGCTGGGGGGAGACAGAAGCTGGGGGAACAGCGCCAGAAATTACATGTTGACGGATAAAGAAATGAAGCTGTAATCTCCAAAGGCCACACTGCCTTAAGTGGGGACGTTCAATCAATATGGCGGTGACTGTTATTATTAGATTGGGGGAATTACAGTGAATTACAGTGATGGCCCCCATTATAGCTGAAATGTCTTATTTTCTGCAGCAGGCATTGGACGAGACAGCACACAAAAATTATTTACTTTTCAACAGCATTTAACGTTTTCACTTCCAAGGTAGGTCTTTATGCGGAGCATTTGTTGGTTGGTTTGTTTATTAAGATCTTACATTTATGCGTACGGCCAATCGCAGTGTGATTATGCGTCTGGATAACAACCCAGCTCAGGGCCAGGCAAGCCTTTTCAGTGTCCTTGTGGCTGCCAGAAGGACATGTTGCCCTTCGGGAATGAGGCGAGGGGCCAGTTTGGGTCAGACCCGCAGCATGGCAAGCAGAGGCCTGACTGGGGCTTTCCTGTCCTTGCCTCTTCCACATCCACAGGGGCCTGGAGTGGCTAAGGCAGGGGTAGTCAAACTGCGGCCCTCCAGATGTCCGTGGACTACAATTCCCGGGAGCCCCTGCCAGCATTCGCTGGCAGGGGCTCCTGGGAATTGTAGTCCACGGACATCTGGAGGGCCGCAGTTTGACTACCCCTGGGCTAAGGGAATGCCGAAAGTTCCCTTAAAGTGGGGCAGTCGAGGCCTAAAGAAAGTGTGCCAGGCATGGCAGAGGGCCGGCCCAGCAGCTGCATCATGTGTAAGCAGGGATTAGCTCTGCCCTCCCATGTGGAATTGGCCCCACAGTACCGAATTCCATGGGGGGGAGACCACCTGCTCAAGTGTCCCTTTCCACATTAGACTATACAGCTGGTTCCTTCCACAGCTGTCCTGGACGGCCACTGGGCTCTCTGTACCAACATTTGGACTTTGGATCACAGAGTGCTGAAACCAAATGGCTGCAAACGCAAAAAGCCAAGTTCCAGAAATGTAAAAGCCATCTGGGTGGCCTGTCAGCGTGTCTATAAAAGTGGGAATTGCTTTGAAGGGTCCCCCCCACGCCAAAAGGTGCTCATGAATCATCACCGGGTGCCTTCCATCAACGACAGTCAATCTCTCCTCCTCCCCCCCCCAATACAAAGAGACCCACCTTCTCTGAAAGTTCTGCCAAAGCCCACTGCTGTAAATTGCAACTTGATGGCCTGTCATGGACATGGCACCCGGGGGCCCAAATACTATTACTCAGATGCAGTCACAGTGTGGCCAAAGTTAATAAAACGGATGTCACCTCAAACGCAATTGCACATGCAAGGAAACCAAGGGTCACCCTCGAATGCTCAAAACAAGAGAAGGGGCACGGATTCTGGCCCCCAATCTGCTTCGCTCATCTACGTGGCAAGTAAAAACGGACAAGAGTCAAAGGGAAAGGCTGGGAGGGGGCGTTGCTAGATTTTTGTTCATTCTTATTCTCCTAGCATCTCTTTGGGGAACCTGCCTGGCTTTTTCAGACAGACCAGCTTCTCAGGTTGCCTTGCTATGAATTTAAAATGTCCTTTGTGAGGGATACGCTAAAGGAAACAAATAAGTGAGAAGACTTGATTTCCCACCCATGGAAAATCTGAGGGACTCTCTACTCCCTCTGCACACATTTTTCCCGAAACAGGAGTTGTTCTGCTTTGCCAAACAATCAATCTTTCCCCCTGTGAATGCCAGCAAACCGAGTCATAATGTTGTTTGATTTCATAAAGGGTTTTCATTCAAAAACGTCACCAAACTCTGACAGTATTAAAGGTGACAGCTGGGAGAGCAGCGGAGGCTATTACAGAATGGCATCATGCAAATACTGTTACTGGTAGAAAATGAGAGGGGAATCCTTAAAAGAACCACATTTATGGCCAGTGCACCTCAGGGGTTGCCATCTTCCGCAGCTTGCTGCAAGTCAAGAGTCTGAACATGCACACTGTAAATCCCCTTGGGATAATTTTGTTTTTTACTCCTGTTTTGTCATCATCTGTTTCACTTTTTATAAAATACTAAATTTCATGTATGTCTCTGTTGACCTGTCCCCCTTCTCTCCTGCTACAATGTCTCTTTGTGGCCTCCTCCAGCACCTGAATTTCCATTCCCTTAGGGCAAGAAACTAAACTTCTGCTTGGCTCTTACAGGGCAGGGACAGAGATGCTGCCTGTCATATACCTTTTCTGCACAGCGACTAAGCCCCGGGCCAGCGCTCCTCTGGTTGCGGGACTAATCCCCCGGTGGTGGATCAAATGTCTTTTGGAGAATTTTATGCATGTTTGGATTTTTATGTCATGTTTAGTTGATGGGCAATTCAAGTAGCCTTTTACTATCGTTGCTACTGTTCTTACAGTTGTTGCCTAAACAATTTTCCCCCCTTGGGCAGAGAGAGAATAAATGTGGTGGTGGAAAGCACAAAGGGCTTTTGTGATAATAAGTCTCTCAAAAAGTTAAAAGCGCCCTCGATCACAAGCCATTTCTAATGTGATTAAGAGGAGGGAAAAAAACCCTATTAGAACATCACCGAAAAACAAGTAATCCCAGCTTGAAAACCTTCTTCGCAATTCCTCTGAAAATCTTTATTAACAGGAAATTGTTTCCTCCTTTGTGGACACTGGAAAATTGTTCAGTAACAATTTAATTAAATAACGCAGTATTTCCAAGAGCCAAAAGATTATCATTTTCTTTTTACATTCAATACATTTCTTTTTTTCAGTTTGGCGTGATTCATTCAAATGACTCAACCAGTCTTGAACAAGGAAATAATTTAGGCACCGTTTGTTAGCCATAGTGAACGCAGGTGAAGGGTAGGAAAAACAAATATTAATGTCAGGAATTATTCTCTGAGATATGCAACCAAGCCATAATTGCACAGTTAGCCTTCCCCTCCTCCCCAAATTTCTATATTGACTTTTAGTAAGCTCTGCCATGGACAGAGCTTACAGTTGTCCCCTGTGGGATTCCTGGATAAATAGATAAAAATCAAGGACACCAGGGCTGAATCTTCAGGGAGCTTTTATTCCAATCCCAGGTCGATTCAGTCCCTGCCATCTCCACTGAATACAATTTCCATTTTGATTTTGTCTGATTTAAATTTTCCCTCTGCAACAGGCATGATTCTTCCGGAGTGACCCTAGGTTTATCCCACAGTATCCTAGAGTGGATATAGCCCTCAATATTTGAAGAATCGGAATGAGAAAGCATAAGAAAGCATGTGGAGCTCTGCCTGTTTTGAATTTGGGGCTGAACTCTGTGGTAGAGAAGCCCTGATTGGCCAGGGAGTCAGTTCCTGGTTTCCAGGCTTAAAGGGGAAGCCCTAACTTGCCTTAAAGGGGATACCCTAACTTTTCTCAGCAGAAGCTTTAGAAGCCTAAACTTCTCTCAGTAGAGATTTGCTTCTTGGACTTATTCTCTCTCCTCTGCTGTCTCCGATTCTCCCCCCCCCCCCCCTTGTTCAAGAAAAGAAAGAAAGAGTCTCCTGCTGTGCTTGGCTCCCCCCTCCCCTTCTGAGCTTCCCTAACCATGTGCAGAACACTTTTCTGTTTCAATGGGGAGGCGGGGGGGGGGGAGAAGAAGATCCGAGTTCAAATCAATCTGGATTTAGCAGGATCCACAATGGAATAAACAAAGTAAGTGCAGATTCAGCCCAGGACAGCATTTTTTCTGTACTTGTTTTCTGATAAAGGAACAGAAAGAATGAGGGAAGGCTGTGGGTTTTACATCTAGCCTTGATGCTTCCTGGTAGTATCTGAATGGCTGGATTGGCCCCAAACCCAGCTCCTGATGTTGTTATGGGTCATCTTTACATTTTCACTGCCCCCATTCCCCCTCTCCAAGCATGGATTTTTCTCAGAGAGCCAGTTTGGTGTAATGGTTAGGAGTACAGACTTCTAATCTGGCATGCCAGGTTTGATTCCCTGCTCCTTCCCCACATGCAGCCATCTGGCTGATCTTGGGCTCACCATGGCACTGATAAAGCTGTTCTGACCTAGCAGGAACATCAGGGCTCTCTGAGCCTCACCCACCCCACAGGGTGTCTGTTGTGGGGAGAGGAAAGGGAAGGCGACTGGAAGCTGCTTTGAGCCTCCTTCGGGTAGGGAAAAGCAGCATATAAGAACCAACTCTTCTTCTTCTTCTTCTGCTTCTGCTTCTGCTTCTGCTTCTGCTTCTGCTTCTGCTTCTGCTTCTGCTTCTTCTTCAGCATTTTAGTGGGAGCCATTTTTAATCCCTTTGTGCCACTAGGGTTGTTTCCTTTCTTGCTCCTCCCTCTGGAAGAAATCTCCAAATCCCAGAATGTTCACACCTGCGTTCAGATGAAAGAGGCAGTCGTGAGTTGTGCTCAGATTCCCAGTCACTATTTACTTAGCGAGCTGAGTGGCTGCCAGCGGCATTTGCTTTGGGACAGCTCTAAAAGCTTGTCTGGCTGCATCTGGTCCCTGGGAAGGACATGGCTGTGATGTGGAGCCATCTCCAGCCCCTGATTCCTTCAAGTGGGGGGGGGGGGGAGGACAGCCTCTATTAGCACTCCAGTCCTTTGACAGATCACTGGCAAGCTGAAGTGGGTCGAAACCATTCTGAATTGAATCAAATATCTTTGCAAATCTCTGCTTTCTAAGCGAACTTGAGCGGAATATCCACTCATTAACATGCATCTCAGAAAACTCCTCAAAACTGGTCTGAAGGGTAAGCTTCTCCACCCCCCCCAATGAAAACCCCCCGTTTCCTCCGTCCTTTCCTGTGGCCAGGTTTTAGCATGCCCTTAATGTAAGACAAGAAAACGATATGAGAGTATTCTACTGAGTCAGCAAACATTATGCTGAGATTCTAACCTCTCTTCTGCTGAAGCGGGACGCGGTCCTTCAAATTATGATTCCTTTTCCTCTCTGAGATTATTACACTTCAGGCCATTTCAGAAACACGACATTAAAAGAATAAGAGATGAAAAGGAGGTAAGGCCATTCCTGCCTGAAGGAGAGAGCTGCTCTGTGGAGCATGAAAGTCGGCACTCGGGCAAACAACGTCCTGTCCTTCCCTCTCCTTTCTCCTTTCGTGGCTGATCATTCCCATTCTCCCCCATGCTCCAGCTTGGCAGCAACAGAATCCAGTTCCGTAGATTTTACAGAAGTGAAGTTTGGGCTTTTCCTGCCCGAGTCACTCATGTTCTGCTTGTGCCTGCTCCTCCAGAGAGGAGCTGGCAGTTCCCCACAGAGTTTCACCATAGAGCATGCCTGACATCCTCCAGTGACACACGGATGTCACTTCCAGGTAGAGGTGCCAGCCACCCTGGAATCCCAGCGCATCTGCAGACGACGGGGATCAGTTTCCCAGGAGAAAGTGGTGGTTTGGAGGGTTTAGCCAGTTCAGCTTTCCAGCCCACCCATTAATCAAGGTGGTTTTGAGCCACCAGAAGTTCCCTTGGGACTGGGGACTTGGAAGAAGGTGACGGAAGTGGCTTATGCCTATCATCATATCCCAGGTCTGGTTCGCAGCAAGTACCTGAGGCGTCACCTTGTTTCTAGCGAGTCTGGCCGATTGGGACCCTGGTTTCCCCCCCCCTACTTTTGTTGGCTGACACCCCACCATTCTCTGCAATGTTTTCTGTCTTTCCAAACCCAGTGGTCCCATCCACTCCAATTCAGCTTCGCAAAGCTAGACCCCACAATCAAATGAACCATTTGCATCAGCAGTTTTCAGATGGCAACTGTGAATTAATCTCCTAAATTAGCCACTTTTTCCTTTTCTTTGAAAAGCTATCAGGTACACCTACAAAGCTATTCTGAGGGGAAAAGTATTGTTCTGACGCCAATAAGACTCAACGTAAACAAAGGGGAAGATGAGGTTGGCTCAGAAGAACTGCTTCTAGAAATTGTTCTTAATGGTCCAAATGTGGATATCCAGAGTGATTGGGATAATGTGAAAATAAGCTTTCTGGATGCACAAAATGCTAGCAAACCTACAGAAAAACGCAGGGCAGGAGTCAGGCATTAGTCATAATGAAAAACCCATCTCTTATCCTAAACTGTGGACTTGAAAAATAGCTCTGTAATGAGAAAACCATGCCCTTCGGAGAAGTCACCAAGAGTGCTGCTGAACAGGAATCTCTGCAACTTCTGAGCTGGATAATCTCTTGGAACCCAAAAAGGTTAATAGCAAGGGAAATGTCTAAGGCCTAATGGGGTTGCTTCATAAAGTTTACTCGGACAATCTTTGGTCTGCACTTCTCTGCATGTTTCAGGGAATGGAAGATGCTACCAACCTGCTATCCTTATCAGTGGTTCCTATATATATTTGTGAAACGGCCCTGTGGGAGGAGCGTCCAGGGTGTCCAAGCTGAATACGGGCCAATCAGGGCATGGCCAGCGCAGCCCCTACACTTGCCGCTCTCCTTAGCAGTCTCCCTCACAGGGTGCCTATTAAGGGGAGAGGAAGGGAAGGTGATTTTAAACTGCTTAGAGACACCTGAAGCCTGCTGGGTAACTGTGGGCCATTCCCAGTTTTCTCAGAGCTCTCAGCCTCACCTCCCTCACAGGGTGTCTGTTATGGGGAGAGGAAGAAAAAGTGATTTTAAACTGCTTAGAGACACCTAAGGCCTGCTGAGTGACTGTGGGATATTCCCGGTTCTCTCAGAGCTCTCAGGACCACCTCCCTCCTATTATGGGGAAAGGAAGAAAAGGTGATTTTAAACCGCTTAGAGACACTGGAAGCCTGTTGTGTGACTGTGGGATATTCCTGGTTCTCTCAGATCTCTCAGGACCACCTCCCTCACAGGGTGCCTATTATGGGGAGAGGAAGGGAAAGTGATTTTAAACTGTTTAGAGACAACTGAGGCCTTCTGTGTGACTGTGGACCATTCCCAGTCTCTGAGAGCTCTCAGCCTGACCTCCCTTGCCGGGTGTCTGTTATGGGGAGAAGAAGGGAAGGCAATTTTAAACTCCTTAGAGACACCTGAATCCTGCTGGGTGACTGCAGACCACTCCCAGTTCTCTCAGAGCTCTCTCTACCCCACCTCCCTCATGAGGAGTCAGCTATGTGGAGAGGAAGGGAAGGCAATTTTAAACTGCTTAGAGACACCTGAGGCCTGATGGGAGACTGTGGACCATCCCCAGTTCTCACAGAGTTCTCTTAGCTCCACCTTACTCACAGAGTGTCAGTTATGGGGAGAAAAAGGGAAGGCTATTGGAAACTGCTTTGAGACTCCTGAAGCCTGCTGGCTTACTGCAGACCATTCCCAGTTCTCTCAGACCTCTCACAGCCCCACATCCCTCACAGCTTGTCTATTGTGTGGAGATGAAGGGAAAAGGTGTTTGTAAACTGCTTTGAGACTCCTTTTGGTAATAAGCAGCAGGGTACAAAAACCCAGCTCTTCTTCTTCTAAGGGGCAACTGTGAAAGAAACATGTGGGCACATGACATTATAGCAACAGTAAAAAAAATGGAGTCAGAAGAAGCAGAGTGGACACCTGTGTACTGTGACTGCCCCATGTTGATTAGGGCAGGGGGGCATTTTGGTGTCTGTGGCCTAATTCACACAAGAAGGGAAATGAGGTTGAATGCAGAACTGGGAGGAATTGGTTGCCATGTAATCTCCCCCTAAGAAGAGTCTCCAGTCTGATTTCCCCTTCACATATCTGAAGACACGACTGGAAAGCTCATCTGTAACCACTACGCCAAAATTCCCAAAGGTCAGTCCTCTCCCACACTCAACTAACCTTCCAAACCACAGGTTCTTGACACCCATCTCTCCACACCCACACCCTCATTTGTTACCATGCCACCACAACACCCCCCTCCAACACACACATTCAACCTCATGCCCTTACAGACTGGACAACCCCTCCCCTTCCTCTTCCCACTGCCATGCTCTCTCTATCTTAATCACTCTCTTTCTTTCTACCTCCCTCTCTCTTTGCTATTTCCCCCTCCCCCCTTGCTAGTGCCCGTTGTATCAGCTACAACGGGCTTTTGTTCTAGCATATATATAATATGTTTTGAGTCTAAAATTTAAGCTCCCACTGTTTCCAACTAGTTTTGGACATGCATGGACACAGGGAGCTGCCTTAATAAGAAGAACCTTGATCCATCATGTTCCAAATATTCTACTCAGGCTGGCAGTGAATCTCTAGGATCCCATCCTTTTGTTGAGGGGTGCCAGGACCTTCTGTGTGCCAAGCAGATGTTCTGCCCCTGAGCCATGGCCCCTCATCAACTGGTGTGAGTATGATATATATTCTTGGGATTTCATTTCAGTCTGGGCATCACACTGCTCCATCCAGAGACGGTTTCATTGATGGAAAAGGAGAACAGCAGGACCTTCTCAGCACTGTTCTGGCTACCTGGAAGAGGAACTGCCCTGCTGGAGTTATATCACTGCCAAGCTGTCCTAGTCGGTGACCCCTTTTCCATTTTATTGTTTAGAACTATAGATATTCAAATGAGCTACCAAAAAACGAGAGCTGCGAAGAGTTTCGATATGGGTTGGTTTCACAGCACTGGAGAAGAAGGGGGATAATTCTTCTCTCCGTGTGCTATCTCCTTGCTCAGAAATGCCTACTAGGGTGGTTTAGGCACCTGGAGTGAAAGAAAGAAGTACTTGTATTGGAAATCAATGAAGCAGGGGTATTAAAAATCTCTCTCTTCTCTTCCAATATTTCAGACTGGCAGCTGCCAAACAACCTGATCCAAAATCCTGGCTTCGAGCTGCTCTGTAGGTAGCAGTAATTTGCTGGTTGTGTGCATAGGAAAGAGGGAGGAAGGTGCTGTGTGGGGCCCCTAGAAATGCAGGGCCTGTAGCATGGGCCACATGTGCTCCATGCATAAACTGACCCTGCTGATAACATCTCTGAGATTGTTCCTATCTTGGTGCTGGGAGCTGTAAACCTGACAGCAATAAGTCTGGTCATTGCCGCTGTTTTATACCTGATCCTCGTTGCCCAAATTAAGCAGTACAATAGCTCCATTTTAATCAGCAGAGTGTTATCCTAATTCTACCCCATCTGCCGGAAAGGCTTAATTAATCTTCCCAAGACAGCCTTTGCCCGTGCTGTCCGGCTGTAATTGAATGTACCAACGTGCTTGAAAACCAGCGGTCCCTTTTCTTGTGGGGAGGGGGAAACTGCGTGTGCTTGTCACGTATTGCAGCAGATACTTGCTGTACCTTTCACCCTGATAAATGCCCTCCTTGCCGGTTCGTCAGCAGATCCTGGGCCGTGGTGCAGAGCTGCTCAGAAATTCTTATTCGGCTCCATGATAAACTGTTGCTCAAGTGAGAAGGAAGCTGTGGATGGGAGACCAATAAATAACTTCCCTGGCTGATTGTCCCACACCATCCTTCCGTGGGCTATTGTGCCAGTACTATAGCAATGTGCTGGCCTTCCATGGGCGGTGAATTATGTTTACTCCTGTAATTCACAGTATTTCTTTCTCAGTGACAAAGCCGACTGAGGAGAGCATTCACAAGGGTTTACACACACACACACACACACACAAAGAGCAGGGCAGTTGCTGCCACATTTTCTAGTGACTGTCAAATGATTCTAGGAAGTGGGCAGGACCAGTTGGGGCTTTTGAAGAAGAAGATGAAGAAGAAGAAGAAGAAGAAGAAGAAGAGTTTGTTCTTATATGCTGCTTTTCCCTACCCGAAGGAGGCTCAAAGCGGCTTACAATCGCCTTCCCTTTCCTCTCCCCACAACAGACACCCTGTGAGGTGGGTGAGGCTGAGAGAGCCCTGAGATTACTGAAGAAGAGTTGGTTCTTATATGCCGCTTTTCTCTACCCGAAGGAGGCTCAAAGCGGCTTACATTCGCCTGCCCATTCCTCTCCCCACAACAGACACCCTGTGAGGTGGGTGAGGCTGAGAGAGCCCTGATATCACTGCTTGGTCAGAACAGTTTTATTAGTGCCGTGGCGAGCCCAAGATCACCCAGCTGCCTGCATGTGGGGGGAGTGCAGAATCGAACCCGGCATGCCAGATTAGAAGTCCGCATTCCTAACCACGACACCAAGGCTTTTGCTCAGCAAGGCATCTGATTGGAGGTTTTACCAGCTATGCAGATTCTTTGAAAACATTGCTTTGTCAGCAGCTGCCGCTACAGTAGCAATGGGTGACTGAAGATAGGTTAGGGCAACCATTTTGTGGCTGGTACCACTTCCTGTGGCAGCCATTTTGTGGCTGCACTCACCCAATCTTATGGAATGCCACAATGACCACAGGCTCAAAAGACTGAGGACCTTGGCTTCAGAGCACTGACGCAATAAAACAAAAACAAAAAACAGTGCAGCGTTTTTGGGGTATATAACCCAACATTCCATTGCATCTCCAAATATTGGGTACCTTTGCAGTTAACAAAGGAATGCCATTCCCTCAAGCAAAGAGAGGAGTCCCCCCGCCCCTTGCCTAAGGTGACCAGATTTGAACATTGGTAAAGCGGGACACCATTGACCGGGGGGGGGGGTGTCTTGATTAAAAAGTCAAGAAGCAAGGCTGAACCTCCTACCAACAGCGGTGACTAAAGGTCGGTACGCTAAAATCCAAAAACAGACTCTGCCCATGTCCTGCAAAGAAACCTGAGTCAGTGGAACACGCTCTCCTCTTTTGTGAGCAACACAACCATCTCAGAGAACGGCACATATTTCCTCTTGTGGGGGCAAGCAAGACTCACAGTCCTGCAAAAATAGTACACTTTCTCTTATCGGATCATAATCCTCAAATAACTGAAGGCCTTGCAAAATTCCTTCATGGGATTTTCTCCAAGGGACCTGGGATCTGAACCACCTTGTCTTTTGTATAAATGTTTTATTATGATTATGATTATGCCAATAAAGGTATTTGATTGATTGATTAAAATTTTGATCTATATGGAGCAACAAAAAGTTGCATAGAATGCATAGAACGCAAAAATAGTATTGTAATATATATCTTTTACTTGCAACATAAGTACAATTTGCCAGGTGCCCCCAGAGGTCCCTCCAAAAGTGGGCCGATCTGGTTACCTTACCCACACAGTAATAAAAAGAAACATGTTTGGGAAAACTGGAATAAATGCAAAACTCACTTTTCTATTCAAGTTCCTATTCAATTTCAAACCTAAACTTATTCTAGTATTTTAACAACATAAAACGCACCATTTCTAACTTGGTCAGTATATGACTGTTTGGTACGTTTGCAGCATTTGAAAGTGGCATTAGCTCGCAGTACAGACTTGCTCAAAGGTCTCTGTCATTTTATTAAATGGGGTTGCGTTGCAGGCAAGCAGTCTATGGATTTCCACCTCATAGCAATGCCGAAGGAAGGATATTTGAAGGAAAGCTGCTCTGTTGTTGAACGTTATTACTAGTTTCTGTTTTTCAGGTGCTGTTGTTTTAGCTCATTCATTGTAAGATGCGAAGGCCAGTGGCTTAACACTAGATAAATTGATTAAAAGGTGCTGTCCTGAGTCCAAATGATTTGCTGCTTGAAAAGGAGAATTGTTGGAATTGCAATCAGCAAGTCATTTGGCAAAGTCAGCCTTGAAGGGCTGTTATTAAGCTGTTTAAGCAGCTGAGCTGTACCTGTGTGCTCATAGGTGAGGTTGCAATGGAAAAATCCTGAGCACATATCTCAGGGATTCCTTCATTTAAGGTGGGCTTCCACCTACTTCCTGCTTCCTCAGCAAGGAGATCAGTGTGGGCCATTCCGCACTCGTTCAAAATTGCACAATGGTTGCAAATTGAAATCGCTACTGTTTTGCTGTTATGGACAACGTCGTTGACAATCTGCAACACTCCTGAAACCGATCCGCAAAAAGCGCTTCATTGTAGCGCTTTCAGGGAAATCCCAAAAGGTGAATTCACCCTCCGGAAAGGGCTACACTCTTGCAACCAATCTGCAACACTAGCGGGAAAGTTCTGTGCGTTACCATTGTTGCGGTTTCTGCAAAGTCCCTCCCCCTAGCCCTCTCCTCTGATCTTCCGGTGAAGCGATCGCCATTTTTTTTCTCGGAGCGAGCGGAGATCAAAGCACCGGCGAGCCTTCGTTTACCCAGCGAGGCTTCCCTGGATGCAGTCCCAGAGCTGTTTGAAGTCACCAAGCACCAAGCAACACACAGCCCCGTTTGCTGGTTTATTTTCCCTTTATTTTTCACTCTATTTTCGGCTGAAAATCGCGCCCGTGCGGGGAGTGGGGTTATTTTTTTTTCACTCAGGGGGAGCGTGGCAATGATGAAATGGCAGCTCAAGCACTACCTGCTAGCTAGATGGGTCTCTCCATTGTAACGAATCAACGCAGATTCATTGCAACGTGTTTTTTTTTAAACCTTCCTTAAAGGGAAAGGGGCTTTTGGGGAGCATGATAACGGCCGCCCATTGGCTGCTTGACGGCCAGGGGCGGGACAAATCTCGGCAATATCGCTTCCTGGCTAGCAATTTTTGCCAAGACCGGAAACCTGTGGGAAACTATAGAAACGCCACTGGATTCCACTACAAAGGCAGGTATGCATAACGACGAGTTCCACTATTTAAAATGGCATTTTTTCGTTCTGCAACCAATTTGCTACATAGATCCTGGTGCAGAATGGCCCTGTGTGTTTGTTCTGAAGAAAGGAACAACCATTAGCTGCTCAGCTCTCTCCATATGCAAAGCTGGCCATAGAGGCTTGCAAAGCTGGCCATAGAGGCTTGCAATGTGTTTCTCTTGTAACTACCTCCTAAGCTTTTGTACTCTGCTTCAGTAAGGAGATCAAAGCAGATGAATATGATGCATTTTCTGTAAATAATCATGCAGTAAAGATTCTCTCTTTTAACCTTCAAATTGCTATGAGTCTGGATCTGTGCCTCATCCAAAAAGGTTTCTAATAACTATATACTTTCAAAATGCTCTGTCCCTCTGCAGCTCTATTTTTCTGGAGGGACTCAGGATACAACACTCAGAAATTAGGTAGAAACGAGGGAGCACTTTTTACTCCACTGCCCCATATATAACATGCTACAAGATAAAAGAATACAGTTTACCTTAGAGAGAGACTTGAGTTTGACAGCAAGAGAAAAGGTACAGAAATCTTTAAGTGACGAGAACTGCCAAGCCACCCTATGTACTGCCAAATTCTGTGCTGCTGCCATTAAGATGTGCAAAAATTTCACAGGGAAATAAATCTTTGTGCATTTCTTATAAAAGTTATTCGTTTACAACTTTTATACAAGCTACTGTTTACTCATGATTTCATGATTCTTAGTTTTTAATGAGTTCAACATTTCACCTCTTACTTTGATATCACAGCATTTATTTATTGTACTGGTCTTGCTGCCTGCCTGCCTGCCATGCATATCGCTTCCCTGCTCCAACCTACTTAAATCTTCTGCCATCACAGATGATGGTATTTTAGTTGTGTGAATAATACTCAGCTGCTTTCACACCTCCTGTCACCTTTAACAGAGTCCTGGGAAGAGACATTCTCCTCTGGAGAAAGATAGGCATCTAAATATTTTTTTAAGTAAATACAACTCTGTGCCTTGCATACTGACTAAGAGCAAAGCCATTTATTGTCACTTTTCTGCATTGCAGCCTCTCCTGTTTTGATTCATAGATAGGTGGGGTCCATTTATCTTCTTTTATGGGGATCTCTTAATGACACTCACTTATTGACTAGCATTTCCTGTTTATGGCTGCTGAATTCTTTGAAGGTCAAGATAGAAATTATTTTAGTAATACAGTTTCTATGCTTTCAACAACAGCATTTATGAAATCATATTTCTCTTTGCCATGGTGACTTCCTTGCATTCCACACAGCTCATCCCCTTTGTTGGCTCTGCTGAAGAGAGTTTAGTTAAAAGTGTAACCTTTTGTCCTACCTGAGCAGTTTCACTTACCTTCTTACCACCCCATATTACAACTTTGGAAAAGAAAGACCTCAGGACCAAGAGACAGTGGAAACTCAGACACAGAAAAAGGGGACTAGTCTCTGGGTCTGGGTTCAAATGCTTGGCATATTTCAGTGTACAGAGTAAAGACAGCATTAGAGAATCAAAATTAAGGGTCATCTAGTCCAACCCCTTGTACAATGTAGGAAACTCACAATGACCTGCCCACCCACAGTGACCCCAATTCTGTGCCCAGATGTAGTCCCCCCCCAAAAAAAACAGAATTCCTTGGGGGAGGGGTGTAACAAGGAAGCATGGCCAGCTGACATCACTTCCTGATACCTCAGAGTCTGAAAAAACATTTAAGCAGTACCTCTACAGTTAAAAAGTTAAAAAAGTCTGACTTAGAATAATGATAGGGCAAAGTTTGAGTCCAACAAAGTTTCATTCTGGGCAACAGCTTTGGTACGAATAATGATATGAATAATGATCATCAGCTGCCTTTTGTACAGAAGAGTAAGCTCTCAGTGACAAAGTGTTGCTGAAGTTTCACATCAGAGCCTCTCAAAAGCCCTTCTCATTTCAGAAGAACTGAATAGCCATCAGGTGGCATTCTGTGGATAAAGAGGACTGCCAAACCCAAGGGGCTGGGGCAAGAGGTTTAATGCTCAAGGGCAATTCATGGCTACCTTCCTCCCTCGGAGATAATTCACAGAGGTTCATGGTTACATTAGCTTGTGGGAGCAAAGTGAGTTCAGGCTTAGAGGCTCACGTTGACCTTTGATTCTCCAGAAGACTCTTCCTTCTGAGCTCATAAATATTAAACTAATATCTACATGACCTTTGCATGCATGGGAGTCACTATTGTTATGTGAATTCCAGGAGGGAAATTGCCAGGCAGCTGCCCTACACTTTGTAGGTAATGAAATTATGAATTGTAGTCGTCTGCTGCTGTGCCTGGAATGAGGACACCGTGGCAGACACTGAGGCCCATTCCGCACAAGGACCAATGTTGCCAATTGGTTTCACAAAGTGGAAATGCTATTTTAAATAGTGGAATCTCGGCGTTCCGCATACCTTCATTTGTAGTGAAATCCAGTAGTGTTTCATTAGTTCCCCACAGGTTTCCGGTCTCACAGGAATCGCTAGAAAGGAAGCAATTTTTTCCTGTGGGTCCCACCCCTGGCCGTCAATCAAACGAACAGCCAATGGACGGTTGTTATGCTTCCAAAAAGCCCCTTTCCCTTTAAGCACAGGTTTAAAACACACACACACACACACACACACACACACGTTGCAATGAGACTCAAATGAGTAGCCGTGTTGGTCTGAAGTCGCACAATAAAATCAGAGTCCAGAAGCACCTTTAAGACCAACAAAGATTTGAGCTTTCGAGTGCAAGCACTCTTCGTCAGACTAAGAACGGACCATCATAACAGTAGGAATACATAAGCAAAAGTTAATCTTGTTACATTAGTAAACTGTGTCACAGCATCCACAGCCACATGATAACTCCCTGCCAAACCAGCCAATCAAACCCCTTGAACCCATTTGTAGTTCACAAGGACATATCAGAAATAAAACTGTCAAAGCCAGTGATCCATGGCTCACACCCTACTATTTACTGTCGGCCCCATCTGTCTCCATACCAGTGTGAAACTTTCTTACAAGTAGAAGCTAAGCTGGCAGCTATCTTGTCCTGAGACCAGAAAGTAGAATTCAAAATTACATTACATATTACTAACAGTCACATAATCCCAATTAAAATAAATTGTGAGGAATGGGGTTACATAAGGTTAGCATGCATAGTGAGATAAAAAAATCTTTGTCCTTGTTGAGTCCCGGGTATGTCAAAGTATTGAGTGTTGTAATAACTTGCATTTCTGCAGTCTTTCTAGCCTGTTCTTGAAGTTTCTTTGTAATAAAACAACTACTTTCAGGTCCCTTATTGACTGTCCTGGAAGGTTGAAGTGTTCCCCCACAGGTTTTTCAGTCTTGTGGCTTCTGATGTCAGACTGGTGCCCATGAATTCTTTGGCAGAGGGTTTGACCTGCTTGCCCGATGTAGAGAACAGAGGGGCATTGTTGGCACTTGATGGCATATGCCAAGTTTGAAGATGAGCAGGTGTGTAAGCCTTTGATGGTACAGGTGACGTCGTTAGGTCCAGTGATTGTGGCAGTGGAGTGTTTATGGCAGCAAAGTTCGCATCTGGGTTTGTTGCAAGCTCTAGTACCCGTGTCCATGTCCCCATTCGATGCTACATTGTTGTGGGTGAGGCGTTGTTTGAGATTGGGGGGCTGTCTGTGCGAAAGAAAAGGTTTACCCCCCAGTGCTTGGGAAGGAGAACTGTCAGTATCCAGTAGGGTTGTAAGTCACTGATAATGCGTTGGACTGTCTTGAGCTAAGAGCTGTATGTCACCACTAGTGGTGTTCTGTTGTTTTCTCTTTTGGGTCTGTCTTCTAACAGGTTTTGTCTTGGTATCCTTCTGGTTTTGTTTGTTAATCTGTTCCTTGACCTCACTGGCTGGGTACTTTAGTTCCAAAAAGGTTTGTTGTAGATCATTTAGATGGGAATCTCTGTCCAAGAGTTGGGGGGTAACAGATTTCTTGGCAGTAATTTGTTCCCTTTATCCAGTTATTCATTTCTTCAGGAAGAACAGCCTCCAGGGGGGACCAGGGGATCCCTCAGAATTCCAGTTCATCTCTATGTTACAGAGATCAGTTCCCATGGAGACAGTGGATGCTTTGGAGCAGGGGTAGTCAAACTGCGGCCCTCCAGATGTCCATGGACTACAATTCCCAGGAGCCCCTGCCAGCATTCGCTGGCAGGGGCTCCTGGGAATTGTAGTCCATGGACATCTGGAGAGCCGTAGTTTGACTACCCCTGCTTTGGAGGGTGGACTCTGAGGCCCTGTCCCCAACTGTATGTGGCTCCTGCCCTCCCCAGGCTCCAGCCCCAAATCCTCAGGAGTTTCCCAACCTGGGGCCTGCAACACTACCCCCTATCCCGCACCGGTGGCCAGGCGGGGCCTAGTGACCCTTGACCCATCTAGCACTGAGCAGAGCCTGGGCCTGACTGTTCTTGCCTTTTTCCTCTTTGCTGCTCAGAGGAGTGTGCAACTCCCAAGTCACACAAAGAGAAAATGGCCGCAAATAGAAATGTTCAAGTGATTTTCTAGTCACGGTTTTGACGTGAAACTTGGCCAGAGGAAGACATAATGCTATTTGTCTCACCTACTTATCCTAATGCTTTCTATCAGTGTGGCTCAAGATTCTCCGGGAGAGCAGGCCAAGTGCGGGAGACGTAAGCACAGCTTTGATATGTGACTGGCGACCCACATTTCATGACAAGCGATCTGCAAATGTCTTTGATATTACAACTGGGTCCTGCTATCTAGGCGACACAAGCTCCACCTCCTCGCACAGAAGTTTTGCTTTGATATCGCAAGTTGACCTTGAAGAGCCTGTTAACAAATCAAAGAAGAGAGCCATTCTTTGAAACCGGTTTAAAGCAGCACAACTCCTTGTGTGTAGTCTGCCTCTCCAGCATTGGGGGACCCAAACATTTCGAGCTAGCCCTCTGAGGACTTGGAACGCAGGGCCAGGGCAATCTCCATTGAGACAGGGCCTAGCAAGGCAGTGGGGAGGCCCCTGGGCTTGCCAAGAGTGCACCTGGGGCGGCAATGGGGGTGGAGCGGGTAAGGGGTGTGGGGGTGCAGAAGTGGCGGTGATGGAGCCATGAAAGGAGCAGTGTGGGGTGCAAGACTGGCTACCATTCCATCTTCTCATGGGTGGTGTTGGCCAGTGGGTGGACCAAGCAGGCCAAGGCTGAGGCAAAGCCTGATGCGCCATGCTGGAAGAAGGTCCTCGAGCGTCCAGGGGCCTAGTTTCTTTGCTGCATGCCCAGATGCTGGCGAGGTCTCCAGCCCTCACCAGGTGGATCAGTCCCCTTATTGCCCCTCCAAGAAAAAGATTTCTGGCTACAGGCCTGGGGATGGAGTCGGAAGATCTCCTAGTATGACAGCTGATCTTCGGATGATGCCAAGGATCCGTTCCTCCAGAGAAAACGGCTGCTCTAGACGCTGGATTCTATGGTGTTCTACCCTGTTGAGACCTCTCCTCACCCTCCCCTGGCTCCACCCCCAAATCTCCAAGAATTGAACTGGCAACCCTAGTTGGAAAGGGGCTGTCAGGACTCACAGACTAGCAACAACACTTCTGGATTAATTGTTGTTGTTGTTAGGTGCGAAGTCGTGTCCGACCCATCGCGACCCCATGGACAATGATCCTCCAGGCCTTCCTGTCCTCTACCATTCCCCGGAGTCCATTTAAGTTTGCACCGACTGCTTCAGTGACTCCATCCAGCCACCTCATTCTCTGTCGTCCCCTTCTTCTTTTGCCCTCAATCGCTCCCAGCATTAGGCTCTTCTCCAGGGAGTCCTTCCTTCTCATGAGGTGGCCAAAGTATTTGGGTTTCATCTTCAGGATCTGGCCTTCTATGGAGCAGTCTGGGCTGATCTCTTCTAGGACTGACCAGTTTGTTCACCTTGCAGTCCAAGGGACTCGCAAGAGTCTTCAAAAGCCAGCTGACAGCCTTTTGACCAAGCCAAAGGCGCATTCCCCAGCATTCGGTTTTGTTGCCTTCTGCCCCCTCCCTAATGCCAGGGCAATTGTGGCAAAATTGGGGATTAATGTTCTATAAAAGTTGGCGAACCCCAGGAAACTTTGCAACTGTCTGCGGGCCCTAGGGGCTCCCAAGCCAACAAGCCTTTTACTTTGCTGGTGTTCATTTGTATTCCTCTGGCTGAAACACGATAGCCCAGAAAGTCTACACTTTGCTTGTGAAATTCACACTTTGATAACTTGACATACAACTGGTTGGCTCTCAAGCGCCAGAGTACCTCCCTTATTAGAGCCACATGTTCTTCCATAGTTTCTGAATATAATAAAATATCATCCAAATAAACCAGGGCTCCTTTATACAATAGATCATGCATGACTTCGTTGATTACATTCAGAAACATGCCCATCCATCTGGGTGAATCTTAATACTTTCTTGAGTGGCTCTCCCCCAACACCCAGGGCTTACACCAATGATGGGTTAATAATAGTCTGGGTGCAATCACAGTCCAAAATGCCCTGGACCTGGACTTTCCTCCCCGTTTCCAGAACGGTCAAAGTCACTGGGAGGAGAAGTAGGGGAATGGGACTTACCGAGTGCTTGCCCTTGCCTGTGACCTGCCAGGGGGGGGTGTGTCTCATGGCAGGTCTTCCTCGTTTCCCGATGCCCCCAATGTTTTGTTGTCATCATCGGTGGCACTTAAGGAGGAAGTATAATCCAAGGGTTCCAGCAAAGGAGTCAGGAGCACCTTCACCATCTTCTTCCCGGTGGGCTTACTGATGGGGGTCTCTGGCCCTGCACCAGGCATTTTGGGACTCTTGGACGGGCAGTTAGCGAAGAAATGGCCCTGGCCTGCACAACCCAGACACAAGCCCTTTTTGCGGCGCCGGGCTTTCTCGGTGGTATCAGGCACGGACACCTTCGCCGGGGTAGATCTCTTTTGATTCCCCAGTTTCTTCCCACTTTTCTCCTTCCAGGTGGGTCACTATGCGCATTCTTTTCTCCACTTCTCCGGCCAAATGGACTCATCCCATGACAGTCTCAAGGACATGCCTGGCAAGCTGTCATTGATTGGGTGGGGCACCTGGATGGGTGAGCCCTTGGGTGCCACTCACTGTAATGGATCTGGTCCCAGTAGGACTTGCCCTAGCCTCTTCTGGTGACCCTCCTCCAGTCTGGCTGATCGACTCGCTCTGCACAACTGCCTTCGTGCCTGCCGGGAACTATAGTTCCTACCATAAACCATGGCTGACACATGCCTGGAAAACTGCCTGCCTGCCCCCTCCCTTCACCCAGAGCACCAAGACAGAATTCTAGCCTCGGATGGGTTGCATCAGCCCCCAAACCTGAAAAAACACCCATTTTGTAGGAGAGTAGTTTGTTTATTCGTTTCAGCGGCAATCCTGGACTCCGAATGCTGCTCTGGGAACCCCAAGCAATGACCGGAAACAGTGATGTTTGTGCCTGTTTCTGGCTTGGGAGCTCCATCATGCACACCTCTAGTCACTACCCCATAATCTATTTGCAGGAAATAAGCACAGAGAGCCCACTCAAATACAAAGTGAATTGTCAGACAAAAGACGCCTTTCTTGCATGCTCTGGCTATGTCGTTTGTTCCCATTACGTAGAGTTACATGGGAAGGAATGAGACAGAATTAAAAGAACTTTGGTGCAAAGCAGGCCGCTCAGCCCGAACGCAGATCAGAGGAAACGGCATTGGTTCATAACCTACCACTACGAGACAGACATTTACCTACGGAGTGGACTCTCTGACTCATGCAGCAGCGCAGGGGGTGGTCTCCTGTGGGGGCAGGTAGGTTTGGTTCTCACAGGCAGTAAAAATAATCCTTAAGAGCGATGGGTGCTTTCAATTAGCATTTTTAAAGAAGTGTGACTAAAACCACGAGGCGTTTGGGGGGACACTGTTGAGGGCAGAGGAGATTCTGCCAAGCAGCCTCAGATTTAGTCAGTAAGAACAGCAGCATTTTATTTTATACCCATTTACGATAGCTTCCCTGGGCCACTGGGTTTGGGGAAAGGTGTGAAGAGCAATATCCCAGGGAAAAGCTTTAAAGGAAAATGAGAGCCCAGGAGCACCTTTAAGACCAACGAAGATTTATTTAAGGTGGGAGCTTCTGAGTGCAAGCACTCTTCATCAGACTCAAGCTCACACCTTGAATAAATATTTGTTGGTCTCTGGACTCTGATTTTGTTGTGCTACTTCAGACCAACATGGCCGCCCACTTAAATCTATCTTTCAAAGAAAAGGAAGGCCTCAGCTACTTAATGAGCACCAGGAGGAGGTGAGCTAGAATTGCACTCCAAAGTAGCACCTGCCCTTTAAATGTTAACTCCATCATCCCCAGTGAATTAAATAGGAAGACCAAAAGCCAGCTATGCAAGGGCTTAACTTCTCAGAAACTGTGTGGATCAGTTGCCTAACAGGTTTTCCTGGCTTTACAAATAAAATCCACCCTATGAGGCTTTCAGTCAACATTCCTTTTCTTAAAAAGAAAGAATGAAGGAAGATGGGGACATTCAGCCAAATGAGCAATCCAACTGGATTAACATCCCCAGCTGCTTTCTAATTTTGCTTTAATGAAGACATAATGAAGAGGGGATGTCAGTCGAGCAGAACATTGTCACAAGATAACGACCTCCCACCACCACTGAAATGGAAGGCCGTAAACACTGCGGGAGAGCAGAGATGTTTACATTCAAAGCGGGAGACGGGGCTTAGGACATGGCAGGGCAGGAAATGTTAGCGCAGGAACCTTGCTTGGGTCTGAACACAAAAGAGCTGCAGGGAAGGGGATCCTAAGGAATCTGGGTACTAAAAGGCTGTCCACGAAGCTGTGAGAAACCTCACCTTTATGGCTGCCAAATTTCAGGTGGGGCCAGGTGTTCTCCTGCAATTCAGACTGATGTCCATACTACAGAGGTCAGTTCCCTGGGAGAAAATGGCAGCTTCACAGAGAGGGCATTATCACTCGCTGGGGCCTGGAGATGGCTCAGAATGTCAAATGATCTCCAGACCATGGAGAGCCCTGGAGAAAATGGCTGCTTAGATCCATGAGTTCTGTGGCATTATAGCCTCCCCTTCCCCAAACCACCCCCAGGCTCCACCCCGAATAACAGGCTGTGGGACAGAAATTGGGAGATCTGGAGACAAGAACAGTTTGCCTACCCCCACCCCTATTCGCTGTGCAAACTGGAGCTGAGGAAAGGAGGGGGAGTCCCCTTCACGGGAGGTGAGCAGGGCAATTGCCTCTAAAGGGCAACACTTTCTCCAGTCTCTCTGCCACCTGGGGGGGGGGGCTGGGGGGCTAGCTTTGGGTCTGAGGGAACTGCTCCTTATCACCCCCCTCAGGGCAGTCATCCGAAGAGTGTGACATTTCTTTAATCGGGTTTGAACAGAAAAGCTTTTGATACCCAACGTGGAAGGCAGCTTGATGTTTGTTTCCTCACACAGTTAATGTTTGTTTTTTAAGACACACCATTTTCAGTTAGACCACAGTCTTTTATGACTGGTTCATAAGGTTTCATATGGTTTCCAACCTCCAGATGGGGTCTGGAGATCCTTGGAAATTGCAACTGATCTCCAGGGGAAACAGATCACTTCCCCTGAATAAAATGGCTATTTTAGAGGGCGGATTCCACAGCATTATATCCTGTGAGGTCACAGCGCTCCACAAGCTGCACCCCTAGATCTCCAGTTCTTTTGAAAATAAGTATTAGCAACCCTGTCATGCGTGCAATGAAATATGGGCTGAGGAGCAGAGTTGAGGCAGAATTAATTTCTGCCTGTCAGCAAAACAAATTTAGCAGACTCCTTTCGATTTACTAAGTGGATTTGTTATAGTTGTTTTTGAAGGGAGGGTCATTCCTCCATGGTAGAACACCTGCTAGGCATGCAGAAAGTTCCAGGTTGATCCCCCAGTTAAGAGAATCGGGCAGGACCTCCACTTGAGACGCCGGAGACCCACTGCCAGCCTGAGGCTGAGGGGGCAAGAGTGAGGGCCAGGACAAGGCAGATTCATGCGTTCATGTCTTCTCCATTTGAAAATGGATTCTGACATGCAGCTAAGAAACACAAAGCCATTGGCGTGTGGGTCTGGCACACCAACCTCTGGGAAGTTTTGTGGAAGCCTGACGGAAACAGACAGAGCTTGTTAATTCCAGGAGAGCTTCTTGGTGGATTGGGCCCGCGGGCTGCTTTGTGTGTCCGGGTGGAAGCAGTTAGCTGCTGATCGCCGTACTTCAGCCCTTGCTTTGTAAGCCACTAATTTTCGTTCCAGTTTCTAATCACCCTCCTGGACGGAATCAAAGCCATACTTTTCAAGATTTAGTGCACATAAGAGCCTGTAAATTCCCCAACGCTCCCTTAGTGAGTCCAAGTCCTCATTAATACCTGCTTTTTCTTATGGCCAATGGCTCCTTAATGCCTCTGCTTCAAAAATCTTGGACAAACAGCTTAAGGTTAGTGATCTGCAAAACACACAGGATTACAAGCGTTGCAGAAGACAGGCAGGATTGCAACTTATTCTGCTTGTGGGTTCAATAAAAGCAGCCTTCTTGTGAGCATTTTGGTCTGATTCCTCTTCCTGCACCATTTGGAGGCAATTATGGGCAAGGTTTGGGCAATGAAAGAACTGTGGTGTGGTGTGATGCCTTTCTCAAGCTATGGCCTGCCAGTCTTCAAGTCCACTTATGGTGGGAGTATCTGGAGGCCTTTTGTCCAGATCCCCTTTCAGACGATTTATCCGTAAGCCCACCTGACACTGGTTTAGGGTGAGGCTATTATGCCCAGGCCTGATGTTAAAAGACCATTTTATTTATTTAGACAGTGGGACGTAGTAGTTGACGTATTGGGTAGGATTTCCGTTTGTCTGTCGGCAGAGGGCAGTCCCCGGTCTCAACCTCAATCTCCTGCCCTACATAGTTTCTGGAGTGGGACGTTGGATAAGGTGGTAGGTGCTCTCCGTGCGTGGAAAAGGGGCATCACATCAACATCCCCAAAAAGAAGAAGGAGAAGAAGAAGAAGAAGAAGAAGAAGAAGAGTTGGCTCTTATCTGCCGCTTTTCTCTACCCGAAGGAGTCTCAGAGCGGCTTCCAATTGCCTTCCCTTCCTCTCCCTTCAACAGACACCCTGTGAGGCGGGTGAGGCGGAGAGAGCCCTGATATTACTGCTCAATCAGAACAGCTTTATCAGTGTTGTGGTGAGCCCAAGGTCACCCATCTGGCTGCATGTGGGGAAATGCAGAATCGAACCCAGCTCGCCAGATCAGAAGTCCGCACTCCTAACCACTGCACCAAACTGGCTCTTCAGTTTGGAAAATATTCAGTTTTTGTCCCCCCCCAACTTCTGTACAATTCCCAGGCGCCATGTGAGGAGGACACCCCTGCATCCTCACACACACTCACAAAAGCAATCCAATTTATTCAGCAGGGTGAGTCGCCTTCGATGGATTTGTTCTCCATGACGATCTGTAATCCCATCTGAAAACCAACCGTAACATACCCCTTATCACAAATCTTCATTGTCTACGGGTGCGACTCAGAGATGTCGGCCCTGCATTGGGAAATCAAAGAATGAAAAGAGCCACAGGAGTTGGATAACAAAGATAAAACAGCAGAGAAATTACTGTGTAAGCAGGTACAGATTAGCCATGACAAATTTAGTGTCTTTCTTTTTCTCAAAAAACCTTATTAATAAATACAAAATACAAATGTTTCTGCCAAATAACCAAAATTGCTAGAAGATGCATGAAATTTAACATTTGGACAAAATTTAACAGTTCATACGAGAGAGAATGTTCTTTGACGGCCTCTTCATATTGTCCCTGGACTTCCTTGGTGGTCTCCCATCCAAAAGGTAGCCAGGGACGACCCTGCTGAGCTTCCAAGATCAGGTGAGATCTGGATCAGTATAAGGAGCAACAGTATTACATTTACAGCTTTTGATACATCTCCCCTAAATAACTTCTGTTTGCAAACTGTCTCGGTTCGGTGGTTTGTGTGTGTGTTTGAATAAGCCTGTTCGGCCTCCTGCGACGCTCCTCCCATGTGCACTGAACTCCAAGCCCACCTGCCTACAGTGTGGCATGATCAGATTGGGCTGTCTCCATGCACATGCTTGCGCATCACAGATAAGGGATGATTCCAGTGGTTAGATAATGTGCCATAAGGGTGAATGCCAAGCTTTACAAGTGATGCCACTCTGGATGCCTCTTCATTATTTGCTGCATTTCTTTTCTTAGCTTACAGCCTTGGTTTCCATGTCAATTAGGCATGAACCTGCACTATAGACTACACCGAGCGCTGTATGAGTAGCTGCCACTTGATGGAGGACATCATCAGGAGGAAACAAATGGAACGAGAAAACACAGGGTTTTGCTATCAAGTGGGATGCGGCAGGAGCAGGCGTAATTGAGGCAATCAGCAGGGTGACGAACTGGGTCCTGCTGATTTCTCATATTGGTCTTAATGACACGACAGACAGCCCCAGAGTATTTTACCTGCTGAACAATGTATTTAAGTCTTCCTTCCCTGGGGTGTGTAATCTACTCTTCTAGAGAAAACACTTAACTGAGAGGAACCAGCTGGTATTTAAGAGCTGTAACTCTAAAATATGGCACCCTTGCAAGGCTCCAAGACGGCTTTTGAGGCCGATAAATGGAGCAAGCAGGGTTGGCAGGGGAAGGAGCGGGTGGGGGAATGAGAAGTAGCCTTAAAGCTATTTTAAATTTAGTCACACATTCAGCCTCTCTGTTGTTTTTTAAACAGCTGCAGTCAGCATTAATTGTGGCAATTTTCAAAGTTCGTTCATTTGCTTACATTTACATGGAGGTGTATGACTCTAAATCAACACCTGTGGCTTGAACGTTAAGGTTCCTGCTGCAGTGGCCAGTTCAGATGACCACATCAGGAATCAGGCGGGCTGGAAGTCATTCATAAAATGGGTTATGATGATCTGTCAAGAGAGTGGTGTATGTTTTAATCTCATTCGTTTTGGAGAGGTCCTGACCTGGATGGCCAAGGCTAGCTTGATCTTGTCGGATCTCAGAAGCTGTTTTCCAGAAATTATATATATTTATATAAGTTGGGCTGGCCCTGGTCGGTGCTTGGATGGAAGACCACTAAGAATGTCAAGGGAGGCCACCTCTGTATAGTTGTATAGTTGTCATAAGTTGGCCATAACTTGATGGCATATTCCACCACCAATTTTAATGAGAAACTGTGATGAGCCGGTTCACACAGAACTGTTTATATATGATTTTAGAAGAACCTGGGGAGAGGAGCAGTGGGTCAGATGCTGGTGAGGGGTCAGGCTGGATACTGGCTTTGTAGTGTTGAAATCATCCACCTCCTGGGTTTTCCTTTGTGGAAGGTGAATAATTACAACAGCACAATATCTAACAACTAGAAATTAAGCCTGCTGTACTTTAAATACAGCGGGCGCTAGCGACCAATCAGGGCCGGGGGGCCTCTATGCCCCCCCCTGTGCATGGAAGGCTTTTAGCCTCCCCCCCATGGAAAAAAGCGTTCCCAGGGGCTGGGGAGTGTGAGCGCCAGCTGTGGGAGGCGGCGACCGCACTCCCCAAACCCTGGGAAGGCTCCCCCCCCTGCGACGAAGCTCCCCCCCCTGCGACGGCTGGGAAGGCTCCCGTGGGGCAACCTGCCCTCTTGGCAGCCAGCAGAGGAATGGCTGCCATGGGGGGAAGGTTTAGCCTTGTGGAGGGTGGGGCGGGTTGGGAGGCACTTCGCGCCTCCCAGTTGGTGGTTGCTGGGCCAAACAGCCAATCAGCAGCCACGCTGCATGCGGCTGTTGATTGGGGGTTTGGGGCTGGACGGACAAGTGGAGTGCCCAATCCTGATTAGGCCTTCCGCTTGTCCGTCCAAGGGAAGGGGCTAATGGGCACCCTTCCTCACCCCGGACAGGGCCCGCCCTCAGGGCCCTTACTCTTTTATTTAATCCACTCCGCAGGAGCGATTAAAGATGTGTGGACTGAGTGTGTGTTGGGATAGGACACCAGGTGGTTCGTGGTGGGTCAGGGGCTGAAGCCTGGTTTACCAGGGTAGGGATTAAAAAACAACGTATGGTAACCAGAAGTAAAACTAATGAGTGGACAAGTAGGATGCCAGACTGTTCTTCCTCTGATACTGAGGTTGCAGGCATCCAGGTGAGGCCTGGCATTGTCCCAGAACTACTCTCAGTCTCCTAATCATGGAGATCAAATGAAGGACATCCTAATTGCTGAAGCTGGGTGTTTCTTCCCCATCCCAAAGTCCGCCTTCCCAAGGAATTTCCCAGCCTGGGTTCAGCAACTCTGCATGAGAATGATTCTCTTTGTTTGATGGATCTTCAGCCACGTGAATAATGCCTTACTAGGAGACTGTGCAAGGGATTCCCAATGTGTGGGATTATTTATTGCCACTGAAAGAGTAGTTCACTGGCACACAGAAAACAAACCAAAGAAGCATGCAGAAGGTCACGATGGGGACTGAGTATGCCAACATAAGGAGCACCCAGTTGAGAATGAACTGCTGGGCAGTTTGAATAATTCGGTGTACAAACACTATGTCACTATTAATACTTTTGCCGGAGAAAATATTGCCTGTTTCTCCACAGTTCTTTGTTTATTTACTAAAACACCAATTTTAATAAATGTTTATTTAATACATATTTATCAATTATTAAATTATTATTTATTAAAACACCAGTTTGCATTAGGGCTAGACTCCTCACTTTAGAAACTGCTTATTTAGAAACTGCTTCTAAGAACATTTCTATCCTGCCTTTCCTCTTGGTTCAAGGTGGCTTACAATTCAAGCATCTTTGTTAAAAGCAAAAGTTATATAGAAGGTCCCAAACCCATTGCAGAGTTTGACATACTTAGTTTGTCATAATATATTTTTTTCTTTGTGGGCCAGTTTGGTGTAGTGGTTAGGAGGGCGGGCTTCTAATCTGGCATGCCGGGTTCAATTTTGCACTCCCCACATGCAGCCAGCTGGGTGACCTTAGGCTCGCCACGGCACTGATAAAACTGTTCTGACCGGGCAGTGATATCAGGGCTCTCTCAGACTCACCCACCTCACAGGGTGTCTGTTGTGGGGAAGGCGACTGTAAGCCGCTTTGAGCCTCCTTCGGGTAGAGAAAAGCGGCACATAAGAACCAACTCTTCTTCTTCCTCTTCTTCTTCTTCCTCCTGAGAGCCAGTTTGGTGTTGTGGTTAGGAGCGCAGACTTCTAATCTGGCAAGGCGGGTTTGATTCCCTGCTCCCCCTCCACATGCAGCCAGCTGGGTGACTCTGGGCTCACCACGGCACTGATAAAACTGTCCTGACCGGGCAGTGATATCAGGGCTCTCTCAGCCTCACCCACCCCACAGGGTGTCTGTTGTGGGGAGAGGAATGGGAAGGCGACTGTAAACTGCATTGAGCCTTCTTTGGGTAGAGAAAAGCGGCATATAAGAACCAACTCTTCTTCTTCTTCTTCTTCTTCTTCTTCTAAATAAATGACAGGAATTCACCATGAAGATGAACAGCCATGAAGACAAATATTGAGAAGTTCCACAAGGGACGGATTTGGATTGGGGTGATGGCATGTGAGGAAAGACTCCTCCCACCCCCACCATTTTCCTTAGCCAGGGTGGTGCCAGGGCATGAAAATGCCCTTTATGCACACACGTGCACCTTGAAGACACTTGGAACTCTTTTAAAAAGCTGATGAGAATGTCCTCTTTTGGGGTAGGAGGGTTATGAACGTTCCTAGTTAGTAGCAATCCTCACAGCTTAAACAGGAAGGGTATTTGAAATGAGATTATTTGGCATCATGATTGCTTGTTTGAAGTAGTCAGTCAGGAAACACACCCTCTTGTTTTGCTTTGCAAAATATGGTTCATGATACCAATTAGAATCAAGCCCCCGAGGCACTTCTCAATGGAGTTGCCCTCAAAGACTTGCAATCACAGCGTGGCTTGCAGTCCCTGTGGTAAATGCATGTGATTTCTAGTGTGCCGTTTGGCCCTGGAAATATTCTCTCCTCCCCATCTTCAAATTCCCTTTTGGAGCTGGAATGTGATTCCAGGAGTTTGTTCACATCACTTTGTCACACCAAAGGGGTGTGGGAGAGCTGATTTTCCAGAGCAGAGCAATTAAATAATGCCTGCCCACTCTTGGCTGAGGCAAATCCATCTTCTTGTCTGTTCAGGCATTACGCAGCAGAATTGTATTTTCTCAGCTCTTGGTTGTCCTCCTTTTTTCCATTATATATTTTATTTAAATGCATTGCTTTCATGTTAGTTTAATAAGGAGGTGCCAGTCTGTACAGTCAGTCTTCATTACTTCAGAAGTCTTGATCACACAAGACTGAAAATGGCCTCAAAAAAGCCTTGAGGTTTCAGAAGAAAATCTAAGCCAAGCTAAATTCCATGCCTGAACTAGTCAGTTCTGCAGCTGATCCAATGTCCCCCTTCTGTGGCCCCCTTCGCATGAGGATCAGGTTGGCACACTGGCAAGGCTGGAGCATATGGGGCCCCGGGCTGCTGAGAGCCCCAATGGAATCCCTGGACAAAGATTCCACATACAGTTAAACCCCCCCCCTCCCAACCATCCTCTAGAGCAGGGGTTCCCAACCTTCCTACAGTTCCTCACGTTGTGGTGACCCTCAACCATAAAATCATGGAAAGGTTCTTTCAGAGAAATTAAACCAAAACTGACCAATGGCATGAAGATCCACTGTTCATGATTGTATATAAATTGTTTTTTTCCCCTGGGGTTTCTCAGTTCAGTTCTGCCTCTTGTCCCACCATGCTGATCTCGTGCCACCACCTGGAGCACCTGGCAGGAGACTGCGCCATGCTGGAGACGCTGCTGGAGCATCTGGCGGCTGAGCGCGGGCACCTGCAGGAGGACTAGCAACCGTGGCAGCTCCCCCAGCCAAGCTGCTCACCCTACCACAACCCCTGTGAAAGGGTCGTTCAACCCCCAAAGGGGTCCTGACACCCAAGTTGAGAATCACTGCTCTAAAGTCTGCCCCCCTGCCAAGCTGCCAATTTGCTGCTATATGTGCCCAGGGACTGTTGTAGCTAGAAACAGGGCACTGGAGGAAAGGCCAGATTCTGTCACTGGGATACACTCAACATCCACCCCCCAGTTATATGTTGAGCCTCTTTGCCATTGCTTGCCTTCTATTTCCTATTATATAAGATCTCAGTTCTCTCCCTTACTGGAACTTGGAGCTGTAGCAAGTTAACCTTTTTGAAGTTAGTCCGTTCAAAGTACAGGTGTATGATCCAATTCATTTTATCCAATTCCCCACCTCAAATCAATGCAGATTCAGGGTTTTTTTTTTTTCAGTTTCTCCCAAGCTGAATTGCAACACCCACTGAAATATATCACCTAGCTCAAAAAAAAAATCCCAAATTTATTTGTGTTTTGATTGGGGAACTGTGGCACAGATGCCTCCGACACCATAATCCAAAGGTAATCCTAGATCTTCAGAACTAGGACGTTGCCAAAAGCATTAAGGTAAAGCCATGTGACATCAATGATATAAGCAAATGTGCAAAAGAGCCAAAGGAGCGAGAGGCTGATTTCCACCCAGAACCAGGAAATCATTAGAATTGATCCATAGTGATATCCTTGGACCAGTACATGTAATACCAAATGGTGAAAATAAAATATCATTTAATCTTCCTGGATGATTTCTCAAGGTATTCAGTTGCCTGTCTGCTGAGGGAAAAGAGTAAAGTTCACAAATTCCTCAAGTGATATGGTGCTATGGTTTCTAATCAATTTGGAAGAAAGCCTCAAATGCTGCAGATGGACAATGGTGGTGAGTTTATATTATGTCACATGGTAACCACCTCAGGAAAGGTAGGCATCCTGCACAGGAAGTCAAGTGAGCTTTACATCTGAGCAGAATGGCACTGCTGAAAGAAAATTGAGATCTTTACTAGAGATGACCAAATGCATGTCAACCCAATAAATGGTGAGGCAAAGCAATCCTGACTGTAAACTCTCTCCAGAACATGCTGTCCACACGTACACCTTACCAAATATGGCATGGCAAGATGCCAGACATGGTGTCATGTCCCCAGAAAATCAGGCAAACTCAGAACTTAAGCAAAATAATCTGAAGCTTTATTTCCAGGACAGGAACATGCAACATACACAGCATCTCAGATAACCCTTGAGATGAGAGGTGGGCAAGGACTACAAAACAAACTTCAAAAAGGCATAAATGGGGCAGTTTGGCTTTCATGAAGCCACACCCTCATGAGTGCTCAAGCTCTTATGGGTCTTTTTGGCTTTGGCAGGCTTGGCAGTTTGTGGGAGGTGTAGTTTGCTTTTTTGTGTGCATGTCTTATGGCAGAAAAGCTGATACGTCTTCAGGAGGGTTTGGGAGTGTTCTTTCCCATGTGAGTAGCAATCTATATATGCTTCCAGCTTTCACCTGCAATGTTCTGTGTTCGTTGCTCTAGCATGGAGTGGGTGGAGAGCAAGAGAACAAATGAAGGCTGGAGAAACATTTGCTGCATAGAGAGTGGGTCTGGGTCTGGTGGGGGGGGCGTTGAGAGGACGAACACCTTCCACACTATCAAATTTTCAGCTGTAGGTTGTTGCCTGGTGGTGTCTGGCTGTTTTTCCAAAGGGTAAGGTGACCAGATTTTAACATTGATAAAGTGCGACACCATTGACCGGGGAGGGGGGGGGTTCTTGATTAAAAATTTGGTCTATATGGAGCAACAAAATTTTTCATAGAATGCATAGAACGTAAAAATAGTATTATATATTTTTTACATTTTAACATAAGTACAATTTGCCAGGCGCCCCCAGATGTCCCTCCAAAAGTGGGACAATCTGGTCACTTTACCAAAGGGGCAATTCCCCCCCCCCCCGCCCGGTCTTGGCTTGTAAGATTACAAGAGTAATTGGTAAACCAGAAAACCTCATTTTTCCAAGTGAACCCTTATAGTTCAATTCATATTTTTCTTTATTCAAAAGCAAGCTGCAGGGAGCTTGGGGCTGGGAAATACCTGGAGATTTGGGGGTAGAACCTGCAGAGAGAAGGGACCTTGTCAGGGTGTCATGCCAGAGTCCACCCTCCTAAGCAGCCATTTTATCCAGGCATCTGAGGAAAGGAGCTTTAACTCTCTAAAGCTCAGACCCTGAACACCTTCTGGGTCTGTAAAGGATGAATAGGCTCAAATCTACCTCTTCTGCTGCTGCTCAGCACAGATACCTACCCAAGGATGCTTTGGTTTTCTCAGAAAGGGGCTCTTACCCCTCATAATCTTGCTTGGCTCTCAGGCGATACTGGACTCAAATCTAGGTCTCCTTTGCAGGGCAATGTGACAGCCTCTGACAGTATTTTCTCCAGGGGACCTGATAATTTCAGTCTGGAGATCCGCTGTAACAACTGGTGGTCTCCATGCCCCACCTGGAGGGTCCTGGCATGCTTTTCCGGATCTGCAGCTCCTTGGTAAAAGCTTTCCACTCCCTCCCCCCTCCCCCATTCCTGTTTTCTCTGTAAAATAAATAAAGAATGCCCCAGTTCAGGCAGAGCCAAATCCATCTTCTTGTCTGCTGGTGCATTACAAGGCAGAATTGCGTTTTCGGCATGCTTCAGTTGGTCTTCAGCTGGCTAAGGCCGCCGAGCGCACATCCCGGCAATGAAGAAGAGAGTCATTATAAGGTTTGCTGTCAAGTGAGTGATCCTGCCACTTATCACGTAATAAGCTGTTTAAAGAAGGCAAGGAAGATAAACGATGCTTTGAAGGAGATCCTTCAGCTCTTCGTTCCTTGTCTGCAGTCCCAGGGAGTCGAATGGGAGAAAACCCAGGCAGGAGGGTTCCCAGCTCCTGTTGGGAGTTTTATGCAGGTGGAGCCTGCGCAGCGGGGAGTTTGAGTGGGGAGGGACCTCAGTGGGGTATAATGACCAAGAGTCCAGCCTCCAGAGCAGCCATTTGCTCCAGGGGAACTGATCTCTTTCGTCTGGAGATCTGTAGGAATCCTGGGAGATCTCCTGGTCCTACCTGGAGGTTGTCAACCATAACATCAGGCTGGTCAGTTGCTGCAGCCTGCTTCCAGGGGCTACATCAGCCTTGGAGCTTAGGGGGCCAGGTGACGCGGGAGAGTCCTTCAAGAGTTATTTTGCAGCAGGAAAGGGGGAAGTGATATCACTGGGTCATGACATTCTAGAAATGTCCTTAATCCATAGAGATTGGGGGAGTTGCTAGAGAGTCCCTTGGTGAAGTGGATCTTCATACAGAAGTGGATCTTCATACAGAAGTGACATTGTTGCATTGCGTGATGTCACTTCCCCTGTTTCCCCCTGAGTGAGGACAGGGGATGGGGAGAAGCAGCAGGGTTGTCAGGCTGACAGACTGGAAGCAACTAGTTCTTTGAAAGAAAGCGTTTCCAAGCAGATGGATACCTTAGACCAGGGGTAGTCACTGCGGCCCTCCAGATGTCCATGTCCAGATGTCCACCGAATGCTGGCAGGGGGCTCCTGGGAATTGTAGTCCATGGACATCTGGAGGGCCGCAGTTTGACTACCCCTGCCTTAGACGTTCAAGCCGAAACTGGCTTGCACTTTCAAAATACAGCACTTTACCCCAAAGTTTCTGGTCCAAAGATGTTCTCACTCCCAGAGAGGGGTCCCCCCCCCCAAGCCCAGGTGCCGTCCGGGAAAACAGCCAAGTCGATAACCCAAACCTCCCTGACCTTGGTTCCACTGGCTACAGCCGCTTGCCAAGATCAGACTGTCTGGAAACGTTGCAAAGAAGAACAAAGCATCTCAGGAATACAGTTTACAGAAGGCCAAAGCAGATCCTACATCACAAGCTGATTATACAAAGTCAAACATGGTTACACTTTGGTCCTCGAAGACCATGGCGGCAATCACGTGATTCTGACAAGGGGGTTGCCAATCCATAGCAGGCAAATGGCACCTTTAGCACAGGATAGCTGTAAGTTTCCTGGTTTGGCCAATCCCAGACGCAGGCATTTCGGTGAAATTGAGTTTGCTTCTAGGGAGGGGCACCAACCTAAAAATTCTAGTTCAGGTTGGGGTGGCCCCCAAACTGAACCCTGAACTGAGTCAGAATTTCTGATGGCCAGGAGATGCTGCCCAGCGTAGGAGACGTGTAAAAGCTACACACTTTATTTACAGAGCTGGGAGTAAAGATTCAGATGAGAGACATTTTATTGAATGGTCTGGGGGGCGGGGGATGAAGTGTACTGTTGAAATCCAGTCTATTCTAGGCGGACAAGAAATAGTGCAGTTAACAGATTTCTCGAGTCAGAATTAATTTTGACTATTCACACTGTTTGAATGTAGCAGAGGGTTGGGGGGGGTGTGCTTTTTTGTTCAGTTCACGGCGGCAGATGCCCCCATTTATTGGTTCAATACCCGTTGATTTCACTACTCATTCATTCAATACTTTGTTCAGAGTGTTGTTCATGCAGTTCATTATTTGGCAACTCTAAAAATTATTTCTTGCACTTGAGAGTCATTCTCCACCAAGCAGCAATTTAAGTGGTAGGGGAGCTGCACTTCCCACATCTGTAATTTAAATGCAAAACTGAAGTTGGCTAGAATGTGGATCCAAAAGTGATGGCTTTCTGCTTCAAAATAAACAATGTTCATCAGAGCGCACACTAAAAATGTGCTTTTCAACATGCCGCTGGCAGAACTGAAGAGAGGGAACAAATGGTTTCAAGTGTAACACGTTGGAAAATTCAGTATCCCTGTGTTAGTCTTGGGGCTGCTGGCTCCTGCTTGGGAAAGATGTGGAGATGGAGGAGGTGGAGACCGAGGGAGTTGGGGGTTGGAAAGGGGCTTGGGTGGGGGATAATGCCATAGGGTTCACTTCCCAGGTAGCCATTTTCTCCAGGTGAATGGGTCTCCTTCCTTGGAAGCTTTTAAGCAAAGGCTGGATAGCCACCCCACAGAAATGCTGAGTCTGTGATGGTAGCAGATGGTGAGTGGCCAGCAGAAGGGGCTGTGTCCGTGCTTGGCTCTTATGGCCCTTTCCTGCATGCCCACAGAAATGCCCATCGCCACTTTGGGGTAGGGAGGTGAATTTCCTCCAGGCCAGACGAGCCTGGGTTGGGGGGGGGCATCATCTGGGCATGGAATTGGAGTCAGTGTGGGAGGGCAGGTAGATGTGAGTTTCCTTCATTGTGCAGGGGGTTGGACTAGATGACCCTGGAGGTCCCATCCAACTCTATGATTCTATACAAAGCTAACTTCACGAATCATACTGTGGTTAACCTTAGCACATAACATATTAACAAGGTACTCAAGGAGAAAATCACTGTTAGCCTATAGCCCAGCTATGTGATGCTTTCTAAAATCCTCGTTCTCTTTAACAAGCATGGCTGCCTGGAACCGTGAAACACAGTGAAATTGCAGGTATTCTATTAAATGCAGTCTCCAATATGAAGGGAACTTTGCAATTTATCTGCAGTAATAAAAGCTTGATTATCAGCCAAATGTCAGAGAGCTCAATAAAATGCATTTTATTTAGTACTAAATCCACTCTGTCTTTGTCTCTCTCTCTCTCTCCTCCTTTGCCAGGAACAATATTCTGCTCATTAAAGTTATAGGTGTTTGTGCTGCCTGATTGCTATGATTCAAACGCAGAAAAGATAAACACTTTGTGATTTAATGGGTTATCTTTTTCATATTCCATTGATCTTCTTCAAAAGCTTGTGGGGGGGGAGGTATGTAAAAATCCAGTTTGGGGATACCTGCTGCTTTGACATCTTCAGCAGAACCAGGAGAGAATCGCTGACTTCAAAATTCTGAAGGTGCTTTTGAGAGGCTTTAATGGGCCTGGAGGAAGCCTTACGAAGAAAGCCACTGTGGCCCTCTGAAAATGTCAGCCGGGCATTATGTTAAAGCCTGTTAGCTCAATTCCAACCCTCACTTTATTGCCAAAATTGGAAAGAACAAAGTTTGCATAAAATGAAGTGCTTGCAAGTATTGTGCAGAGGCCCACCTAGAACAATGGCCCACCTGACACCACAGGCTGTCGTGGTTCGGTCCTTGGTGGCTTGGGAACCGGACCGAACCCCGCCATCAGAGGCGCCCGCGATCACGGAGGTAGGGCATGGTGATCATAGGCAAGCCGGCAGCTGGGCGCCCCACCCGATCGTTGAGGTGGCAATGGCCGCTAAAGAACCTCAATGTCCCCCTCCACCTTTTGACAAGGGCCCGGAGATGGCCCTTTGTTCCAGGAAAATGGGCCATCAGGAACCCCGGAAAACCTCGCATATGTGCATGAGTCATGATTGTATCAGCATGTTCCCTCCGCAAGTACTGGGTGGGGCAATACAGCCTAAGGAGGTGGGTTTTGTATAAAAGGGAGTTTCCACCTGGAGTTCGGTGGAAGCTCTTACTCCATACCAGCGGACTCCACGTTGCTGAAATAAAGCTTGTTCCTGTTGTATCGTTCACCAGGCCTGGCGTGACGTTTTCTTCAAAGGGGCACCCTGTTTTTTCAGTTAGCAAGCGGGTCCCCGACATCGTAAGAGCTTCCCACCGAACTCCAGGGTCGGCATCGCATCCGAGCGCTTATCGGGACGGATCCAGAGATGGCGTTTTCAAGCAACGGGGCGGTCTCGACCCCCACGAACCCCGGGAACATGAGTTTAATGTCCCCGGGAGATTTCCTCCGAAAATCGGGGGGCCAGGAGCAGCTGTCCGGGACCCCGAGAACCTCGGCAGCGGCGGCCAAGGGAAGGCGCTGGGCCATGGGGTTCCCAAGCACGGCGGGGAGCGCGCCGAGGTCTGGGGGGTTGGCCCCAACCTGGGACACCCAGCTGAGGCAGGCGCTTCGCCCGGTAGGACCTGAGGAATCCCTAGAGGACCTGCGGCGGGCCATGGCGGACTTGGCCAGGCGCTTGCAGGCAGCTGAAGCCCGTGAGCAAGCTCGGGCCGGGCCCGGAGGGACTGGTAATACAACGGCGGAGGGGATCGCGTCGAGTGAGGACGTCTCCAGCGACGAGGACGAGCCCGGCACTGGTGAGCGGGCCCCGGACCCCGACCCGGAGCAGTTTTCAGTCCCGAGTAGGCGAGACGGCCAGCGGAGAGGCGAGACAGCAGAGGATCTCGGGGGAGCGGGTGAGCCGACGGGGCGGCGAGAGCCGGACCAACGCAGGAGCGACGTGCAAGGCAGGGAGCGGCACGGCGTCGTTGGGCAAGTTGGTAGCCAGTGGAGCGGAGCAGGACGAGACGGCGGACGCCGAGAATCCCGGATCCGGAGGGGGTCGGACTACTCTCCAAAACGTTCCCCCCCAGAGCTTAAGGCGCGTTTCGATGGGACGCCGGACGACCTCCCGCAGTTCCTCCTCCACGCGCTGACGCATGCCCGGAGGTATGGAGACCGGTATGAGGACTCCGAGGACTTGGTCTGGGGGGTGGCCTCGTGTCTCCAGGGCAAGGCGGGTCAGTGGTACCTAGGGTTGGCCGAGCGCGGCGACCCGGCAACTCGGGACCTGCAGGACTTCGTGGTCGCGCTCCGCCGACGATTCCAGGACCCCCAGGCTGAGGACAAGGCAAAGAGTCGGATCAAGGGACTTCGACAGGGTACTAGGGGGGTTATGGACTATATAGACATTTTCCGGAGGGAAGCAGGCAAGGTGTTCTCCTGGAACGAGGAGACCCAAATCGAGTACTTCCGGGAGGGCCTTAACCCGAAGCTCAGGGAATGGGCCGTGATCAAGGGGACGGAAGAAGATCTGTCTACACTGGAGGGGTGGTGTTTTGTGGTCGCCAAGCTGGAAGCCAGCCTGGGTTGGGCCGCCACACCCCCCCGGGAGGCCAAAGGCGGGTCAGCCGAGGTGCCGAGACCGGGCCCCGACAACTCTCGCCCCAAACGACCCCCGAACCCCGAGCGGGAAAGGAGACGCCGGGAAGGTCTGTGCCTGAAATGCGGGGGGTCAGGACATTTCGCAGCAGCGTGCCAACGGCAAGGGGGGGAGGACCGCGGGCTCTCCCAGGGGGGAGGTGCGACACGCCCCCAGCAGGCACGCCGGGCGGAGGACCTCCGCAACGAACCGGGAAGCGCCCAGGCGACGGGAAACGGCCAGGACCTGCTGTAGACGGCGCCGGGCAGCAGGTCCCGCGGTGCGAGGGAAAACCCCTACAGCATGAGGCGCGACCTCCGAACGTGGTAATTTTAGAGCTCCGGAACCCGGAGAACGGACTAAGTTGGGTGGGGGAGGCTCTTTTGGACTCTGGATGCGACCACAGCATGGTCCACCCCCAGATAGCCCGGGCTTTGGGGCTACCGAAGCGCATTCGGAAGGTTCCCCTGGTTTTCGTCCAGATGGACGGCAGCCCGATTCAGGGGGGACCTTTCGGGGAGGAGGTGGGTCCTATCGCCATCCACATAGGGGACCACCAAGAGCTGCGGTGGCTGATCCAGGTCCCCGTAGCGGGATATCGGGCGGTGTTGGGCCTGGATTGGCTGAAGGAACACAACCCCGTGGTGGACTGGCGGGCGGGGACCCTGAAGTTCGACTTGACGGTGGGTGCACGGCATCGGGTCCCCCACGAGAATTCCAGCCACAAGAGGACGGCGGCGCGTCCCAGGGGAGCGGCGGCAGCGCAGCAGGAGATACCAGAGCCCGAGGTCCCACCAGAGTACCGAGACCTCGCAGCCGTTTTCAGCGAGCGGGAAGCGGACGAGCTACCCCCACACCGCCGCACGGACTGCGCTATCAACATCCCAGAGGGGGCGGTACTACCCAAAGGGCGCATCTACAAGATGAGTGAGGGTGAGCTCAAGGACCTCCGGGAGTTTTTGGGTAAAAATCTGGCCCGAGGTTTCATCCGGCCCGCTTCCAGTCCCATGGGAGCTCCAGTCTTGTTCGTCCGGAAAAAGGATGGGTCCCGACGGCTGTGCCAGGACTACCGGGGCCTCAACGCCATCGCAGCGGGGAACGCTTACCCCCTCCCGCTGATCCCGGATTTGCTGGCCCGGCTGGGCAAAGGGACTCTGTTCACTAAGCTGGACCTAAGGGAGGCGTACTACCGGGTACGCATCCGGGAGGGGGATGAGTGGAAAACAGCGTTTAACTGTCAATTGGGACAATTCGAATTTAAAGTGATGCCGTTCGGTTTAAGCGGGGCACCTGGGGTTTTCATGAGTCTAATTAATGAGGTGTTGCAGGACCTTCTGTTTCAGGGGGTGGTTGTTTATTTGGATGACGTCCTGATCTACAGCCAAGATCCCCAAGAGCACGTGACCCTGGTGAGGGAGGTGTTAAAGCGCCTGCTGGCAAACCACCTATACGTGAAGCTGGCTAAGTGCGAATTCCACCGTCCCTCCCTGGACTATTTGGGCTACCGCATCTCAGCCCAGGGCATAGCTATGGACCCCGAGAAGGTGCAGGCGGTGCTGGCCTGGGAAAGGCCCCGCACCCGGAAACAGCTACAAAGCTTCCTGGGGTTTGCTAACTTTTTTAGAGGCTTCATCCCCAGATACTCCTCCGTAGTGGCTCCCCTCACGGACTTGCTAGGTACCAAGGGGAGAGGTCCTCGCGCCACGCGGCCCAGCGCAGCGCTCGGCTGGAATGAGAAATCGGAGGCAGCGTTCCTGGCCCTCAAGCAAGCTTTCGCGTCTGAGCCCACGCTACTGCACGTCGACCCAACCCAGCCGATGGTGGTACAAGTCGACGCCAGCGACGCAGCAGCCGGGGCGGTTCTCCTGCAGCGAGACAAGGCGGGACAGCTGAGGCCGGCGGCCTACCTCTCACGAAAATTCGCCGAAACGGAGCGGAACTGGTCTACCTGGGAGAAGGAGGCGTTTGCGATTAAGTTCGCCCTCACCGAATGGCGGCATTGGCTGGAGGAAACAGAGGAGCCGTTCGAGGTCTGGACAGATCACAAGAATCTGGAGGCGCTCCGGCAACCGCGATCCCTGAACGCCAAGCAGATGAGGTGGGCGGAGTTCTTTTCGCGGTACAATTTCAAGCTTGGTCACATCCCCGGCAAAGAGAATTTCCTCGCGGACGCCCTCTCCCGTCTGCCGCATTATGGGGAGGGGTACGCTCCCTGCACCAGGTCCGTGTTTGGTGAGGAGCAGCTGGGACGGGGGGTCGTCACTAGGCGTCGGGCCAGGGAGGAATGGGAGCCCGACCCGGCGACCGCCCCGCTCCGAGACCGCCTAGTGGCAGCCTACGGGACAGACGAGGAGCTGGCTGAGCTCCGGGACTCTTTGATTTTGGACTCCGGTCTCTGGCGGAGGGGGGAGGCTGTCTACGTCCCGGAAGGGCTACGACGGGAAGCCCTCAGCCTCTGCCACGATGCTAAGACCGCCGGGCACTTCGGTTTCGTAAAATCCTGGAAGTTGGCCCGGCGGCGGTTTTGGTGGCCCAGTCTGCGGCGGGACACAAAAGCTTACGTCAGTGGTTGTCCTGTCTGCCTGACCTGCAAGCCGGGGGTTGGCAAGCCGAAAGGTCTGCTGCACCCGCTCGAGGTCCCGACCCGGCCGTGGTCAGTGATCTCCATGGACTTTATAACAGACTTGCCTCCCAGCAAGGGGAAAACGGTGATCTGGGTGGTGGTAGATCTATTTTCCAAACAGGCCCATTTCATTCCTTGCGCCAGTGTCCCCAGTGCTTCACAGTTGGCTCGGATGTTCCTGGATCACGTGTTCCGACTGCACGGGCTGCCGGACAAGGTGATTTCCGATCGGGGCTCACAATTCGTGTCCCGGTTCTGGCAAGCTTTCCTGCGCCTGTTAGACATCGAGCAAGGGCTGAGCTCCGCTTACCACCCCCAGACGGACGGGCAGACCGAGCGGGTTAATCAAGTACTGGAGCAGTACTTGCGGTGTTTCGGTTCCTATCATCAAGACACCTGGGTGCCCCTGCTCCCCCTGGCCGAGTTCGCGTACAACAACGCAGACCACAGCAGCACGGAGATGTCGCCTTTTGCCGTCGTCTACGGGACAGACCTGAGACACTTCCCGGAGCTTGGAGAGGTCCCCGCCCGGGAATCGGCCGACCTTCGCGAGTGGGGGAAGCGTGCCGGGAGCTGCTGGAAGTCGCTGCAGGAGCAGCTCCACAAAGTCAAGGCAGCGCAGAAAGAGGACGCCGACCGGAAGAGACGACCAGCTGAGGAGATCCGACCGGGGGATCGAGTTTACCTTTCCACCCGGAACCTACGGTTGAATTTGCCCAGCAAGAAGCTAGGCCCTCGGTTTTTGGGGCCTTTCGAGGTCTTGGCCCCGATCAACGAAGTTTCGGTCAAGCTCAAGCTCCCCAAGAACCTCCGGCACATCCATCCCGTCTTTCACGTGAGCCTTCTAAAAAAAACTCCGGACGGTGACGTTTGGCACCCCGTGTTTTCCCCGCCAGCGCCCGAGGTCCTGCCGGGGGGGGAGCACCACGAGGTGGCGGATATCCTGGACTCTAGACTCCACAGGGGGAAGTTGCAGTACCTCGTGGAATGGAAGGACTTCGCTTTGGGGGACCGGGAATGGGTCTGGGCAGCGGACGTCCTTGCGCCCCGACTCACTGAACGTTTCCACAAGCGGTATCCTGGCCGTCCCGGGGGGTTGGAGAATGGACCTTTGGGGGGGCAGAATGTCGTGGTTCGGTCCTTGGTGGCTTGGGAACCGGACCGAACCCCGCCATCAGAGGCGCCCGCGATCACGGAGGTAGGGCATGGTGATCATAGGCAAGCCGGCAGCTGGGCGCCCCACCCGATCGTTGAGGTGGCAATGGCCGCTAAAGAACCTCAATGTCCCCCTCCACCTTTTGACAAGGGCCCGGAGATGGCCCTTTGTTCCAGGAAAATGGGCCATCAGGAACCCCGGAAAACCTCGCATATGTGCATGAGTCATGATTGTATCAGCATGTTCCCTCCGCAAGTACTGGGTGGGGCAATACAGCCTAAGGAGGTGGGTTTTGTATAAAAGGGAGTTTCCACCTGGAGTTCGGTGGAAGCTCTTACTCCATACCAGCGGACTCCACGTTGCTGAAATAAAGCTTGTTCCTGTTGTATCGTTCACCAGGCCTGGCGTGACGTTTTCTTCAAAGGGGCACCCTGTTTTTTCAGTTAGCAAGCGGGTCCCCGACACAGGCCTGAGCGCAGGTTTAGTTAAAGAGTTGAGTCCAATTGATTCAAGCATGCATAAAATGGTAGTGCATAGCTTGCATATTCTCCCCAAGTTCGTACTTGGGTGGGAGACCATCAAGGAGGTCCAGGGCTGCTGCTCAGTGCAGGCAGTGGCAAACCAGCCCTGTTTATATCTTGCCTTCCAAATCCTTTGGGGGGGGGTCACCATAAATCAGCTGTGACTTGATGCACTCTCCACCAACTACAATCCACATATGGCAGAAAAACAGAGCAACGGGATGGTCAATGTGAAATCTCATGGTAAGAAATCCTGGCTTGGGAATCTGCACTTCACTTTGTTCTGAGCTCGTTTGGTATATTAGAAAACATTTTCCAGGAAAAGCTTGGCTTCTGCTTGGCAGGCTGAGCAGATGTGAGATGATCTCCATCCTGTAGCAGGAGACAATTTGCAACAAATAGCAGGATCCATGTCTGTGATGGCAGGGACAGCTGATGAGGTTCAGTTCTTTCAGCACCATGGAGAGTTCTCAAGATCAGCAGATGTTGCTCCAGTGAAATTCAAGGTCCAAGTGAGGTCTTGGGCCACGCCAGCCTAATTCCTGATATTATGAAACCATAAATCTGCAATCTCTGGGGTCATCAGAGCTTGGAGGGGAGAGTGAGCTGAACCTTAGGAAGAAGGGAGAAGAATTCTGGAAGCTTAGAATGGGAGGGGGGGAAAGAAAGGCCCCTTTCTCTGACAGCGGTAAGCACCTTGCTGTGAAAGTACGAAGCAGGAGGGACATGCTCACCTTTGTGTGCATGCAGACATGCACATACACACACAAGCACAGACTGATGGCAAAAGAAAGTGACAAAAGCTGTGATTGGCCTGTCTGAGGGTGGTGGAGAACAAGGTGGGTCCCTGTGCTGTTGTCCCTGCTGGAGGAGGTGTGGCCGCGGCATGGTAGGAGTTCTGCTGAGGGACCAGGCTGCCCATGGTCCAGCAAGGGGGCTACCTGCAAGGCTGACTTCAGGGGCTGGTATGCAGCCTCACCTGGGCAGCCCTGCAAAGGCAGATCACCCAGGGAGAGTGGCACAGCCATTCACAGGAAAAAGGCAGTCTGGATTGGTCAGCAGTTGGTGGGCAGATCCCTTGGCCTGCCTTTTTCCTATTGGTGGGACAGTCCCCCACTCAGGGCCAGTTGCCTCCAGTTTTAAGGAGTGCGTCTTCCGGCCCGCAAACTGGCTTTTATTAGGGGAAAGATGACTGCTGTCTGCGGGAGCTCTCCTAGGTCCTGAAGAACTGGCTGGACAGAGTCGGCTAGGTAGCCGAGGCTAGCCTGATCTCATCACATCCCACAAGCTGAACTAGGTCAGCCCCAGTTACTACTTGGATAGGAGGCCGTAACAAAGACCAAGGGGGCTCTGCTGAGGCAAGCAATGGCCAACCACCTTTATTCGTCTCTTGCCTTGAAAACCCCACAGAAAGCTTCCCACAAGCTGGCAGCTTGTGACTAGAACATACGGCGTCATGTCCACTGCTGGCAGGGAATTGGTGATGCTCAGTCCCTTCCAGGCCCTCCTCAGTCTCCTTCAAGGGCACAGCCTAGCAGGGTTGAGATGGTGCTGGTTGCCCAAAGGATGACCTGTGGAAAACAGACACAAATCTCAAACACAGCTAGATCTTGCCAGAGCACCCCCTCGATAAGCAGCAATGTGAGCGTTGCCTGCTCCAGGCTGGGAAAATTCCTGGAGTTTTGGAAATGAAGCCTTGAGGGGGGAAGTCAGCAGTCACACAATGTCATTGAGCCCACCCTCCAAAGCTGCCACGTCCCCCGGGGGAAGTGGCCCTCGGTTGTCTGGAGAGCATTCGTAGTCCCAGGAAAACTTCAGGCCCAACCTGGAGATTGGCAACATAAGCAGCATTGACAGGATACTTCACAGGAGGTCCTACAGGAGGTGAAGAGGCACCTTTGTCTCCCCCCTTTTTTCCTTTCCTTTTGAAAAGTTTTTCTTTAATTTGTCTTCTTTTTTTTAAAAAGGGACGGTCAATAAAATTATCTTTTCAAAAAGGAGTTGGAAATGCAGCCACTGGGTGGCATGCAGCTCTACAAAGCAGTTCTCTGCAGGAGAGCCCTCTTGGGAACCGGGGGACGAGTCGACTCTCTCCTGTTTGATTACTTTCCCATTCTGAAGTGTCCCCCCCCCCCCCACAGTGCTTTAGTGAAGACGCGGCCAAGCTAAGTGCAGCCTGCCACTTTTAGCTAAATGCCGCCGTTCACTTTGCATTGCAATATGCAGGAAGTGGCCATGGTGGCATTTAAGCACAATAAAGGAGATTCTCCCTCTTGAATTAAACGTTGAGAGCCCGTTCATTTGGCTCGCGGAGAAGTCTTTTCTGTGTGGCAAATGAACCTTCCAACTGTGCAGCCATTCAGCGATTGTGAACTGGACACTTGGCAAAGCAACCACAACAGAGCACTCGTGGATGCGTCAACACGTCTTTCCTGATGAAGATTTTTAAAGATATTAATGCACACGGATGAGGGAAGATGGAGAAGCCACGCTCCCCAAGTCCTTCAGCTTTGCAGAGAAAGTGTCTTGGAGAGCTGAAGACTGTCGTTCCTGAGGACTGGTCTAGAGTAGCCTTTCTCAACGTTTTGGCCATTGAGGAATCTCTGGCACATTCCTTAGACCAGGGGTAGTCAAACTGCGGCCCTCCAGATGTCCATGGACTACAATTCCCAGGAGCCCCTGCCAGCTGGGAATTGTAGTCCATGGACATCTGGAGGGCCGCAGTTTGACTACCCCTGCCTTAGACTTTTAGAAACCCCCAAAGTGGCCTGATCAGGCAGAATCCGGTTGGGAAGTAGAGCTGTGTGCGTGCCCACCTGGGACCCCTCCCCACCCACCCCCTCCAGGCCCATCAGTGGCCATTTTCGGGGGGTGGTGGTTGGGTTGACATGATCATATATGGTTGTTTCACTCAATAAATGTTTAACAAATTTTAAAAATACATTTAAAAATGAACTCCCACCCATTCAGAAAGCCCCTTCAGTGCTGTCAAGCAACCCCAGAGTTTCAGGAAACCTTGGCTGAGAAGGCCTACCTGTGAGTCCTCACTGCACACTGGGTTGCAAACACTGAGTTTCAGGTGGGTGGCTGGGTTGGTCCGAAGCAATCGAACGAAGTTTGAGTCCAGCGGCACCCGGAAGGACCAACAAAGGCTAATTCTGGGTCTCATCTTCAGGGTGCATGCACAGGAAAGGAAAGCTGATCCCCAGAGTTAAGCTTTGTGGGCCTTAAAGATGCTCCTGGACTCAAACTTGGTTCGACTGCTTCAGACCAACCCAGCTACCCACCCATCTGACTCCATCGGAAATGTGAATGTTCTGGGAGTCAAAGTGTCATGGATGAAACCACAGAGAAAGCCTAATGAACTCTGCTTTGGTGGCAGGGGGGAAACACAATCATGGGAGAGGACACGCAGTAATGGGTTTAAACTTCAAGTACAACGATATAGGCTAGATATCAGGAAAAAAAAATTTCACAGTCAGAGTAGTTCAGCAGTGGAATAGGCTGCCTAAGGAGGTGGTGAGCCCCCCCTCACTGGCAGTCTTCAAGCAAAGGTTGGATACACACTTTTCTTGGATGCTTTAGGATGCTTAGGGCTAATCCTGCGTTGAGCAGGGGGTTGGACTAGATGGCCTGTATGGCCCCTTCCAACTCTATGATTCTATGATTCTATGATTCTACCTTAAAGCTCAGGAAAGAAAAACTTGGGGTGGGAGAAGAAAATTATTTTGGGTAGAAAAGCATGCCTACCCCCACCTCAAATCGCCTCCTGTCTCTCCCTCTCTCAGACCTCCTCGATCCTGCCTGTTCACACAGGTGGCAACATCACTTCCGGGGGCGTGGCCAGTTGACATCACTTCCAGGGCTCTTCGAAGCCTGAAAAATGATTCCCGGGACTCTTCCATGGTCAAAAGGTTGGAAAAGGCAGCTGCAGGGGTGCTAGACAAGGACTGTTCAGAGGACTCTGTGTCATGCCAAGGGGACTTCCCTGGCAGTCTCCCCTCCAAGCCCTAATCAAGGTGTGACCCTGCTTAGCATCTGAGGTCTGATGAGATCCAGCTAACCTTGTTCCACGTCAGCAAAGCCTCTCTTGCCTTGGATCCTACTTGGCATGAGGAGGGAGAACCTGGGAGATGGACTGATTCAGTCGAGGAATCTTCCGCTTTCCGTCTGCAAGACCTGAGCAAGGCTGTTACAGATATGATGTTTCAGGGGTAATTAATGGACAGAGCTGCCATGAATCAAAAGTGCCTTAACCTCCCCTACCACAAACAAGCACACGCAAACTTTCATTTACCAAAACTTATTCGTCTTTGAAAAGCCAGGTCTCCTTATTGCCAAGGAATAAACACATGAAGGTTTTTTTTTTTTTAATGTTAATTTGTTTTCAGTTTTATCGAGTCCTTTCGAGATAAAACATTATGCGATTTCTTTTCACTATGCAAGGCTTCAGTTTGATTAAAGCTTTATTGAGGGAAAATTGCGCATGAAAAACAAATTATCTCCCCTCTTAGCAGCATTAGCAGCATTTGTCGGGTGTTGGGTGGTGTGCTTCTTTCTCCCCGCAGTTTTTGCCTGCTTGCCTTCATCACACACATGGAATGCAGATTAGATCTAATTTAATTTGAGCAGCGAATGTTAAGCAGTTGCTTCAATTAGTCTGAACTTTAAAAAATATACCCCAAAACACTGCAGGGAACTCGTCTGCCAGATTAAATAGTGCAGGTTTTCACTGGTCATTCAATCCGTTTTATCTTTCGAGGTACATTGTGAAGAATTAATTCATTTTCTCCCTTTGTGACTTCTCTCTCCATTTTATCTGCTTTATATTTCATAAGGAATCCGGCACTCTGGTAAATCAGGCAGGCTTCCTGTGTTTTGTGAGTGTGTGAGTGTGTGTGTGTGTGTGTGTGTGTGTGAGTAGTAACACACTCTGCACTTTTCAGTTTGGTGTAGTGGTTAGGAGTCCGGACTTCTAATCTGGCGAGCCGGGTTCGATTCTGCGCTCCCCCACATGCAGCCAGCTGGGTGATCTTGGGCTCCCCATGGCACTGAGAAAGCTCTTCTGACCGGGCAGTGATATCAGGGCTCTCTCAGCCTCACCCACCCCACAGGGTGTCTGTTGTGGGGAGAGGAATGGGAAGGCGACTGTAAGCCGCTTTGAGACTCCTTCGGGTAGGGAAAAGCGGCATATAAGAACCAACTCTTCTTCTTCTCTTTTCCAATCAGGGCAAGACCAATATATTTGGCTCCATTTGGATGACTGAGCAAGGGCCCATGGCCCAGCGGCAGAGCAAACAGTCTCACGTTAGTCCCTGGCCTCTCCCGTTAAAAGGACCAGGCAAGAGGTGAGAAATGCATCGGATTCTGCCTGTTCAAAAAGGCCGCTATGAAATAAGGCAACATCATTAAGATCCCTCCTCTTCAGACGGCTCTTTTGCCCAACTGAAAAATGTGTCATTTGTTTTTTTTAAATTCCTAGATAGGTTCCTTGGCAGTCAGACAAAAGGACATGAAACAAATCAGATTAATTGCCATACCATTCATCTACAGAGTTCATCTGTGAATAGGTCTGGCACAAGCTGGTAGCGATCTTCCTCTACCGGGGAGCCACGATCCCCGTCACTGCCTCTTGCAGGATGCCCAGCCCTTCTGATCCTGCGAGCACATCCGGATTTCTGACCACAGAATGGCTGCTGCCGTGGAGCTAGTTACAAAATGGTTGCTGCAGGGCATGGAGCTAACTGCAGAACATCAAGGTACATAAAAGGTACATAAAAAAATCGTTGATAACTAAAATATTGTAAAATTTAAAAACTGCAGAACATCAGCAATCAACGTTGTGCAGAACTGTAATACGGACTCTTCCCCATTTCGGACAAATGCTCCGTTTCATAGGATGCCTTTTGATAAGTCCTTCATGAGTTGGGCTAGTGCTTGTAACCGGCCAGGGCTAGCCAAGGGGTTTTGTAGTGCGTGCCAGTTGGAGGGACCACCCCTCAGAGGCCTGAGCTCCCACTGTGCAACCCTGCTTACCACACTAAGACTCAGGCCCAGCTACTGAGGTTCTTTGGTTCCTAAGGCCAGCTGTGGCTTGGGAAATTCCTTGAGTTTAGAGCGTGGACCCTGGGGACAGAAGGTGTTGTGGAGGGGAGGGGCCTCAGATAGGTATGGTGATGTTCTGTTACTTGGGGGGCCACCATGGGAGGGCTTCTGGATTTCTAGCCCTGCTGGTCGACCCCCTGATGTCGCCTGGGTTTTGGCCACTGTGTGGTACAGAGTGTTGGAATGGATGGGCCATTGGCCTGATCCAGCATGGCTTCTCTTATGTCCTATAGTCCAGCCCCCAGCCAGTTTTTCCAGGGGAACTGATCTCTATGGTCCGGGGAGCATTTGTAATTCGACAACAACAATGTTAGGCTCACCTGGAGGTTCTTGAGGCTAAAAATCACGCAGGACGAAGTGAAGGTGGAATAAATGCAAATCCCTACAGAAACAGAAATGTGCTGCTGCAAAGGAACCTGATGCCGCCACCAATCCCTTGCAGAGGCCCTTTGTTTGCCATCCCCTGGGTTTCCTCCGTAATGAGCAAAGGCGCACCATCCATTGATCTCGCTGCACACCAGGCCCACCGGGCTCAGGAAGAGGAGCGCTGCTCTCAAGAGGCACCTCCACAATGGATTAGAACTACTCCCTAGTCTAGGGGAAGGATGACAATTTGACTACTCAGCCGCTAAATAGCTATAACATCTGGAATCCCACAACTGTAAGAATGGCTTTAATGATATACCCCAGGAGTGGATAAAACCTCAAGATCTGGCTTATAATGAGATCCACAACTGGAGCCCTCCGAAACAATCCTCCCTTACTTGGGAAATGCCGATTTCATCGCAAGCACAGGAAGCGAGAGAACTTTATGCATTGTCATCTGAATGCCACTGTTCTTGTTAGAAAAATGTACTTTAAAATAAAAATCCCTTCCATATCCCCTGTGGTCGTATTCTTGTGAATGATCTGGAAGCATCCAGATTGCTTGCATAAGCAGATAATTGGGAGTGATATTTGTATGGGGTTATATTGACATCAAGAGCCTCTTGTGGCGCAGAGTGGTAAGGCAGCTGTCTGAAAGCTTTGCCCATGAGGCTGGGAGTTCGATCCCAGCATCTGGCTCAAGGTTGACTCAGCCTTCCATCCTTCCGAGGTCGGTAAAATGAGTACCCAGCTTGCTGGGGGGGGGGGGGGGTAAACGGTAATGACTGGGGAAGGCACTGGCAAACCACCCCGTATTGAGTCTGCCATGAAAACGCTGGAGGGCGTCACCCCAAGGGTCAGACATGACCTGGTGCTGGCACAGCGGATACCTTTATATTGACATCAATTGCATGAATAGTCTATCTTAGCCTGAGGTCACCAGAACATAGAAGCTAAGCAGGGATGACCAAGGCAGTCCTTAGACTGGAGACCCCCAAGAATGTCCAGAGTTGCCTTGCAGAGGCCAGCAATGGTCAACCACCGCAGAATATCCTGTGCCTTGAAACCCTATGGGGGCTGCCGGAAGACAGCTGCTACTTACTGGCAATGCCCCGGTCTGTGGATTAGTTGTGCGGATGGCCCCGCGGCTTAATTGCATCCCTCTGCCGACCGCGACATCACCCAATGATCTGCCAGACTAGAAAAACGATCTGGGAGTTTTTATTTTAGCTGCATCAAAAGGAAAATGTCACAGGGGGGCTAAGTGTCCAGCGTGCCTGTGAAAAGCACGGAGGGCTACAGAGGGTTTAATGCATCTGCCTCAGCTCTGCCTTATCGGGCTGGCTCAGCTGCCTGGTTGGATGCCATAAAGCCACGCCAGTCTCCAGGCCAGCCCTAGAGCCCCCGACATGGCACAGGGTCACGTCTCACTTTACACTTATAGAAACAAAACATAATCTCTCCACGCCTGATAACTACTTGTCTTAGGAATTGTTCCATCAAGGATGTGAAGTCACTGTGACCTAGAATCTTAGTCAACACATAATTTCTCAGCACGTCTGAAAGGTACTCTGTAAACCATTTCGTTGTAGGTGAAAAGTTATAGATAACAAACGACATTTCTTGATAGAGAAGGAGAGATCAGACCAAAGCCATATTCAAGTAACTGTATGACCTGAGTGGCCGCGGTCATTCCAGTCTCACCAGATCTTGTGAAGCCGGATTAGCCCTAGTTAGTATCTAGTTAGCAACGGAGTCAAATTAGGGGAAAGGAGGATCCACTTAAATATGAGAAAGCATTTTCTGGCAGGGAGAGCTACTTGTAGATGGGATATGGATACAGAATCAGGATACAGGATGATCTGGACAGGCTGGAAAACTGGGTTCAAATGGATAAAAGGAACTTCAATAGTGAGAAATGTAAAGTTCTGCTTTTAGGTAGGAAAGATCAAATGCATCCTTATAGGACAGGGGAGACTTGTCTTGACAGTAGCATGTGCGAAAAGAATCTAGGGGTCTTTGTAGACCATACATTGAACATGAGTCAGCAGTGTGACTCAGTGGCTAAAAAGGCAAAATGGATTTGGGGCAAACGGAGTATCGTGTCCAGATCACAGGAGTTGATGGTACCGCTTTACTCTGCTCTGGTTCAGCCTCACTTGGAGTATTGTGTTCAGTTTCAGGCACCCCAGTTGAAGAGGGATGTAGAAAAACTGGAGCATGTCCAGAGGAGGGCAACAAAGATGGTGAGGGGTTTGGAGACCAAGACATACGAAGAAAGGTTGGAGGAACTTGGTCTGTTTAGCCTGGAGAGGTGACAGTGATAGCCGTCTTCAAGTCCCTGAAGGGCTGTCAGGGGGCTGGATGATGACCCTGGATGTCTCTTCCAACTCTATGATCCTATGTTGCCTCAGAGGACAGTAGAAACTCCTTCATTGGAAGTTTTCTGGAGGAGATTGGATGAACACCTGTCAGGAGTGTGCGATATTGAAGTCCTCAAGAAGGTGGGGGCTGGATTGGATGGCCTTTGGTGGTCTCTGTGATTCTGACAACTGGATGGCGACCACCACAGAAATCTGGGGGTGCTACATAGAGGGAAGTGTTGACAAACCACCTCTGCTTGTCCCTTGAGTAGAGTGCCCCATGGGAGGGGTTTCCACAAGTTGATTGTGCCTTAGCAGCATGTTCTTCTGAAGCAGACAGAAGACCTGAAGGGTGGGCGCTACTCAAACAAGAGCTATTGCATGCTCAATCAATGACTATCCCAGAAAGACGAAAACACTGCAGGAGCTCTAAGAAGCCTATTTGGATGAACAGAGAACTTCAAGAGGAACTAAGAAATGATTGCTAAAACTGCTAAAAACTGTGATAACAAATGCTGGAAATGTGGTGACTATGTTCTTTTTTTCATATGTGGTGGAAATGTGAAAAAGTTTATAAGTTTTGGGCAAAAATTCACACCATTGTGCAGAAAATGTGAGGTCTTAGATTTCCCATGAAAGCTGAATCTATGTTACTAAGGATACCTCCGCAGTGCCTCCCAGCCCAAACTCAAAGTTTATTCTTCTACGTGACGACGGCAGCAAGACTAGTTCTGGCCAAGAAATGGAAAATGCAAGAATTACCTTCGATAGAAGGCTGGTTGAACAAACTAGCGGACTTTGCAAAGATGGCCAAACTGACACTGATAGTTAATGGAAAAACAGAAGAGGCCTTTCAAGAACAATGGGGCCCTTATCTGAATTACTTAAGAAGATAAACTAAAAGGGAATTAAGTGTAACAAATGAAGAACAACCCCTCAAATATTAGAGCTTTAATTAATATTGCTCACAAGTCAAATTTCACTAAAGGATTCTGCAAAACATGGGTTCTTTCTTATCCAATGTTAGCTCCATTTGCAAAAACAAACAAACAAATGAACAAACAAATAGGCCGTGGAATAGCCGGTATGAACCTGGAACATCAGTCTGCATTCACTGGCAGAGCTGCCAGCAGAATGGCAGGCCCTCTTCCTACTTCTTGTTTATTATTCATTTGTCTTTAGATTTATTTCCTGCCACTCCTAGGCAAGCTGGCTTGTGGCAGGTTACAGTCAATATCAGAAATATAGTTCATTCCAGAGTCAAGAACCATAAAAATGGTAACACCCCCTAATTACAAGATAGCAGCAGTGCTACCCTCTAGTGGCAGACTCTGGCTCTGCAGTCTCCCCATCACAGGCTCCGTACAACAAGGAGGATAAAGTGTCTGAGTAAGCAGACATCAGGAGAGGGGGACACACACCCCAAAATATTCCAGCCCTAGCCTCGACCAAACGCCTGGTGGAAGAGCTCCATCTTCTTGCAGATCTAGAGGCTTTAGCAAAGTCAGGTGATGTTGAAAGGCCAGTACGTTCTCCTTAAGCAAAATCAGAATATGATTTCCCATCAATGCATACACACACACACGCACACACACACACACACACACACACACACACACACACACACACACACACACGGCTTGCCAAAATGGGCTCTGTGAAATCAACCTGTTCTAACTGACCTGGGGTTGACTCTGTCCACACAACCTCCCCCTGCGGACTCAATTCCCCTCGGAGTGCCTGAGGCACTCCGTTCACAGCAAACATAGCCTTGAACTGCATTCATCTGTTTCCCCCTCTCGAAAGCTGATGTTAACTTGTTTTTGCCATCCGGAGACCAACACCCAATTTTCTACTGCCTGGATTCCCTCCAAGTGTCGATGTTGGATTTATTGCGGCTTGCCTGCTGCTTACTGCGGAGGCAGCTCCCACTCTCCCCGACACGGCTCCTTCTGAAGCACTCAGGAGGGGGGAAAGGCAGGGAACCCTCCATCTCCCGCCGCTTCATGTTCTTCCAAGGTGAAGATAACTCTCCTCAGACAGCAGCACTATCTAAAAATTATTGTCCTCTCTTCCATATAAATATCTCCAGCCGGGCCTGTCGGAGTTTGCCAGTCGGATGCTGGCGATGAACATCCACCTGGTCGCCTGCTGTCACTCCGCTCAATAAAAGAAAGCCGTGAAGGAGTCAGGGCTGCCGATGATCCTCCCGGCCTCAAGCTAATGAGTCATAAAAAGGAAACAACCTCAATCTGTCAAGGGAGCGACGTCTGAAAGGATGGACCTCTGTGTGAAGAATTTAAAGTGCTTCAGATGACAAGAGAGCTTCCACATGGCATCCCTAGAGCGGGGAACTCCTAAGCCAGGGGTGAACAAACTGTGGCCCTCCAGATGTCCATGGACTACAATTCCCATGTGCCCCTGCCAGCATTCGAATTGTAGCCCATGGACATCTGGAGGGCCACAGTTTGTCAACCCCTGGCCTAAGCTGTTGGTGGCTAGTTTCCCTTCCCATCTGGGGAGGAGCTGAGCTATGAGCCCTCTTTAAGTATTTGAAAGGTTGTCACTTGGAGGAGGGCAGGATGCTGTTTCTGTTGGCTGCAGAGGAGAGGACACACAGTAGTGGATTTAAACTTCAAGTACAACGATATAGGCTAGCCATCAAAAAGAAATAAAATATCTCTCCCCCCCTCTTAGGGAAAACGATGATATTGCAGGTCTCCTTTTTGCTCGCATGAAATCCGTTATGAGCTCTTTCCCCCCAGAGGCCAACCAAGCAGAATCGAAGCCAGAACAGAAACTGCAGAATAAAAATAGGGCAGAACCGAGGGGAACCCTCCATGACAAAAACACACCCCACGGCTGGCCCACTGGGCACCTTAAGGTGGCAAATGATAGAGTGGCAGAGGACACATGCAGGTGTTTCAGGCTGCAGCACACATAGCCATAGGCATACAGCTCTATCTAGGTACATCATTTCTATTTATGGACACGCAGTAGGATATACCATCCTAGCACTAGGGGACACTCAACAAGCGGAGTTGCCATGTAAACTCTGCTGCCCTTAACAGAAGGAGCTGAAGAGGCAATGCAGCCACAATGCTCCTGATTTGTTCCAGCAACTATAACAGTGCTGGAAACCGGTATGTGTTGGTCTGAAGCAGCACAACAAAATCAGGAGCAGCTTTAAGACCAACAAAGATTTATTCAAGACCAACAAAGATTTAAGAAAGCTCCCACCTTGAATAATGTGTTGGTCTTAAAGATGCTATTGGGCTCTGATTTCATAGTACTGAAAACCAGGTGTGCTGGAATGAGGCTTTTATTCCAGAACCAGCAAAGTCTGGTTGGCTGCTCAGCTCCAGAATTGTTCCAGCATCGGAACAAGATGACGCTTGGATTTTTACTTTTTTATATGAAAAAGAAAAGAGGGGGGGGGGTCATCACCCTGAGATTAGTTAAAGACAAAGTTGATGGGATGCTGACACCCGCCATTCACCCCAACCCCAGGGCCACTTGTGCAGCACAGACCCTGTGCCTGTTTCCAGTTTTGCTGCCATGAGAGACGGTGACCAAAAGAAGAGACCCTGCTGAGAGGAGAGGATGACTTTTTGCATCAAGGCAAGGAAATGGACTGGAATGAAATTCTCCCCTTTGCTGGGCAGATTTCAGAAATACCACTTTAGCCACTCACACACACACACAAACACACACACACACACACACACACACCCTGCTCTACAAGAAGGGGAGGGGGAAAGCCCTGGCTCCTCTTCATTTAAATCCTAATTCCCCTGGCTGACAAACGGGAGGGATGGGGTGGTGGTAAAGTACCTCTTCTTAGCAGGTCCCAGAAATTGGGAAAGGCAGGAGGCTAGATTGGCCACAGGCAGGGTTTCCTGGAGGGGGGGGGGGTTCCAGAAATGATCTTTCCACCCGGCCTGACCGAGGCAGAGTGGGTGGGCCGACTGAGCTGATAAATGAATCCTTTCAAAATGATGCTCAAATAGCGATCAACCAGAGCTGTTTAGAGGCAATGCTTCTCCTCCACCTAAAGGGAGGAGAGGCATTGACTCTAATTCCAATCTTCAGGTGCAAATAAATATTCCTGAAGAAAGGAATAATTTCCAGAAAATAATTCTAATCGATAGCTTGTCTCATTCTCGCTAGGGTTTCTGCCACCACCACTGGCCAAGATACGATGGAGCTTCCTGCTAAGAAGGCCAGACTCTCTGCTTCCCCTCTCCAACACCGAGGCCTCTTGTGGGAGAGGCCTGCAAAGCCCCATAGAGAAGCCCTGCAAAGCCCCATAGCAGTAGATGCTTGGTAAATGATATTTTTTCCCTATGTGCAAACTCTAGAAAATAGGGCTGCCAGGTCTGGAGATCTGGGAGGCCGAGGCTGAGGAGGGTGGGCATTGTGGAGGGAAGGACTTCCATGGGGGCCAATGCCCTAATGCCCACCACCCAAAGAGGCCCCTTCCGTCACGGAGAACTAATCTCCATTGCCTGGAGATCTCCAGCCACTGCCTGCCGATTCAGGGCAAGGACAGAGGCACGGGGATACCACTATGGCAAAGTAATCTCCTAACAGAGAGTAAGATAGTTTCAACAATTGCTATTCGTAGCTAAGGGCGTTTAGCTTCTCTATACTGAAGTTGTTTTTCAAAATATGAAAATTGAAGTCCCCTGATAAAGCCAAGGAGCGAAACGCGTTGGGATTCATATAAAAGAATAAAGAAGCATGGAAGTTTGAAGACTCCCTAAAAGTCATTTTGGAACATTTGACTTGCCATATTGGTATCCCCGTGCGTCTGTCCTTGCCCTGCATCCGGTCCTTCACTGGGTCCTACCCCTCTTTCTTTATTTTGGCTACTGCCTGCAGGTTGACAACTTTCATGGATAGAGATGCATTTATCATGCTTGTCCACGCAGACTGAGAAGCACAAGTCAGGAATAAGAAGGAAAAGAAGACAGGAGGCAAATCTCCGGAAAGGTTGGCTGAGCGCTGAACGAAATTGAGCTGGCTATAATCTCTCCCGATCCCTCACTGACTCTCTCCGGAGCTGCCCTGGATGACGCCTGCCAGCACCCTTTGAAAGGAAACTCCCCGTTATTTGAGAAAACAAACCAGAGAGCAGAGGTAGTCAACCTGTGGTCCTCCAGATGTCCATGGACTACAATTCCTATGAGCCCCTGCCAGCGTTCACTGGCAGGGGCTCATGGGAATTGTAGTCCATGGACATCTGGAGGACCACAGGTTGACTACCCCTGCCATAGAGGAGCCGGCCACCTTGTTTACGGGGATCACCGAAGGCCAGGAGAGGGAGGCGTTTAAGCGCAAAATACCCCGGCCCGAATAATAAGACGAGGCCATTTGGAGCAGTCGCGACATGAAACCCTCGATCCCGGCTTCCTCGCACACTGTCCAACAAAGCCTGAAGAAATCTAATTTTATCTCAGCCTCCCACACAGTAAGCCGTCTTCAGCGCAGCGTGCTGTTTCTTTGCCCTGCAATCGGCTGCTTCAAAGACGAGGGATCTTGTTAATAAAGGCAAGTCAGATGTGCGGCGCAAAGCAAGGTTCCGGTCTTCTAGAGCTGTGCCGACAGAGGCCGAGCAAGCGGGGAGAAGCACATGGCCAGGCAGACTGCGGCGGGATGTGGAGGCAGCAGCTGCGTTTTTTCGCTGGAATACAAGAAGGGGGACATGGGGAGGAGCATTCCCTGAACCAGGTGGTGCCTTTCTGCAAACCAGACACCATGACACCCATCCTGGGGCCCATCAAATGTGTTTAGCAAAGGGGTGTGGCCAGTGGGATCTGTTAAGGGTCCCCGCCCTAGGGGGATGAAACCGGCCTCAACCGGGGCCAGGGCCTTTTCAGCCCTGGCCCCGGCCTGGTGGAATGCTCTGCCAGATGGCATCAGAGCCCTGCGGGACCTTCCACAGCTCTGAAGGGCTTGCAAGGCTGAGCTGTTCTGCCAGGCTTATGGTCGAGGCTAGAAGGAGCATCTATCCTTTTCTGCCCAACCCCCACTGAGCTGAGACTCTAGGCCTCCATTTCCCAAAGATACGGCGGAATATAAATCCCACCAAAAATACATAAATATTGGCTGTGCCAATTTAAATAGCCCTGTTTTGGTGGCAGCTAACTCCACAGGATTGGCTTTATTCTCTCTCCCACTCCTCTTTCCGAGGGTATTTTTAAAACTTATTCCTCTTGTCTCCTGAACTTGGGCTTCCGTTGTGTGGTTCTGGCCGTTCATGACCGTTTTGTGGTTCCGGCCATCTCCCCGTGTCAGAATTGTAGAGGTGGCCACAGGCTCAAACAGGTTGGGGACTCCTGCCCTGATTGGGGAAGTGATATATTCCTGGGGACACACTCCTTAACACCAGGGCTGGTTCATCCATGTAGCCCCGCATGGAGCCTCCCCCCATGGACCAGAGCTGTAGCCTTTCTCCTCCCCTCCTTTCCCTCAACTTTTTTATGGCATGGATGTTAGGATTGCAGCATCCAAGTGCTGGGGTGGGAAGGGAGGTGTCTGGGCTGCACTGGCGCGGCCCTAAGAAAGTGGGGCTCTGCTGCTGGCCCTGCAGAGGAACTGGTTGTCACTGTGGAGGTTGGATACTGGACTAGATGGACCTTCACTGGAGGACTCTTTGATGTTCTTCTCAGGGGAAGGTCTCAGCCTCTCTGTCCTGTTATTGGCCCTCCAGAGGAACCAGCTGAGACTGTGTGAGACGGGAGGCTGGACTGGATGGACCTTCCATGGTCTGACCCAGAAGGGCTCTTCTGAGGGTCTTCTCAGGGGAAGGCCTCGGCCTCTCCTGTTACATGCCCTCCAGAGGAGCTGGTTGGCCCCTGTGTGAAAGAGGATGCAGGGCTAGATGGATCACAGCAGGGCTCTTCTGAGGTTCTTACCTAGCCAAACAAGCAATCCCAAAGCCTTCAGAAGAGGGGATAGAGATTTCCACTGATTCCCCCTTCTCACTGCAGCCCACTTTGCCTCCCAGGGCTGTTCCCAAGAGTTTGCTGACCACCCAGAAACAAGATTGGGGGTGGGGTGGGGGGCAGCAGGATGGGAAAGTGGGAAAGTCCCACACTGTGAAATCTCCACATGGCTGGACATGCTCAGTCTCTATAGCTGCTTTATTTACAGGGAGGAACCAGGAGCCTTCCCTTGCAAAACGTTTCCGAAGATAGCTGTGTTGTCGCATCCCAATTGCATCTGAAGAGGTAAGCTCCCGAAAGCTCTTTCCCCCCAACAATTTTTGTTAAAGGTGCCACTGGGCACAATGACCCATCTTGAAGTGGAACCCTTCAGCTTGGATTCAGTCGCACTACAGGATTTGGGGGTCAGAGATTTCAAGAAGGGAGCTTTGATTCCTTTCTAACCCCCACAGTCTTGTTTTGGGCTTGAGTCCAGCAGAGTATATGTGCACACCACTCCATTTCAAACAGCACGAGCAGCTTTATGGATACAGCAAATAGGGAAGCTGCATTCCCCAATATTACCTTTCTATTTTTTTTTATTATGAAGATAAACAACATAAGTATACGCTAAACAGTAAAAGAAGGACTTGCAGCCCTGTCGTATTTATTGTCATCAGCTAATGAATCTCCCAAAAGCCCAGTCCCCTGCATGGGGGGGGGGAGAAATCTATTCCTCAATAAAAGAAAACATGATCAGAAACGAATATGTTTGCTACCTGATCTTCTCCGTACCACTTCTCAGCTGGGTTCCTTGTTTTGTTGGAGGTTCCTCCGGCTCCCTTCTGGATCCAGAAGAAATGCAGTTGTTGCTGGATCCTTGACTCTGATCACAGCTGGATTCTTCTGGATCCAGAAGAAATGCAGTTGTTGCTGGATCCTTGACTCTGATCACAGCTGCTCGGCTTTTTGGCTCCCTCAGTACCAAGTTTCCCCCTCCATCCGCTGAAAAGATGTGCCCCTCTGGCTGCAACACAAGACACGAGGGTTAGGAAAAGCTCCCATGTCCTGTGTTGTAGCCGGAGGTATCACAAGAGTTCGGAGAGGTCTGTCTGTGCCAAGGTGTGCCCAAGGTGTCCCACTGCGCTGATAAGGAGCCTGTGTGTTGGATTTTGTGCAGTCGGTCACCATGAACATGGAAAGGGTCCAATCGACTTCCAGTGGGAAATGGGAGGGGGGAAGCCTATCTCCAACAGGTTTGGACAGTTTTTAGAAGCCACGAATGAGAGCTGTGTCTTTGCAGAGACTTCTGGCTAAGAATCTCAGCTTAACAACGAGTAAGATGGGCGTCCATGAGATCTTGCTGGATGCTGGACTCAAATCTTGCTCTTCAGCTGAAGACGAACATGGATACCCACCTAAAATACCTTAACTGCAGTCTCCTCTCCTCCCCCCCCTGAATCCTGTAGCAGATTTGGGACTTTGAGGAGGGGAAGGTGTGAGGAGGAGGCGAAGGATCTCAGCGAGGCGTAACGTCACAGACCGCACCATCCAAAGTATCCATGTTCTCTGGGGGGACTGTCCTCTGCCATCTGTGGATGAGCTGTAAAATGGGGCATCCTCAGGTCCCACTGGTCACCCTGTCTGGATAGATCAGAGGCCCCCAACCTTTCTGAGCCTGCTGGCACCTTCGGCATCCTGGCACAGCAGCGTGGGCACAGCGGCCGTAAAATGGCTGCCCAGGGGCAGAGCCAGCCACTAAACAATAACCTGACTCCAGTCACACAGCAAAGATTCTTTCGCTGCTTCCAAAGTAACCTTTGAACAAATCTGTACAACCAATCGAATTTTCAAGAGCCCTTCAAAACCCCATGCTGAGCAAAAGCCCTTCTCAGCCCCACCCACCCAAAACACTCGGCGGGCCCCAGAAAGGGTGCCGGTGGGCATGATGCCCTTGGGGAGCCCCGGGAGAAATGTTCCCCTCTCAGCCTTCACTTTTTAAAAACCCGCTGGGGACAGAACTCGGTGAAGAAGCACAGAATTGCTCCAGAGAGAGTCCCATTCCTGAAGCACGGCTTGATCCCGCCCGAGCTTCCCAGCAGATCAGCTTCCCCATCACTTGCCCAGCTCAAGAGGCTCATGGGCCCGGACTGCCCCATTCAGATCCCACAGTGGCCTCCTTGTGTAACCTTGTGGGTCTCTGAGTCAGTCTCTACCCAAGTACTAGTTTAAAGCACAGCAAAAGACACAAACTTCCTTTCTAAATGTATTCCAGTAAAGATCTGCAGTTTGAAAGACTGATGTGGGAGGTGAGCTTACAGCTCTTGCCCTTGGAGGCATTTGTGGCAGATCTATGGCTTTTTTGCCCCTGGTGCTGACATATTATTCATCACAGTCCCTTGGCTGGTGCCTTCTCCTCTCCTCTGCAAACAGACAGAGAAACAAAGAGTTCGTACATGGCCATGTGGCGAAGGTCACCTGCCAAAGTGACTTTGGTGATAACTTTGGTTGAACAATAGCGCCCATGCTGTTTGGCAAAAGACACCACCGTGCTCGGAAACTTAGAGCAAACCGCAGGCATTATTCTATCCAGTTGGGTCATTTCATTTTTTAATCAAACGGAACTGCAGCCCGGCACCCCATTTTCCCTGCGGGATGGGCAGGGTTTCCCCTGCATGGGGGGAAGCAGGGACATGAATGCCTGTCTGAGTTCAGTGCTCTGAATTGTGGTTCCTTTTCTTGAGACAGCTGCAGCTCTGACTGACTTTTGAATACTCTGCCATGCAGTCAGAAGATCTCACTTATTTGGGACTCACTCCCATGCGAGAGACAGTTGCTAACTCTCGGCTGTGAAATTCCTAGAGATTTTGGAAGTGGAATGGGTGGGGGGGGGGTTGAGGGTTTGGGGAGGGGCTGCATAACACCATAAAGTCTGCCTTGCAAAGCAGCCCTTTTCTGATCTCTCATCCGGAGATCAGCTGTAACTCTGGCAGACCTTTGGGCCACAACTGGAGGCTGGAAAGCCCACCTCTGCAAAGTCATCAAGCACCAGTCGAGCGAGGGAGCTGCAGTCTCAACATCTACATGTCTTGTTTTCCAGAAATGGTAGTAAATACATAAGATGAAATAACTTAGTACCATCACAAAACGTGTCCGCATGTGGACTGTGGCAGCTCTTATCTGCCTTGGTTGAAATCACACAGGACATCTGTGTGCTCTGGAGGAGTAGCCTGTTTCCTATTGGCTCTGAAGTTTTACCTCCCAGGACTTCCCCGTGGCACAGGGTGTCTACCCATTTGACCCCACTGCCTCACCCCCCATCTCTTGCCAAATTTGTGTCTTCCAAGAATCAGAAACCTTAGGTGCAAGGCTGCCCTCCATTGTGTCCATGTCTCCTTCTTTGTGGTGGGACCAGCTTCTCACTATACTTTCGCACCTACAGTCACCAAGGCTGGGTTGGCAAACTGCTGGAGATTTGTGGGCACAGCGTGGGGACACTGGTGCTTGGGGAGGGGATGGACATCGGGGGATGTAATGCCACACAGTTCGCCTTCTGAAGCATCTATCTCCTCCAGTGGAGCCGATCTCTGCATTCTGAAGTTAATTTGTCATTCCAGGAGCTCCTCAGACCCCCCACCTGAAGGCTGGCAACAATATTTGTATTTGAGCAAGTCAACCCATCTGTGATCATCAGTAACAAAATCTAGACAGCCAGCAGAGGAAGTAAGACCCCTTGGTTTAATCATCCTATCCTGAATAGACCTTGTCCTCACCCAACCATTAGCCGTTGGAGCGATAATCAAGGGCCTCCAGTAATTAATTAGCAATGACTCAGCTCTTAACAGAACCCGTCACGATGAATATTTGTGCTATCTAAGCATGGTTATTCTTACATTCGGGTAAGCCTCCCTTTCACTTTCCACCAGGGGCTCATGTGCAATGTGCACCTCATTCCATTTGCAATGTGCACCTCATCTCTTTGCTCTGCCCAAACCCCTCCTAGAACCTTATTCTGGAATCGTTTGGGGGGCCCTTCTCCTTCTTGGCCAATTGGGATGTGTACTTGAGGCTCATCTTTGTCTGTCTTTAGGCTTTGCTGTCTGCCCTATAACTTCTACAGAGCCCTTCCTCAATGTGTTGACCGGATCCAAACTGAATCCAAAGGGAGCAAGCGGATTCATTTGAAACGTAGGGCTGGAGGAGAGTAGGACAGATAATCTGCTAAAACGAGAAATACCTGATTTCCGGATCAAAGCCAGGCTGACCGTGCCCGAGGAGATGAAGTGGCTCAACTGTTTTAGTTTGGTGACACTGTGAGAAGTGGAGGGAATCACACCGGGGAAGGGGAAAGAAAGGCCCGACAGGAGAGAGGCAGTCTCCGTCAAGGAGGCCAGAGCCTTCCCCTGGCTAGGCCTGAGCATAGGCCTGAGCATGGAGTTCATAAAGCCACAGGGTCCCCATACATCTAACACACACAGTCTGGGGACCACTCAACGCTGGGGACCACTCACCGGGGACCACTCAATGCCTTTACTGAGGCCCGGTGGGGGGGGGGGTAGTTTACTCCTCTACTCTCAACCACTGCCCTAACGCTCTCTGATCGCTATGGTCATGTTTAAACATCCCTTCAAAATAAGATACAGACACGCCACAACAATGAACATAAGGAACATTTTATTTTCATGGAAATTTTAACTCATGACAATGACAAATCAATGGGAACCCTGAGCTTGTTTCTCTGCAACAAGATAGTCCCATCTGGGAGTGATGGGAGACAATGACACCCGAAGTGTGTTGTAAAGGGCTGGGGGGGATGAAGTAAAGTGTGTGTGTGGGGGGGGGAGAAGGCGTCCTTCGGAGCCCACCTCCAATTAGTCGAAGGACCACACATGGTCCACGGCCCACAGGTTGGGGATTGCTAGTCTAGTACATCTTGGCATAGCTGTAAAGCCACCTGCTGCCCGTAAGGATTCATGTCTCTGCTTTTCCCCTTTGGCACTAGTTAGCGTCTTGCTACCTGATCAGGGCTGGGCTCATTTCAGGATCAGGATCTCTCATCTCACATTGGGCTTGACCTTCCTTCACGATGGCTTCTCTCACTAAGCGCGATACCTTGCTTAGCATGCAGGTGCTTGGAATAACTTGCTCTTTAGTGTTGTCCCCAGTCTTTTTGAGCCTGTGGGTATCTATGGCATTTTGGTATAGAATGGTGGGGGCAACCACAACAGGGCAACCGTGAGAGGCAAACCCACACACAAAATTCGCCCTTCCTTCTCCAATGGTCGATCAGAGTCCTGCTGGACAAGAGCCCCACCGGGCTATGCCCACTGGGTGAGCACCCGGTTGTAGAGCAGTGGTCCCCAACCTTTTTATCACCGGGGACCGGTCAATGCTTGACAATTTTCCTGAGGCCCGGGGGGGAGGTAGTCTTTTGCCGAGGGATGTCGCCGCCACCGCCTGAGCCCCTGCTCCACTTGCTTTCCCGCCGGTGCCCCTGACTTCTCGCTGCCCATTGGGGGGCGCTGCCAGCAGCAGCTGCACAGGGTCATGCCGAGGAGGAGCCCCAGTCATAGCGGCCCCTGGAGAGCACCAAAGGTGAGCTGGCGGCAGAGTGGCAGGGCAGCCCCCGAGGCAGCAGCCGGGAAAGAGGATGAAGAGGAGCAGTGGCCCAGTACTGATCCACGGACCGCTACCAGTCCCTGGACCAGGGGTTGGGGACTGCTGTTGTAGAGTACTGGGCACTTAACATTATGACTGCCTGAGATTTCTTAATTCCACACCCTCAAATATTTTTTATAGTTCTACACAATGAGCTCCTTTTTGGGGTTCTCGACTCTCATCCAGATCCTTGCGTTCCACCTAAAGCCTGGGGGAAGCTCCTCACCAATTCTGACTCACCTCGGTCGCTGCTCAGATCTGAGGGGGTTCCCTGAGGCAGGTATGGCCCCTGTCCAGAGACAGCCCACAGGCTGATTCCACACAGCCATTGGAGGGTGTTTTTGGAGTCCACTTGGGGGCATCTGGACATGCTGACCCAGGCGTGCACCTTCAGCCTTCTGAGGATATAACTTGGTAACGTTTCTGGAATAGTGATGCCGGCCTCTCTGAGTATATTAATAGTTTTCTAGATCAGCAAGCGTGAGTATGTTCTACAAACTGTTTAATCATTCTGAATTAATTTGGTATTTAACCTGACAACTGTTCTAACTGCATATTAGCACATTAACAGAGTTGCAGGATTACTCATTTATCTTTTGCTCACATTCAGCTGATTTCCCCGCAAACAGTTTTGAAATGCAAAAGCCCCTTAATCAATTCTCCTCTGCTTAATTACTTCAGCACCAATGGGAGTGCAATCCTGAACAGGAAGCTTGGCCAGTGAAGGAGGCCTTCCCCCATTTTCAAAGGAGACATTAGTGTGTTTCACTGCTGCGTAAACGACTCACACCCTGAAGGTTTGTGGCTTCTTGATTACAAAACACTTTCCGGGATGGCTGCTGCCCACCCTGGAGACCTTCTGCTCTGGCCCGGGAAGCCCCTGGGAATTCTGTGGGCGGTGCCTGAAGAAGGCGGGGGTTTTATGAGACAGCTCGGGAGCGGCGGGAAATAAATCTAATCTAATAATAATAATAATAATAATAATAATAATAATAATAAAATAAAATGGGGAGTAATGCCAGAGAGTGCATCTTCCAAAGGGGGCACTTCCGCCGGGGGAACTGGGCTTGGCCATCTCGAGATCGATTGTAACAGCTGGAGGTCTCCAGGTTCCAGCTGGAGGTTGGCCACCCTCACTACAGTTGAAGTCCGCGTTCACTAAGAAGAGTGTTTTCAGCTCAGAATATAAACTGAGTTTTTGAACCTGCATGCATAAGCCAGCAAGGAAACCGGTGACATGACTTTTCCAGGGCATCTGAGTGTCCGTGGGGTGCATCGCACATGAAATCTCCCTTATAACCAGGATGCTGTTGTGAGCAGGGTCAAAAAATGCCCCACACCCAAGAAGGCCTGACACCTATTGTTCCCAGAGTACTGGACATTTCTAGTGGACATTTAGTGGACCTGGAATACCTCCCCTTCCCCAGTCAGCAGCCAGGGGGCAGCAGGCAGCCCTCTCAGGTTACCATCAACCTGATCCAATCAAGGGAATCAAACGAGACGCTTGTCTGGAAATCATACAAATAATCAATTAAGATCCCTTTATTCTGCTGACATGTTCCTTCTTTCTTGGGAAAGGGGGCTTCTGCTCAGCATGGAGAAGGTCCCAGGTTCAACCCCCAGCATCTCCAATTAAACCGATCAAGCAGACCATGATGTGAATAAACCCAGTCGGAGACCCACAGCTAGCTTGAGCTCACAGTGCTGGCCCTAAGGGATGGGGGTGGGGTGGGGTGGGGTGGGGGGTCAGATCCAGAAGAAGGCAGCTGCTGGTGTTCACAGTGGAGTTCCAAGAACCTTACTGGGATGTTGGCAACCCAGCTTCCTGCACCTGGAGGAGGAGTGGGGGATAAAATTAAATTCTGGTATTCTTTAACTGTTTCACCATGTTGGATCTCAAGTTGGAGCAGGGAGCAGACAGAGGAGGGCCAGCACCCAGGAAAGGGACAGAGCAGGGGTGCATCCTAGCACCTGTTGTATTCCTGGGTGCAACGTGCTTTGCCTCTAGTTTGATATTTACCTGCAGGATGCTAAATCTGCAGCCCTCGACATGGTTGCTCCATTGTAATTCCCCCCACCTCTGGTATAAAACACAGAATATTGCTTCCATGTTGGAGGGGGGGGAGGGAAATTGTGTTCTCAGAATAACTGACAGAAACCTGCGGTAATATAATAACATGCCATCCATTTGGATGTCTCGTGTAAGAGTGGGATGAAATAGCTTTCGTAATACATTTCCTTCTCGCTAAATTACTGTAACTTCAGGCGAAATTAAAGTAGGCGACTGTCTCTGCAGAAGAGAATTGGAGCTGCCAACAAAACTGGGGAAACAAATTCTGTTTTTTTTGACACAACATACCCAAAGAAAGAGATGAGCATTTATGAACTTGGTGCAAAGACACACAGAAATTTGTGGGTAAGAGGAAGAGAAGAGGAAAAAAAAACAGCAATACATATCAAAGCAGGTGATTCATCACTAAATATTATTCTGGGGATACCTTTCCTCATTTTTGTCATGTTTTGTTTTACTAGGGACAAGGCTGCTGCACCCAAGAATACAACGGGAGCTAGGATGCACGCCTGCACTGAGTCCTTCCGGGAAGCTGACCCTCCTCCCTCTGCTCCCCGCTCAGTCTTGTGATCCAGCATGGTGAAGGGCTTAAAGCAGGGGTAGTCAAACTGCGGCCCTCCAGATGTCCTGCAGTGTAGAAATTCCTCTCTTAGGCCAGGAGTGACTCTGGTTTCTAGTAGTGGCTGTGCAGTCCCGTTTCTTATTTTGTGGCTCAGTTTTGGGATAACATGCTCCCTTTGAGTAATTTTAGTTCACTTCTCCTCCAAGAGCTAGTTTGTTGTAGTGGTTAAAAGCAGCAGACTAATCTGGAGAACTGGGTTGGACCCTCCACTGTTCCTCCACCTGCAGCCAGCTGGGATGACCTTGGCCAGTCTCAGTTCTCTCAGAGTTCTCTCAGCCTCACCTACTTCACAGGGGGTCTGTTGTGGGGGTCTGGAGAGGCGATTACAAGCTGCTTTGAGACTCCTTTGGATAGAAAAAAGCAGGGTACAAAAATTGAGCTCATGTTCTCTGGTGCTCAGTTGTTAAATATGCTATTCTTTGTGGGAGTCACCTTGTAGTTTTTCTCACCCTCTTTTTTCATTCTGCACTTTTTGCTTTCATTCATTTCCGTTGTTTTAAATCCAAGAGCGGGAAGTCTGAGATTAGAGGATTAATGATTGCATATTGAATGGTGCCCATACTATTTAGGCTTCCTGGGGAGAGGTTTAGATTTATTTTCTGGTAGAATGAGTTTATAGCTCTCATGACCTTTTGAAATGTAAGTACTGCCTTGTGCGCTATGTGGGCATTCTGTTGGACGGTCAAGCATTTAGTCATTTCCAAGGGACACGTTCCCATCCATTGCATTTTCTGACCTATTCCTTTTCAAACCGAGTTCTGCTGTTGAAAAATGGCTTGGTAAAATGCGCAAGATTCCACTCTGGGATGGATTAGCCAGCTTCCACTTGCTGGAATCGTTGCCACGCTCCCTCCGAGTGAAACCCCCCCCCCCTCACGGGCCCGATTTTCGGCCGAAAACAGTGTAAAAAATAAAGGGAAAATACATCAGCAAACGGGCTTCTCTGTTTTTTGTGCTTAGTGACTCTGGGGAGGGACTGAAGCCGGGGAAGCCTCTAAACAGAGGCTCGCTGGTGCGTTTATCCCCGCTCGCTCGGAGAAAAAAAAAATGGCGATCGCTTCGCCGGAAGATCAGAGGAGAGAGCCAGGGGGAGGGACTTTGTAGAAGCGCTTTTTGCGGATCGGTTTCAGGTGTGTGGCAGATTGTCAACGACGTTGTGCATAATGGCAAATCAATAGCGTTTTCAATTGGCAACCATTGTGCGATTTTGAAGGCGTGCGAAAAGCCCCATAGAGTTGGAAGGGGCCATACAGGCCATCTAGTCCAACCCCCTGCTCAACGCAGGATCAGCCCTAAGCATCCTAAAGCATCCAAGAAAGGTGTGTATCCAACCTTTGCTTGAAGACTGCCAGTGAGGGGGAGCTCACCACCTCCTTAGGCAGCCTATTCCACTGCTGAACTACTCTGACTGTGAATATGTTTTTTCCTGATATCTAGCCTATATCGTTGTACTTGAAGTTTAAACCCATTACTGCGTGTCCTCTCCTCTGCAGCCAATGGAAACAGCATCCTGCCCTCCTCCAAGTGACAACCTTTCAAATACTTAAAGAGGGCTATCATGTCCCCTCTCAACCTCCCTTTCTCCAGGCTGAACATTCCCAAGTCCCTCAACCTATCTCCATAGGGCTTGGTCCCTTGGCCCCAGATCATCCTCGTCGCTCTCCTCTGTACCCTTTCAATTTTACCTACGTCCTTCTTGAAGTGAGGCCTCCAGAACTGCACACAGTTGCCCCCCTCCCTTCCACGCCTTCTCTGTTCAGTGTTCAATGAGGTCGCTGTTGTTGAACGGCCATCTTTTAAAGCCCACACCACAGCCCATCACCGCGCTGAGCGCCTCCAACCTATTTTACGAGCCAGGAACTGAATGATTGTTTCTCACTTTCCACAAAAATGCTCTGCAGCCGTTGAACGGTGAGATTTATTCGACTTGGCTCTTGATGAGAGCTTTTGATACGATTGTAATGCGGCATTCTTCAGGCAGTGTGCAATCTCCTGATTCTTCAGCCCTTCCGAGACACTAATATGCAGAGTAATATCATTTCGGCTGGTTTTTGTGTGTTGGAAACCAGAAGGCTGGAGAGAGGGATGCAAGGAGCCTGCCTGAAGGAACGGGCCAGGCTGTGGTGGGCAGTGCTGGTCCCACTGAGGCTGCCTCACAGCCGCCCTGTAGGATCCTCAGGCCAGGGATGATCAGAGGTGATTTCCCATGGTCTGCCTCTGCCCAGCAACTCTGCCCTTCCTTCATGGCTCTGGGGTGGGAAATACCTGGAGATTTGGGCAGGTGAAGCCCGGGGGAGGGCCTCCCAGTGGATATAATCTTCTTGGTCATCTGGAGATCGGTTGTAATGGCGGGAGATTTCCAGGTGACACCTGGAGGTTGGCGACCCTATTCCCCACCTGCTGACCCAGCTTAATCTCTGAGATCTGACCCCACTGGACTAGCCTAGGCCAACGACCACTGTGCCACAGCCCTGGGCTTCCGGGGGATCTCCCCCCCCCCAGTTCTACCCAGGACAAGCAGCCTGTTTGGCTTCGGAGAGCCAATGAGACCTGGCTGCCCTAGGCCTTCACCCCAAAGCCTCCGCTCCACAGAGGTTGTGCACAGCCTCTGAGGGAACGGCGTATTTCGTGCTCCTAGTTTGGCGCACACGAGAGAGACAGAGAGTCAGGCTTGCTGTCCACTCCTCCCAGCTGTTCCTTAAGCCAGGCTGTTGTGTCAGCATCTGGGGGTGGGAGGGGGAGACAACACCTCATAGCAGGGGGGTGAAATGTCCCTGCTTCTTAATGGATCGGCCTTTGCTGGCAGTTGTAGTGTTTCTGCTTTCTAACGAGACCAACTGCAGGGCCCTGACCTCTTTCAGCAGCTTCACAGGAACTGCTGCTATGGCTTCCGACAAAAACAGGAGGCCAATTTCACTCTTTGTTGCTAGAAAGGGAAACTGAGTCCCCACCCTCTGGGTTTCTGCATGAGTCACTCACCTGGGCAAGCTTCCTAATTGCAAGGAAGTGAATCCAGAACAATGACTCGTGCAGAGATTCAACGGGCAATCTTTTCTTGTGTGGCACCCTATGGAGCAGTTTGGAAGTGACTGTCTTCGAGAGCCTGGACCTTTGAGTTTAGTGCCACAACTAAGATATTTCTAAAGGAGTTTCAAATACAACATCACTCCCCTCCCCGGCACCCAGCACAACAAATATCCAATACCAGGTGGGGCCAGGTGTCCCCCGTCTACTGCAGCTGATCTCCAGGCAATGGCGACCTCAAGGAGAAAATGCCTCCTTTGGAAGGTAGACTTGAGGACATCACATCCATGCTGAGGCCCCTCCCTCCCCCAGACCCCATCCTCCCCAGGCTCCTCCCTACCAATCTCCAAATATTTCCTCACCCAGAGCTGGCAACCCTCTTTTAAATATTTATTTATTTATTTATTTATTTATTTATTTATTTATTTATTTATTTGTTTGTTTATTTGTTTATTTATTTATTTATACTGCCATTCCCTTAGGCTCACAGTGGTTTACAAGATAAAATTGCAATAAAACCCATAGTTAAAACCAGGGGTAGTCAAACGGCGGCCCTCCAGATGTCCATGGACTACAATTCCCAGAAGCCCCTGCCAGCATTCGCTGGCAGGGGCTTCTGGGAATTGTAGTCCATGGACATCTGGAGGGCCGCCGTTTGACTACCCCTGCACTAAATATAGCAAATCTAGCTTGAAGAATCTCTTCTTGCAGTACGGAAATACACACGGCACAGTATGAGCAATGGAGAAATAGCCCCTGAGGGCTGGGAAAAGGGCGGAGGGAACAATCTGAGGGGCTCACTATGGTTTGGAATTTCCTTTGCCCTGGGAGTAAAGCAAAGGGAAAACCAGCAGAAAATCACTCTCAGAAAACACAGGGAAACAATTAACGGAAAGTGAACTGAGCACTGCAGACCAGGAAAATCCATGCAGATTAGAAAAGAAAGACCGACGTACGTGCACAATGAAAGTAAGGTGAAAAGCAGAACAAAAAAGAAAACCTAATGTGAATGTACAATGAAAGCAAAGGAAAACACCAAGGAATAAATAAAAGGCCTTTGTTTGCAATAACAGCTACTAGATAGATTCCACACGCACACACACAAAATATAATAGAATTTAATTGTACAGATCATAGACCAGCAAATCATACACACACAAAAATATATTTAAGATATCACTTTTCAAGAAGCTGACAGGGCTGACTGTGCAGTTCCTGTTTTGAGATGTCATATTAAATCAATGTTTGAGCTCAGTACCCTGAACAGAACAGATAGGGATGGTATGCAGTTATTTATTTAACCATCTTTGATCTTGACTGCCTTTTCTTTAAATGCATTTCCTAAAACTCAGAATACCTAAAAACACCCACCTGGATACCAGTCTAAAACAACAGCTGAAAAAGAATCTACGAATCTAAGGAGCAGCATACACCGGAAAGCTAAAAAAGAACCCCCATGGCCACCACAAGGATGCAAATAAGACAACATAATACAGAAGAGAAGAAAAATCAAAGACAGTCTAAAGTAGCCAGTGACAATAATTTGCACTGCAGAATAATAAAAACTAGAAATTAAAGAATACCGTGAACCAACCAATAGGCCCAGAACACAAACGTTTGTTGACACAGCTCCTGGACACATGGCCACTGAGAAGGGGGAACAAGGGGAGAAAATTCCAGGGCTCTGGGCTGTCCTGAGGCCTCAGGGAGCTGGGCAAAACAGATGGCTTCTTTAATGCAGTGTTTGGGCTGCATGGGGGGAGAAGGAGTCTTGGCCGGGGTGGTGGTCTGTGATGGCTCCTGGAGAGGTAGAGTTGACAGCCTCTGAGTGAGAAAACTATTATAAACCAAGACCTTTTCCACACCAGGCCTGGTGCAGATGGTCTGAAGCAGCAGAACCAAGTTTGAATCCAGCGACACCTGTAAGACCAATGAAGTTTTATTCAAGGTGTGAGCTTTTGTGTGCAGAAGAAATGTGCATGCACCCAAAATCTTATACCGAACAAAACTTTGTGGGTCTTAAGGTGCCATTGGACTGAGACTTTGTTCTGTTGTTTTCTAGCATAGTGTATTTCCATAGTTTGAGCAAGCATTTTTAAAAGCTCTACCTGAGCATTATTTGAGATACATTTCAAGGAAGCAGCCGGATGCTGCCTAGCATCTTTCCGGAAGGGTGTTCTTGACTCTAACCATCTTCCAAGCTGGCTCCAGGCAGCTGCTAAGCTGTTTCACTCCTGGGGAGATAAAACTGACTGCTTGAAAGCACCACTGGGAACCCTGCATCGGATTTTCAAGCCAAGAGATGGACAGAGGCGGCTCGCCATAGCAACCCTGGGAGTCTCGCGTCCAAGAACTGACCTGCCGAGATTGGGCTGCCCTGGGCCACCCAGGTTAGGGCTGACAGCAAAGCCCCCTTTCTCTCAAATTTCATTTGGTGTGTTGATGGAGACCTTTGCAGGAGGATTGGAATCTATGCTATTGGGGAGGCACTTTTTGGGTTGAGCTCGCAAAGAGTGACAAATTGACAACGCTGGAGATGGAAGATTAACGGGGACTCCAGCTGCTTTCCCCCTTAATTCCTAATTTGCATTTTAAACACTTGGGCTCTACTTTTGTTGTACTTGTGTCCCCCCTCCCCCCACTACTCTATTTTGTTTCCAGGTGGGCAGATGTCTGCAGCTAATTAGATGCCTGGAAGCCTCCCTCCAATCAGATTGGGACTGTAAGCACTTGCCTGCATTAGCATGCTGGAGAACAACATTGCCAGGGCAACAGGAGTGGGGTGGAAAAGAAGGAGACTCCACAACTCTAGGATATTCTGGAGCTTACAGTTCTGAAATGGGCCCAGATTTTTGTTGGTAGAGTAATTAAAAAGCAAAGGTGCATAACCTGATTGAAGAATAGATAAAGGTTTTTTTAGGAACTAATATACTTGAGAGGAAAGAGGAGAGAGAGAGATGTTCCTAACTACATCTCTAGCTGTGAGAATTGTTGAAACTGAGTGTGGCACTTCCCAGAAGAAGGGGGAACTTTGCTCAGAGAGGAGCAATCTGGAAGCAGAGAAGAAATAACACTCAACAGGAGAGAAAGCGCTTTCCTGTCTAGTTGCCTCCTTGCTGCCCCCTGCAGGGCCTTCTTCTCTTCTTTGTAGACCGGACATTGCCTTTCCCAACACTTCTCAACCGTCTTATTAAGATGCAGTGATAGAAAGTGCTGTCCAGTTGCAGATGACTTATGGGGGTTTCAAGGCAAGAGATGCTCAGAGGCGGTTTGCCTGCCCTGCCTCTGCCTTGCAACCTTGGTGGTCTCCCATCCAAGCACTGACCAGGGCTGAGCCTGCATAGCTTCTGAGAGCTGAGGAGATCAGGCTGGCCATCCAGGTGCAGGGAGACAGCTCACTAGCAATCCCTTAATGTCTCCTCTCATGGAACAGCGTTTCAGAGGGTCCTTCTCAGCCAGCTGCTCCAGCTTCTCTCCTTCTTTCCTAATCACACAGTGGGCCAAACCCAACCTCTCCAATGGCCAATCAGCCCAGGGGATGTGCAGGTTCAGACAATGCAGTTTCATCAGCCCTTTGCTCGCAAACTGTTGTGTATGGAGCAACCCACCCCCTTGCCCTGGACCAGGATCAGTTCTCGGATAACGCCCCGCCAGCATCTTCTTGGGGCACTATAAGGACGAGGGGACCAGTGACCCACAGGGGCACAGTTTGCTTCTAGCCCAGGGGTAGTCAAACTACGGCCCTCCAGATGTCCATGGACTACAATTCCCAGGAGCCCCTGCCAGCATTCGCTGGCAGGGGCTCCTGGGAATTGTAGTCCATGGACATCTGGAGGGCCGCAGTTTGACTACCCCTGTTCTAGCCCTCCATGACAGAAGAAGGCGTCTGGCACCTCATACCTGGGCCCATGCCATTGGAGCTTGCTTTGCTTGGGGAAACAGAATACCTTAAGAACATAAGAAGAGGCTTGCTGGATCAGGCCAAAGGCTCATCAAGTCCAGCATTCTGGGCGCACAACAGCCAACCAGCTGCCTCTAGGAAGCCTCCAATCAGGAGGACTGCAGCATCCTCCTCCCGCCCACTGTGCCCCCAGCAACAGGTCCAAAGAGGCCCACTGCCTCTGGCCCCGGAGGGAGCAGATGTCCATCATGACTCCTCGCCACTGACCTGGCCTCTCCTGGGCTGAAAGACATGGCCCACCTGACTTGAGCCCCTGCCTCCTGAGGACCTCAGAGGGCTGTCAATGGTTCATTGTACGAGTATCTTCAAGTCTCCTCCCACAGGAGCTTTAAGAACCATGACATTCTATCCAAATTCATCCTTGATGTGATGCTTAGCAGATCCGGAGGCAAGAATCCAGCATCAAGGTTTTTAGTAGTTTGCAATATTTTCACAGGGATCTTTTCCTTGCCTTCCTCCCTTGGAGGCAACCGTTACCCATCATCCACTGTGGCAACTTCCCCGGTATCCCCTCCAATCAAGCCCCAAACGCCCACTGGAGAACCCCCCCCCCCCTATCTGGGCTTTCAGGGCTACCAGCTCTAGGGTGGGAGATTCTTGAAGATTTTGGGGGGCAGCCAGGGTGGGGAAGAGAGGGGCCTCCGGAGGGCAGAATGTAGGGTGACCCTGTTTTGAAAAGCAAAGCAAAAAAAGGTAGAAAAGAAAGAAAGGAAAAGCAGAGAAAAAGGGATATATTTCCCAACTGACTACTCCAAACAAGTCATCACTATGACAAATCTCATTTAAAAGAGCCCCGACTATTTAATCTGTGAGAATTGCTACTAACCAAGAATATTCCTAACCTCCAGGACCCAAAAGAAGATACTTTATCAGTTTAAAAGGACACCCAAAAGAGAGGACATAAAATCATAAAATCATAGAGTTGGAAGGTACCTCATGGGTCATCTAGTCCAACCCCCTGCACTATGCATGACACTCGCATCCCAATTGCTCATCTACTGTAACCTGCCCCCCCCCCCGCCTTCACAGAATCAGCCTCTCCATCAGATGGCTATCTAGCCTCTGTTTAAAAAATTTTAAAGATGGAGAACCCACCACCTCCCGAGGAAGCCTGTTCCACTGAGAAACTGCTCTGACTGTCAGGAACTTCTTCCGGATGTATAGAAGGAATTTCTTTTGAATTAATTTCATCCCATGGGTTCAGGTCTGTCCCTCTGGGGCAAGAGAGAACAATTCTGCTCCATCCTCCATATGGCACCCTTTTAAATACTTGAAGATGGTTATCAGATCCCCTCTCAGTCGTCTCCTCTCCAGGCTAAACAGACCAAGCTCCCTCTACCTTTCTTCATACGTCTTGGTCTCCAAACCCCTCACCATCTTTGTTGCCCTTCTCTGGACACGTTCCAGTTTGTCAACATCCCTCTTCAACCGGGGTGCCCAAAACTGAACACAGGACTCCAAGTGAGGCCGAACCAGAGCAGAGTAAAGCGGGACCATCACCTCCCGTGATCTGGACACGATACTCCGTTTGATACAGCTCAAAATCCCATTTGCCTTTTTAGCCATTGAGTCACACTGCTGACTCATGTTCAACATATCTAATAACCCAAGAATAATGCTGCAGACAATACTCCACCCCCCCCCCCGGGCAGGCATTTCCTCCTCCTGGGAAACTGTCACCTGCAGATCAGGTGTAATGCCAGGAGACCTGCAGTCCTTTCCTGGAGGCTGGCAACCTGCCCTCATTCTTCCTTGCTGTTTGCAGCTGGTTTTGCTGCTTGAGCTACATACCCCACCCAGGCTGGTGAGAGGAATGTTTCCCAGGATGATCAAAATTGCTTTTGCGATGAAACTGCCCGAGCGACATTATGCTTCTTTTGTAAAGGAGCAATGTTTTATTCTGGGTTTCTCGTTTTCGAAAAGCATAAACTATCGCGTGCGTGGAAAAGAAAAGCAGACATTGAAAGTCATCAATGCTTTCGGCAGAGTAATGTCAGCAGCACTGAACCAAAAACAACAACAGCAGAGATTTAAATTATGGATTCAGGAAATAATAATCATGAAAAATGAATGGCACAAGAGTTTGCCCTTCCATTTCTGGTCACAGGACAGTCCTCCTTCCCCAGAACTCCATCGGGAGCTTATCCCAAGGGAAAAGGGAACACAGGGGGGACTAGGAGTTGCCTTCCACTGCCTAACCTATCATTCTGACCTGGGGCTTGCCCACAGTGGTGACGTGTTCATGCCATGCTCCAGAGCGCCTTGGGGTTCTTCTAAAATTGGTCGGAGATTTCTCCGTGAGGAAGTCAGTCATGTTGAGAAAGTTCCAGAAATGCTATTGAGCTGCTGGGGCGGCCCTTGTGGAGTGCAGAGTGTGCTTCGAGGTGCAACATGGACTCCTCCCACCCCTTCTCCTGAACCAGACCCATGGAGCATCATGATCGATCAAGATGGGTCACTGTGTTAACCTATCTGTAGCAGGAGGAGACAGCAAGACCCCGGGAGCACCTTCAAGACTTAACGGCAGGAAATGAGCCTTTGCGAGCAGTGGATGTTCATCCTTTACTGCAGAGGTAGTCAACCTGTGGTCCTCCAGATGTTCATGGACTACAATTCCCATGAGCCCCTGCCAGCATTTGGGAACTGTAGTCCATGAACATCTGGAGAACCACAGGTTGACTACCCCTGCTCTACTGCAAATTTTGCTTGACTTTACGGTGCTCCTGGACCCTTGCTCTTTTCTGTGGTTCCATCAAAGTCTGTATTGTCCCCTCCTGGGTCTCAGGGAAAGGTCTTTCCCATCACCTGCTGCTGCATCCATTTAACTGGGGATGCTGGGGACTGAACCTGGGACCTTCTGCATGCCAAGCAGAGGCTCTACTGCTGAGCCACGCCGCCTCCCCTGCTCACTCTGCATTGCAAAGGAACTCTGTAGTCAGTCTGAAGATGCAGTGGAGAGAGTTTCCTGAAAGTTTGAAATGAAGTATTCTACAGCTTGCCCTTCAGATCCTGGCGTCTAAGTAGGGCTGGCCCCGGCTAGTCCTTGTACAGTATATTGAAACAGAGCCATGCTTGTCCGACAACTCTTTCTTAACAGCAACAGGAACAACTGATAACTGGCAAGGGACGCATAACAATGTGGCATGTATATAGGCGCAGCAGATGCCAAAATTCCCCTTTCTACCACCAGTCAGCTGGCTGACAGGAGGGGGTCTACCCCCACCCCAAGCAAGGGGGGAATTGCGGCATTCCAGACATGGGCTCCTGGGACTTCAGCAGGGGAAAGTTGGGGCAGCACTCTGGGTTTTGAGCAAGAACTGTATGGTAGATGTAAATTCTACCAGAGAATTTTGCCCCAAACCCAGAGCATCACCACAAAGCCCCCTGATCTGCCTCCATCACTTCTTTGCCACGCTGGAAGTCGCATGGCAGGTTGCTGGAACATGCAATGAACCCTCCGCAAGCCCCCCCCTCCAGCTGCCCAGCGGAATCAGGCAGCCTCTTCCTTTCCTTCCCACCTCTGGATGGGAGGTTCCCTGAAAGGTTTTATAGAGAATATACTTGCCGATGCGACTGTTGCGACTTTTGGCCTCTTCAGAGAACCAAATCATAGAATTTAAAGGGTGGAAGATCATCCAATCCACCCTCAGCACCAGGCAGGATGGCCACAAGCACCCCCGGGCAAAGAATCATCTCACCTATGCTCAGAAACCTCCAGGAATGGAGAACCCACAATATCCCACGAGGACCCAATCCCACCACTGAACTGACCTTATTGTGCAAAGTTTCTCCTCATACTGTGCTGACCTCTCCAGAAGGAGGATGAGAAGGAAGAGGAGAGTTGATTTTTGTACTCCACAAAGCGGCTTATAATGACACCCTGTGAGGGAAGTGAGGCTGAGAGAGCTCTGAGAGAGCTGCTACTGGCCCAAGGTCACCCAGCTGGTTGCATGTGGAGGAGGAGCTGGGAATTCAACCTGGATCTCCAGATTAGAGGCCACCGCTCTGAATCAGAGCACCAAGCTGGCTCTCAACTATTATATCCTGTGGCAAGCTCCCCAGAAACAGGGCAGGAAGCAGTGAGTGGCCTCGTGAACCCAAGACCCTATAGATGCCAGGTAAGATGTTTCCTTGCCCCCAGAGGGCACAACACCCTCCCCACCCCCAGCCTCCTCTTCGCCAGGCTGGACACTCTCAATTCCTGCGACCTCTCATCATCCTTACTGCTCTCCTCTGTACCTGCTCTAAAGTTTCCTAGAAAAGAGCACAGCACTCCAAACTAGGTCTGACCAGTGCAGAATCAGAGCAGCGGCCATCCAGTCCAGCATCCTGTCTCACAGCCAGTTCCCCTGGGGCAGGGGTAGTCAACCTGTGGTCCTCCAGAGGTTCATGGACTACAATTCCCATGAGCCCCTGCCAGCAAACACTGGCAGGGGCTCATGGGAATTGTAGTCCATGGACATCTGGAGGACCACAGGTTGATTACCCCTGCCCTGGAGGACCAACAATGGGGCAGAGAGGCCAAGGCCTTCCCCTGATGTTGCCTCCTGCCTCTGGGATTGAGAGAATTGATGCCTCTGAACATCTCCCTCAATCAGCACGGCCAGCAGCCATTAATAGATTTATTCTCCAGGAATCTTCCCAATTCCTTTTTCAAGCTGTTTATTCCTGTGGCCATCACTACATCCTCTGGCAGCAAATTCCACATTTTGATTCCTTCCTGTGTCAAGACACATTTCCTTTCATCCCTCCTGAACCCTCGCTTTCCTTGAATGCCCCCAAGTTCTAGTATTTGGGGCGAGGGAGAAAAGCTTCCTGCTGCCAGCTCTCTCCACCCCAGGCATCACTTGGAAAACCTCTCACATGCTGCCCCCTCAGTTGTCTTTTTCCTAACCTGAAAAGTCCTTGTGGTGCAATCACCTCTCAGGCCCTAGATGCCATTCATCAGCTGATGCACCCTAAGACTCCCAGGTTGCTCGAGTGCCAGATCTCATCCACACAAGCCCCTGCCCAGAAGACTCTCCCCCGCTCTGCAATGGGTGAACCACAGGTCCCACCAAGGAGCTGCCTGAAAGCAGAGCTGGGGGAGCAGGCAGTGTTCGCAGGATCAGCAACTTTTCTCCTGCAAAGACTGCATGCTGTACAAAGTCTGCAAGTGAAGAGTTCGAGACATGCTTATGACATTGAAACAAGGATCATGCAAATGCTCGATAAAATAGTCAAGATCAGCGGCTGATTCCCATGCAAGAAGCAGAAATGGCCTTCAGTCCTTCAGACACATGTGGGGTTGCCAGTCTGCAGGTGGTGGCTGGAGATTGCCCAGGATTTCAGCCGCCTCCAGAAGGCAGAGATCAGTTCCCCTGGAGAAAATGGCTCCTTTGGAGGGTGGATGCTCTGGCCTTGGACTCTGCTGAGGCCCCTCCCTGCCCCAAACCCCTCCCTCTGCAGGCTCTGCCCCCAAAATCTCCAGATATTTCCCAAGGGAGATAAATTAAGTCACACTAGGGGGCAAGGAAACCTATAAAAGCTTAACAACTCTGCTTTTCCCTGTGGATGTCTGGGGTTTGGAACTGTCTATCTGGGGTTTGAATGTGTATAAAACTAGACATGTGGGGGCACAGGAGGGCTGTAACAATGCCCCCAACCATGATGCACAAGTGGGGCTGCCTATGCCCACTGGGGACAAGAGATGTCTCCCCCCCTGCCCCAGCAGAATGCCCCCCCATCCTCCTCGCCTGGCACAGAAAGAGTTAACCTTCAGCGGTCTCAGAGTGGAGGAGCGGATCTCTCCCTTGGTCCAGGGCAATGCATTTATTGCAAAGTTTGGGAAAGGGGTGGGGGACGACCCTGACAAGAGCTGGAAAATGAAACCAGGCTCTTGATCTCTGCTTTCTTGTTCCAACAACCAAGGGAGCACATGGATGCATCTCAGCATTTTTCAAAGAGCTGTCTTGGGGACTAACTGGTGCCAACCCGTCTACTCCCTTGGCAAGTTCCTTAGTGCCTGAGCACCGTTTCAGCCAGGGCTGCTAAAATGTCAGCACTTCTTTGATTCTGTTACCCACAGATGGGACTTCCTCCACCCTGCCCTGCCGGCCTCCTCCCTTCCAAGGAGAGGCTCGGATCTTCTCACCTGGGTCACCTGCCGCCGGCTGCCAGCTCCGTCCCGTGGTCCATCCTCTCATCCCGCTGTAAGTCCTAATGAAGTGACCAGACACCGCTGGGAGAGAGAAGGGCCCTTTCTTCTCGGGTGGTTTTGTTCTTCTTAGCAGTCCTTACAGATAGATCCCCAGTAGTAAACTGAAGGAGCGATGCCCCCATCTCCTCTTTTTCATTTCTCTCTCTCTCGGTAAACAGATGATCAGGGCAAAATTCTTAAGATGCATGCAAGGAGCACATCTTGACTGCCCTCTACTGGCCACTTAGATCACACACCCAGGCAGCAGATGTTAAACAGCAGGTCTAGCCTACCTTATTCTCCTCTTGCTGTCCCGGTTAAGCACACCCAGACACCACTGCTGCTTTCCCCCTGCATTAGATTTATTTCGAGAATATAACTTGCTGCCAAACCACAGTAAGCGCAAAATGCTTAATGGAAGAAGGTGGCAGGAGAAGTTTGCTAATCAAATTGACCTTAGTTTGCCAACTCTGGGTGTGGAAATTCCTGGAGATTGAATGGTGGAACCTGAGGGGGGGAAGAGTTTGGGGAGGAGAGGGATTAATGCCATAGAGTAGGGGTAGTCAAACTGCGGCCCTCCAGATGTCCATGGACTACAATTCCCAGGAGCCCCTGCCAGCATTTGCTGGCAGGGGGCTCCTGGGAATTGTAGTCCATGGAGATCTGGAGGGCCGCAGTTTGACTACCCCTGCCGTAGAGTCTTGCCCAGCAGATCATGGACAGTCCAGCAGCTCAGTCTGCAGCATCTCTAGCTTGAAAGGTCAGAAGACGTGGAACACTCCTGATCACCCCCCACAACCTGTTGAGCGGAGGAAGGGAACTAGGAAGACAGCAATCAAGAAATCAGCCCAATGTGTGCATGGCCTGGAAAATAATGACAACGATGAGGAGAATAATAGCGATAATAGTTAAAATGGTGAGGATAAGAACTTTATTATTAATTTGATTTCCATACTGTCCTTCCGGGAAGCTGGCTCAGGGCAGCGCACACCCTGAAACAACACAGCGGTACAAGTTAAAAATTAATAGGATTTTAAAACCATGAAAGCCACATCTATAATTAGCGGCAGCCCTGGCCCTAGCAGCCTTGGTCCTAGCGCAGTCCATTTCCATGGGCCTAACCTCAGGCTAAGATGATGCTGTGGGCCTGCATCGTGATACTAGGAATGAGGGGTGTGATAAAACACAATAAGAATAATTATGAGAAGAAGAATCAAAATGATAATAAGAACAATCATTATGAGGAGGATACTAATAGTGATGTTGACTGAAGTTTTAGTCAAACAGGTTCGTCAGCTTGGTGTCCCCAACACACCAATTAAAGACAACACCCAGGGTAAGAAGCCAAAGTATGTTTTGATTCATTAGCTGAGGAATAAGCTCCCTGTAGGAGAAGCAGTGATGCCAAAAGGCAGAGAGCACATGGGCTTTCTAAAGCAACGCATGCATGCTTCTGATGGCAATCCGATCACATGGCCAATTGCATGCTCACCTCCCGTTCAGCCCCCAAAGTCTCCTGTCGGGACCCCCAGCTAGTCAGGTCATGCATAGTTCTTGAGCCAGTGCAGGGGTGCAGTGCTTGTAGTAGGTAACTTATGAAAATGTCATCTATTCAGTTATCCATAGTCAGTTCATTTGGCATGAAACACTATGCAAGAACTGATTCCTTGTTCTTTGGTTAGTCAGAAGAAGAGGAAGTTGGTACTTAGATGCTGCTTTTCTCTACCCAAGAGTCTCCAAGTGGCTTACATTTACCTTCCCTTTCCTCTCCCCCCAACAGACACTCTGTGAGGGAGGTGAGGCTGAAAGAGCCCTGAGATTAGTGAAGAAGAAGAAGAGTTGGTTCTCATATGCCGCTTTTCTCTACGCAAAGCAGTCTCAAAGCAGCTTATGATCGCCTTCCCTTTCCTCTCCCCACAACAGTCACCCTGTGAGGGAGGGGAGGCTGAGAGAGCCCTGAGATTACTGAAGAAGAAGAAGAAGAAGAAGAAGAAGAAGAAGAGTTGGTTCTCATATGCCGCTTTTCTCTACCCAAAAGAGTTTCCAAGTGGCTTCCCCTCGCCTTCTCTTTCCCCTCCCCACAACAGGCACCACGGGAGGCAGGCGAGCCTGAGAGAGCTCTAGAAGAACTGCGTTGTGAGGACAGCTCTACTGGGACTGCGAGTAGCCCCAGGCCCCCAGCTGGCTGCAGATGGACGGCCGCTCGGGAAGCGCGAGGTTTGTTCTGTGCTCTTCTCAGCCGGACCACAGGCTCTGCACAGAGGTGGCCAAGCTGTGGACCTCTGGTCCATGGACTACAAGTACCATGAGCCCTTGCCAGCATGAGGCGAGCTGGCAGGGGCTCATGGGACTTGTAGTCCATGGCCCTCCGGAGCGCCATAGCTTGGCCACCCCAGAAACTCAGGCGGCGCCTCTCCCCCACCCATTTGCTTCCTGCTCTGCAAAGAGGGGAGCGACAGAGCAGAAGCGCGGCCATTGGTGGGTGTTTCCCTCCCCCCTTCAATAATAACAGCCGCGATAATAATTAAGAGGCTAATAACGATCTTGATCCAGGGAACCCGGCGGGCCTTAGGACCAATGAATGGCCGTGGTCGACGAAAGGCCCGCCCCCGCAGGGCTCCAGCAGCGCCGATTGGCCCAGCCCCTCCGGCCGCGGAACCTTCTCGCAGAGGCCGCTGTCCCCACCCGGAAAGGTTCTCCCGGCCTGTGTTTCCGCTTCCTGTCCCTCGGGGAGCGCGATGGGTCGGCGGCGGTTTCTGGAGGAGGCCGCGCGGCGGATGGCGGGCGCTTGTCCTGCGCAGGCGCGGATGCTGCTGTGAGGCCACGCGCTTTTCCTTGGGGGGGGGAGGAGCGAGAGGCCGCCGATCCCGTTGCCAGCCTCCCGGCGCGGTCTGGAGATCTCCCGGCTGGTCTCCATGCCGCACAATCCCCTTGTTGATGCGTTCTTTACTGGTGCCCCTCTGCCGCTCCCCACCCTCAAGCGGTTCTCCCTTCCCGTGAGAAGTAGCTTCGGACACCCCTTTGCCAGACCCCGGACTGCCCATTCTGGCGAATGAAGTAGGGGTGCCAATCCCCAGGGGCGGCCTGGAGACCCCCTGGGATCAATAGCCCATCTCCAGACCAAAGAGATCCGCTCCCCTGGAGAAAATGGCTGCTTGGGAGGGGGACAACGTAGCAAAAGGCTCCACTGAGACCCACCCCTGCCCGGTTCCACCCCCAAAGTCCCAGATCGGGCAGTCCTACTAATCAGTGGGGGAGATTTGGACACAGGCTAATCAGAGGACTTTGCAGTTTTGGACTAGAAAATAATCATGGGAGAAAGAAGAAAAGGGAGACAGTGGAGACAGTTGACCGAAGACGTGTCATGGATTATTAGATTGCCCATATCAGGTTATTCTTCCTTCGTGGAAAGTAGTTTATAGCAGGGGTAGTCAACCTGTGGTCCTCCAGATGTCCATGGACTTCAATTCCCATGAGCCCCTGCCAGCATTCGCTGGCAGGGGCTCATGGGAATTGTAGTCCATGGACATCTGGAGGACCACAGGTTGACTACCCCTGGTTTATAGCTTACAGTTACCGTGAAGTTTCCATCAATGCATTGACGAGACCCAGATCTGCTTTGCGTGTTCTCCAGCAATATCCTGTCAATGTTTATGCTTCATTGGCAGAGTGAATGGCATGTTCATTAAACTGCGAACAGCACTCCCATTCTTGTGCCTCCTGTTTTGCATGCCTATACGGGGACCATTCCCCATCATGCAAAATTAATATGAGAGAAACGGTGTTAGCTCATGTAGCCTTAAGAGGGGATGGATTGTTGGTCTGATCCAGCAGGATTGCCCTCATGTTCTCATGATGCCTGAGAAAATTTGCTTGGATTACTCAAAAGGTAGTACAGAATGATGATGATATGTGACTGTGAAACTGAAAACATAGGCCCAGTGGAACTGGTAATCATGTATAAGTAATACTCCCTTTTATCTTTCCCTTTCTTACAGATGGACACTTAGCAACACAGAAGGTGGGTCATATAAGAAGCCTCTAGCAAAGGGGCTGCATGCCTTGCACTTCAGTGCTAAAATGCCGGTTCTTTCATCCTTACCTTTCTATGGTCGCTGATATCCTGGACTGCCTGGATTGGCAGCAGATGCCAGCAAGTTCTCAGAACAGGGATCTATAGCAGTAAAAGAGTCCTGGAGTACCATAAAGTCTAACAAAATGTGTTACTTGGGAGCTGTTGGTGTCTTGCTGGCCGCCAACGGTTGCTCACCTGGCCATGGAGTCGTCGCCACTGCTTTGCTTGCTCTACACTGTCCTCCTCTTCCATACAGGGAGTTCTTAGTCTGAGGGAGAGTGCTTGCACTCGATAGCTCACGCCCTGAATAAATCTTTGTTGGTCTTAAAGGTGCCACTGGACTCTGATTTTATTGTGCTACTTCAGACCAACACGGCGACCCATTTGAATCTAACAAAATTTGTGGCAGGGATCTCATGCCCTGCTACAAATTTGGTTAGTCTTTAAGGTATCTTGATCATTGGTATTTCAAGAAGTAAGCAGTAGCTCACAGAAGCTTGTACCCTCCGAAATCTTTGTTAGTCTTTAAGATGCTATGGATTCTTGCTGTTTTGTACTGCTACAGATAGACTAACATGTCTACCCATCTTGATTTATCACCAGTGGGGTCCATCTTCTAGATGTGAAATTCTTGGGTTCTTACTGGATTTGTGAAGTTCTGTTATTGGAAGTTTCCTAACAAATTACTACATCTGGCAGTCAAGAGGAAAGAAAAAGTTGATAGAACCTCATGAATTCCCAGCCTCAGGATGAGAAACTCTGGGCTCACCAGTAAAATATATTGGGAAAAGGAGCTTCTTCCTAATGTTACTTTTATTATTTGCAGGCAAAAATGTCAACAATGAGGGCCAAGTGTGCCCTTTCTGTTTCCAGTTGCTTCTTCCTGATAACCACAGAGTACGTCTAAAGCCCAAAATGAGAATAATGCCACAGATACAGAAATTACTTCATCGAGAAACTAAGAAATATAAACTCAATTTCAAGCAAGTTAAGCAGCTGAAGAGGTACAAAGAATCAAAAAACATTCTGGTAAGAATTATATGTACCTCCTCTTTCTTGGATCATCTTTGCACCTGGGCTGTAAGCTGGAAATGGACCATGTATCACAAAACTTTAATGAGAAAATAAGGAAATTATGCATAGCATGCAAAGTTAGTGTTATTCCTCCAAGCTTATAATTGTGGTTTAGATGCAGTACCAAATCAGAATTTTTGATTATATGAATGAGCCCGTATGCTGTGACTTTTCCTCCTTCCTAACAGAGGAAATTACCTCCAGGTTAGTTCAGGATCTTAAGCCATGAAGAAACCATGGTTTCCAGTTTTCGTTTTCAGGGGAAGTCTTGTTCGCTTGCTCAGATGTAACAGTAATTTATAGTCTCTGTTAAAATTTGAAACTACTGAATGGGTTCAGAGGGCAAGGCCATGCAAGTGTTGTTTATTATGTCATTTATTCCTAACTGTGGGATTCAGCTTGTTTTTTTAGTAGTGTTTATAAACCTGGCTCCCCCCCCCCCTTCTGGAGCAGTGCAATGACTGATGTGACGAAGAGACTTCATCTGCTGTCTCTTCTAAAGGCATTTTTTGAAGGGGCCATTTTTGAATTGTGCTTTCTCAGAATTGTGGCAGCCACACATTTTAAAAAGTGGCCAGTTTAATCTCTGCTATTTTGCCTTCTCCCTGTAGCTAATCACTTGCAAAATGTGCAAGAAGACAAGCAGGCACTATGGGAAAAGTAGGTCTTGGAGCATGAAAACTTCAGCCTTTGAGACTCCAACGCTTTTGAAGAAAACCACGCCTTTCAGCGACAGTCATTTAGGATCTCAAAAAAAGAAACTGTCACTAGGTTCCAGGTATATATTTCCTGTTCATCGAGACAGCATAGCTTGGGGTCTCCAACTTAAAAAAAAATACTGCCACATTAGATGCAACAAAGAGATAAATAACCGGCCAGTTACTGCACTTGAGATCCTTTCAATTTAATGACATAAGCAAAAAATATTGGCTTCCCACACTCTAGGCTTGTGCCACATCCTCTGTCTAGCGCTGACCCCAGGGGCGGGAACAATTAGACTGCCCTGCCTTCAGACCACTGGGAAGAAAGATTCCCTGTAAGTGAAATAATCTTTCTGTTCTCCAGTGGCCCCCTGGCAGGGCAGTCTTACGGCTGGGACATAAACAAGCAGTGTGTCCGGATGGGCATGGGATTCTAAATGATAGACCTGGGCAGCCCCCTGTAGAGCCTGTGTTACAAAGCTCCGCCCCCCCCTCCCCTGGCAGAAACCAACTTTTTTATCCTATAATGCAGGGGTAGTCAAACTGCGGCCCTCCAGATGTCCATGGACTACAATTCCCAGGAGCCCCCTGCCAGCGTTCGCTGGCAGGGGGCTCCTGGGAATTGTAGTCCATGGACATCTGGAGGGCCGCAGTTTGACTACCCCTGCTATAATGCCTAATGAAAGAGTGGACCGACTTCCACATGGCTATCTTGCATATGACCTCCAAAGGGAAAGGCTTTGTAGGCAGCAGAGATCGCCACCCCCTCAATGAATGACCCATCACCCCCTGGGACGGTTTCTCGCCCCTTGCCTTGTAGGCCGCAATGATGCATCCATTGGTTGATAGTGGATGTGGGCGCATTTTCCCCCAAGGAAGACTTCTTAAAGCAGTGGTCCCCAACCCCCGGTCTGCGGATCAGTCGGTACCGGGCCGCAGAGCCTCCTCGTCCTCCTCTCCAGCTGCTGCCTCGGGGGCTGCCCTGCCACTCTGCCGCTGGCCCACCTTTGGTGCTCTCCAGCAGCTGCCATGGCTGGGGCTCTCCCTTGACGTGGCACTGAGCAGCTGCTGCTGGCAGCACCCCCCAGTGGGCGGCGGGAAGTCGGGCACAAGCAGGAAAGCAAATGGAGCAGGGGCTCAGGCAGCAGCGACGTCCCTTGGCAAAAGACTCCCCCCCCCCCCGGGCCTCAGTAAAATTGTCAAGCGTTGACCGGTCCCCAGTGATAAAAAGGTTGGGGACCACTGGCTTAAAGGACACACAGAATGAGCTCCTGAAGGCCTAAGTCCTGTCCAAATAAAGCCTTAGGGCCGCTTCACATCCAGGCTGTCTGTTCCCGGGAATTTGCGTGTGCATGCGCGTTTGCATGCATGTATGTATTTATGAACGTTTCTTGTGAAATATATGATCCTTTTAATTAATGTGGCTATTTGTCTACGCAAGCATTTGTTTCACACTTAATTAGAGATTTAGAAGTGTTATTTCCAGTTCTTAAAATTGTGTATAATCTTCCATTTCAGAACTTCTACACCTGGACAATCAACTTCTTATTTCTCCTCCATGAGTCCCAGAAATGCCAAATCTAACTTCACTCGACTGAAGAAACTGCTTAGCCTTGAAGAGAATAAAAAGAATGATAAAGGGGACCTCAAGAATTTCTTATCTTCACTTTAAAATCTTCACATACCATCATTGAGGCTGTAAAAATAAATAAATAAAGGGATTGAATTTGTTCCCAGAAATGGCGCCATATTTGTGGGATTCTGGATTGGTAGAAATGCACACAGTGGGACTACTGTCATAGCCATGTAACTATCTGGGGAAATCTCAAGAACGCCAAATAGCAGCAACATGAGCCCTGGTGTGCAACACTGCGGGTCTGTAGTTCTGTGGTAGTGAAGTCATGACTAGGTGAAAATCATGTTTGTGTGAAGACAAATTAGTATGTGCAAGCTGAGCCGAGGAAACCATTGCTGATAGGCACAAGGAAGAGTGACTTTGAGTTCATACTGTGTTTTTTCAAGAGTGGAGTCTGCCACTTCAAAATATTGACAGCATTTTTAACGGAATCTCTCTAGAATGGTCAAAGTTACATTGGTGTGGGGGGGGGGGGGGAGAGGAGTAAGTGTGATGGGACAAAACAGAACAGTAAATTTTTTGAACATTTATTATTTTCAGCATGAAAACGTGCTCTTACGAGGATGGAAATTACAAGTTCTGGTAATGAAATAGCTCTACATAAAACAGCAGAATTGCTGCACAAGTTAGAAGACTAAGATGTTTTCACAACCACATGCTACAAGGAGCATTCATATTGAATGACAGGAAAACGGGCTGGTAGTCAGGTAACTATAAAAGCAGCTTGAGGGCCTTTGGCAGTTTATCTCAGGCAGCAGTGCCATCTCCCCCCCTCCCCCCCATCAGAGAGCTTTTGAAATTAAAGGAAATTTCAAAATTCACCACTCGGCTATTGCAGACCTCTGCTTGAACCTAAAGGTAATCTCTGTATCCCAGCTAGGATCTCCAGCCCAAGACTTCCTATCAGTAAGCCAGATAAGACTGACTAATTAAGAGCTGATTAAAATAGTTGGGAGTACTCAGTAATGGGATTACTAAGCATTCTAATATGTACTTGAGATTTCTTTATGGCAATAAAGGTACTCCGAATCTGAATTGCTCAACATTTCAGATTGGGCATGAATTCTGCAGCAGCAGAGTGGCTACTCTGTTGCTTAAGTACATTTCCCATTTATAACAGAATACTGTGTCCTAATTTTAGGGGGGGGGCAATATGCCAAAGCATTCTGTTTGGACCTGTATTCTGAAGGGAGGCACTGAGAGTTGAACTGTAGAGTCTGGACAGCGGCTTCCATGGAGCTGTAAAGTTTCCAAATATGCAACAAGGTTTTGGTATTGAATACCTTGTTTTGTCTTCACTTTGTCAGCACAGACAAAAAAATTGTAGTTCCCACCCCCAAGCAGTATAGTAACCTGCACTGCATGGATCCAGGCTGTTGCAAGAGTCTGGAGACCAGTCTAGAGACCCAAGATGTATAAGGAAAGGTTGGGGGAGCTTGGTCTGTTTAGCCTGGTGAGGAGACGACTGAGAGGGGATCTCATAACCATCTTTAAGTATTTAAAAGGGTGCCATATAGAGGATGGAGCAGAGTTGTTCTCTCTTGCTCCGGAGCAACGGATCAGAACCAATGGGATGAAATTAATTCAAAAGAAATTCCGGAACTCCGGAAGAAGTTCCTGACAGAGTGGTTTCTCAGTGGAACAGGCTTCCTCGGGAGGTGGTGGATTCTCCATCTTTTGAAATTTTCAAACAGGCTGGAGAGCCATCTGACGGAGAGGCTGATTCTGTCAAGGTTCCAAGGGATGGCAGGTTACAGTAGATGAGCAATAGGGTTGTAGTGCAGGGGGGTTGGACTAGATGACCCATGAGTCCCTTCCAACTCTGATTCTATGATTCTATAATGTTTTTGTAGAATTTTCAATTAGTAAACAACTTGTTCTAGATAGTGTCTTACTTTTACGCAAGTAAAGCAACTTTACCTATCATTGATTTTCACTGGATGAAATTTAAGCACATAACCTCACTGAAATTCACTGGATTTGCAACAATGAACTCTGCAAGATCATTCCTGAACATTGCAAAGTGCACACAGGAAGTAATGGAAGCAGCTATAATAGTGGCTAGAATCCAAGGCTAACTGAGCTACCCTGACCTGGTTGGCCCAGGCGAGCCTGATTTTGTCAGAAGTTAAGCAGGGTCTCCCCCTGGGCTGGCATTGGCATGAGAGACCTCCTAGGAAGGTCAGGGTTGCTATTCAGAGGGATAAACCATTGTGGGTGCTACAAAGAAGCGGCAACTAAAGGAAGCCAAGTTTTGGAGCTACTGTTGCTTTATCCATAAACAGCAACTGTACTACAAATCAGCAAGCTTAGTGTGGTAAAAAGATTGTTTTTCGGATAAAATACGTCTCTGCCCTAATTTGGGGAGAAGGAAGTTGAAGGGGGTCCCACCCCCTTTCTAAATCAGTTGGGGACTATAGTAGAGCCAGCTTGGTATAACGGTTAGGAACACAACTTCTAATCTGGCGAGCAGGGTTTGATTCCCTGCTCCCCCACATGCAGCCAGCTGGGTGACCTAGGGCTCACCACGGCACTGATAAAGCTGTTCTGACCAAACAGGAATATCAGGGCTCTCTCTTTGAACTGCTTTGAGACTCCTTCATGTAGAGAAAAGCGGCATATAAGAACCAACTCTTCTTCAGTAATATTGGGGCTCTCTCAGTCTCACTTCCCTCACAGGGTGATGTTGTGGGGAGAGGAGATTGTAAGCCGCTTTGAGACTTCTTCAGATAGAGAAATGCGGCATATAAGAACCAACTCTTCTTCTTCTTCAGTAATCTTAGGGCTCTCTCAGCCTCACTTCCCTCACAGAGTGTCTGTTTTGGGGAGAGGAAAGGGAAGGCAATTGGAAGCTGCTTTGAGACTCCTTTGGGTAGAGAAAAGGGGGGTATAAGAACCAACTCTTCTTCTTCATGTGGGGCCCCCCTAATTTAAGCACTTGCAAGTTTTCTCAGTGTAATCCTAAACATGTATGCTCAGAAATTATGCCGAGGTCCATAGGACTTACTTCATTGTAAATTTGCAGATTAAGTGTGGTTAATTAAAAACAAATCAAGATGTCCTACATAATTGTCATCCTCAAATACCTTTACTGGCAGCTGTGTGTAAAGGCCTGGTGGTCCTCCAAGATTAGGCTGCCCTGCTAAGAATCTTGTTTCAGAAAAGAAGCCAAGGGGAGGGATGGCCTTTCAGTATATAAAACCCACCTCTCGAGTAGAAAACAGATAATTATCAGATTAAAACACTAAAACACAATGTTTTAAAAATTAAATATGGACATTTTTGGTCATTCAATGTCTTTAATACAATTTTATATTTATGTTCAAAGATTTTTAATGACAGCATTTGATGTAAACTATTTTTTTTCCAGGGAAGGAAGCCTATGACCCACGCTTCAGACATCGTTTCATGAGTTATCTTTTCTAAGCGAAATATCCATGTCCGTATTTTTGTTTTCTTGCAGCTGGACTGCAAATTCTTAACATGCACACTTCGATTATATCACCGGAACTGCGTCTGAGAAGGAGGACATAGGCAAAGGGAAAGAAGAATCCACGTCCTAACGGGAGGCATCTAAGCCAAGTGAGTACAAAAGATAATTACAATAATTTCTTTTTCATTAACATAATACACTGATGCTGCCTCTTATAAACATGGTACCTGTTTCACCACTTGTCAGTAAAATTTTCAACCAACCAACATTTAACAAGTCATATAAATTAGAACACGTAGGGCTACTCTGAACAAACATACAAAAATAATATCAATCCATCAGTTAACCTGACCCCTTCTTCTTCCCAGCAGAACGTCTGAACGTCAATCGTCGCTGTATACGTCCCCGGCAAATGGAAGGTGCACTTGGCTTCCTGTGACGTTGGGCAGCCTTGAGAGGTCTGGAAGGCTCTGGAGGCGCGATTTGAGTTCCTTCCGTACCTGAGAGACTCTGGCGAGCTTGCGCTTGTATTCCTGAAAGGCCAACGGAAATGACACCTTTATTGCTGTCCAGCCACAACCACTCTGTTTTTTCTTGGTTCTGCGAAATGGTCCTTCCTCAAGATAGATGGACATCAAGACAAGCGAGAAAGCACCAAACTGGTTCATTGTGGCCTCAGCAGTCACACACCTGATAAGCTGTTTGCAAAACGTGAACAGGTATTCAGGAGCACCTTTCTGCCTGCCCCGGGTATGTTTCTACCTTTTCCCCAAAAGGGGAGTGAAGCACCTACAGCCCAGTTTCCTATTTCCTATTTGGCATCTCTCAGTTCTGATTTCCCTGTCCCCAAACACACATACATGTTGGAGACCCACTGAAGCTCCTCAGATACTTTGGCTGTTCAGTTTCTATTTTCATTCTGTCAAGGATAGCCACTGGCTTGTCAGGTCCCTGATCAAGCAAGCTTTGACTCTTGGTAAGTCTGACTCTCCAAAGCTTAGACCCAAAACCTGAGGTTGGTTTTGAAGGTGCTGCTAGACTCTGATGGTCTGTATCAGGGGTAGTCAAACTGCGGCCCTCCAGATGTCCATGGACTACAAATCCCAGGAGCCCCCTGCCAGCATTCGCTGGCAGGGGGCTCCTGGGAATTGTAGTCCATAGACATCTGGAGGGCCGCAGTTTGACTACCCCTGGTCTGTATGGTCCGTTCTGACTCTATGATTCCAGGACTCAAGTCCGGCTGTTCTACTGTAGGCCAACATAGCTGCTCTTAGAAAGTACCCTCAAGTGAATGCTTTACATTTCCCAGGCTAGAATCATTAAAACACAACGGGGACATTTAAGCCAACTGGGGGGGGGGGGGCTACTAAACTTGAGAAAAAGTAAAGTTCTTTTGCCTGATGCCCCAAAGTCTACCAGCTGGATGCCAAGAGAAGCCTACATAAGGGAACTCCAGGGTGCGGGCACTTCTCCCGAGGAGGACCGAGCTCCAGGGGAACACACAAATGAGCTACTTACACCTGTTAGCTGTTTAGTTCTCGCACGTTTAACTGGTGAACACTTTTGAATACAGTCTTCTGTACCAGCACTGTTGAATAGTCTGCAGTAATCTAACCTGGATGTAACCCAACGTGGACAGTGGTGGACAAATCCCTAATTTGGACAATACTTTAAAATTTATCTTATCATTACATTTATAAGCCACCCCGCCTTGAGCCAGTCATCTTGGGGGGCTTATAAATGTAATGATAAATGGGTTGGATCCAGACTGCCTTGGCAGTCTCCGCTGAGTCACCATTCCTACCCCAGACACGCAATCGTCCAGTTGGGTGACTGCCAGGACTGCAGAGGCAGAATGCAGGGGGAGGGGGCGAGGCCTTCCTCTCACAGGACCTAGAGCACATCCCCATGCTCTTTGTAGCCCAGAAAATGCCCTCTATTCATGTAGCTGCAGCTTCTTGAAGAAGTGACTTAATCCTAGCCTCTCCCATGGGCTGCAGAGCCAGGTAGCTGGAGTGAAGAAGGGGAGGTCACCACACTACCCTCTTCGGCAAACAGTCTTCCACTGATAGAGGAGATCTCACCCTTTCCTATCCTGAATGCAGCCTGCCAAAACTGCATGGCTCTTCACCCCTTGCACGGGGGGGGGGGGGGTTATATCCTGTTTTCCCCTACCCAAAGCAGTTTACAAACCCTTTTTGTCTTCCTCTCCCCACAACCTACAGCTTGGGGCAGAGACAGCTCCAACAGAACGGCTCTGCAAAAACAGCTCTTACGAAAACGGACCAGCCCAAGGAATCAAACCCTGTCCACCACATTAGAATCTACCAGTTTTAGCCCCTCCACTACCCTGGGAGCGGGAGAGAAACCAGAAGCCCCTGCGTTCCCTAGATCCGAGGAGCACCGGGGAAGTCGTCTCCTACGGAATTCTGCTACCAGATGCGAATTCATATTTCATTCGCACAGTTGCTATAAAAAGAGGATCCCGGGAGTCCACCAGGTTGGCAGGATCTAGACCCCACTTCCAGTGGACTTTGCTGGTCCTAAGTGACATCGTCAAATAATCGGACGGGTAACATGATGAAATCGCATTCTCATGAGGTCCCTAAAGGAGTGAGATCCTAGGGAAGGTCAACGGAAATGGCCTTAAAATAGCGGCAAATAAGCTTGAAAGGGAAAACATGTCAGTGAGGGCGAGAGGACCTCCCCACTCTGAGTTCTCGTGCCTGAGATGCCAGGGGTCTGTTCTCACAGGTGTCAACAGGGCCTACAGCAGGCTTTTGCGAAACCCTGGGATGGGTTTCCCAAATGGGAGGGAGTTAATTAATTTTTTAAATTTGGTAATCATTTATTGGGTGACTATATATTTTAAATTTGGTAATCATTTATTGGGTGACATGACCATATACAGTCATGTAGACCTGACCCCCCCCCGCCCAATGGCCAATGGTTGAGCCTGGATGCGGGGAGGGGGTATCCCTGGGTGGGCGTGAACGCAGCTCTGCTTCCCAACCCGTTCTGCACGACTGTACCACTTCTGGGGGTTCTCAAAGCCTGGAGAATGTTTCAGGGGTTACTCAACAGTTAAGAAGTTGAGAAAGGCTGGCCTAGAGGTAGTAAAGGTAAAGGTATCCCCTTTGCAAGCACCGGGTCATGTCTGACCCTTGGGGTGACGCCCTCCAGCGTTTTCATGGCAGACTCAATACGGGGTGGTTTGCCAGTGCCTTCCCCTAGAGGTAGTCGAAGGTGGCAAATTCCATTTCAGAGGCACAGCTGAAGGCCTTAGGGACAATCTCCTATCCTGCAACATCCGGCCTCCCCAAGACTGGAGTCTTAGCCTGTCCGCATAGTGATGATTGCCAGGTTTTGTTTGAAGAATTCCTGGAGACTTTTAATGACTTTTAACACAGACTGGGGAGGGCGGAGCTTGGGGAAGACCTCAGGGGGTTATAATGCTTTACGGCAGCCTTCCTCAACTTTTTTACCATTGAGAAACCCCTAAAACATTCTTCAAGCCTTGAGAAACCCCAGAAGTGTCACCTCTGTGTAGAATCTGGCTGGGAAGTGCAGCAATGGACACGCCCACTCAGGGCCCCTCTCCTGCCCACTCCCTCCAGGCCCAATCTGGGCCATTCTGAGAGGGGTTTTTTTTTTGGGGGGGGTTAATGTGACTATATATGATCATATCACCCAATAAATATTTAATACATTCAATAGATATAACAAAATTAATTCACTCCCCCCATTAAGGAAACCCTTCCAGGGCCAACAAGAAACCCCAGAGTTTCACGACACCTGGGTTGAGAAACCCAGCTTTAGGGTCCCCTTCTAAAGCAGACACTCTCTCTGGGAGAACTGACCTCTCTAACCTGAGCAGTTAATTCCAGGGGATCTCCAGCTACCACATGGAGACTGGCAACCCTCCCAGTAACCTGACTCTCTGGACGTGACACAAATGCTTTGAAAGCCCAGCAAGATGGCAGAGTCAGGCCTGTTAAGCCACAGGGCCCATGCAGAACCTTGTTTTTAAATTTTTGGCCATCAAGTCGTAGCTAACTTATGGCACCCCATCCAAGGTATATTTCAGAGGTGGTTTCCCATTGCCTGCCTCTGCATAGCAACCTCAGTATTCCTTGGGAGTCTTCCATCCAAATACTGGCCAGGCCCAACCTGGCTTAGCTTTCAAGGGCTGACAAGTCTGGGCCAGCCTGGGCATCTAGATCAGGGCCTTGAAGAACAAGCCGTGCTTTGAGACCAATTCTGCATCAGGGACTCCTGCCTCCCTACAAACAAGAATCAGGCAGGGGGGGACCAGGGCTGACTCCGCTTAGCTTCTGAGATCAAGCTAGCCAAGTCGGGGCCTCTGCTTGGTTCATGACCTCAATGCAGAGCAAAACACCAAGACACTGAGAAAAGGCAGGGGAGGATGAAAAAATAACATTAGAACACTATTGTCTCCTCCTCCCTCCCTCCCTGGAAGCTCCATGGCCAGGTGAGGAACCCTAACCCTATGTGTGGAGAAGGGGTCAAGGTCTGTTGTGGCTTACTTTTCCTCAAAAGGGCCATGGAGCAAAAAGTCAAGAGCTCCAGCAGTTGATACAATCTACTAGAAACGGCATGAGTTAACTATGGTTGGGCATCAGGAATACTGAATGTTATTTCTACCTATTTTATACTACTTTTATATTATGGCCAGACACGTCCACATTGAGCCTCTAAAGCCTGAGATGGTCGGGCCTTGATTCATATCAGCCACTTCTGCCCCTTTTAAACTCAAACCAGAACTAATCCAAAATGATGAGCCTTTGTCCTCTACGAAAATGCCTGAGATTTTCAAGAATGGACGTAACAACACATCAGCCTTTGATTTGAGAGTCTACACATCACAAAACCCTGCCAAATAGTTTTAGAAAGCAGGCTGGGCCGCTGTGGGGCTTTTGCCCAGGAAGACTTCTGATTTTTAAAAATGTGCAGATCTTTTCAAAAGATGACTTTAGGAGGAGCCTGCCACCACAGGCCAAGGATCCTCATGGTGTGGCTCAGAAGCCATTTTTGGGGTGGCCCCACCTCCTGCGGCAGCTGCTTCGTGGGAGCCATCATGTGACTGTGCCCACAAGATTGTCTGCAGGTGCTAACACCAGATCCATTATGCGACCCTGACGCTGCTGATAGTCGGAATAAGGGAGCCCCAAGTGACAATGAATTATGTCTTTGGGAAAAGGCAGCTGAAGGCTACGTTGAATTACTGCTGTCCAGCAAGTTGCAGTGCAGCTGTATATAAATGGCATAAAATACGGGACTACCTGTGATACAGGTATGTTGGAGAAACTTAATGTAGCAATGTTTTTGTAGTTTGCTGCTAGCAGTAATTCATGGGTGGTCGTGAAGGAGTTGATGGGAACAGGTAATAGGCTCAAAAAAGTTTGAGAAGGTATAACTTGTTTCTTGTGCAATGAATGACGAAAGGCAACTGGATAAACCTCTGATGGACGATAAGCCATAATGGCCAAGGAAATAGTGGCACAGGTAAAGCTAGGCATACAGGTGAAGCTGTGTAAACTGCAACTCCAGAGAAACACAAAAGGATTGCAGCTGTTTTTACAAAAGAAAAAACAAAAAACATAACCTCTTGGGCCATTCAGCTGTGAAGTCAAACTTGCATGAGGTTGGGCAACACTCACTGGAGTCTCACAACTACAGAGGACCAGCTAAGTTGGCTGTACGGTGGGGGCCCTTCTGCAGCTCTCCTTGACAACCATTTAAAAAGAAGTTTAAAGCCATTTTGCATAAATTGGTAGAACTGTTGGTAGAACCCAGCTGTTCATGCAACAGACTCTGGGCTGCCTGCACAGAAATGCCGGGGGGGGGGGGGGGGAAGCTGCCATTGAAAAGTTCAGCATAAAAAACAGAATGCATATTTAGATAAACAAGCCACGTGGGAAAATTTAGCTCATCTCAAGTTCTAAAGAAACGTGCTCTAATTTGAGAGAGTGTGTGTATTACTCCAACTTCAGAATCAAGTTGCCAAAGGGGGAAAGAGCAGTCAGTTGTTTGGAGCCACAATATGAAGAGAATTTGGATCACTGGCTATGGCCAAGGTAGCAAAGCCAAGAGAAAAAAAGGAAGAGTTCGCTCTTAGACACCACTTTTATCCACCCAAAGGAGTCTCCAAGCGGCTTACAGTCGCCTTCCCTCTCCTCTCCCCACAACAGACACCCTGTGGGGTGGGTGAGGCTGAGAGAGCCCTGAGATTACTGAAGAAGAAGAGTTGGTTCTTAGATGCCGCTTTTCTCTACCCGAAGGAGTCTCAAAGCAGCTTCCAGTCGCCTTCCCTTTGCTCTCCCCACAACCGACACCTTGTGAGGTGGGTGAGGCTGAGAGTCCTGATATTACTGTTCAGAGCAGTTTTCTCAGTGCTGTGGCGAGCATAAGGTCACCCAGCTGGCTGCATGTGGGGGAACCGAGACTCAAATCCTGCTCGCCACTTTAGAAGTCCACACTCCTAACCATTACACCAAGCTTGCTCTTGTAGGGGCAGTGAGGTCCGGAAATTAAAATCAGAAGCAAGGACCTCCTAAAGGCTCCGCTTGAGCATTGTAACTTACGGCCTGGAAGGGCAGCCAATTTCTCTCTGGATCTACCAAGGAAATGGTTTCAGTGGGCAGCTGTACAACTGTTAAGATCGGAGTCTGAGGAAGGGAGCTTTGACTCTCTTAAAAATTTACACCCAGAAAATCTTGTTAATCTCAAAGGTGCTACTGGACTCAAATCAAACGGTGAAAAAGTTGACTAGTACAGGATCCCAGATATCTGCAAAACTGATTCCAGTGTCCTGCCCTTTCCCTAGAAGATGCATGTCTGCAGCTGAGGAGACAGTCCCCAGTCCCCACTGTGAAGGTCGCTTCCCTGATTTCATCCCACGCTATGACTTCCAGCAACAAACTCAAGTACCTTGCTATACTGTGGACAAGAAGGTGGGGGATTTGTCATGCCTAAAGTTGCCCCTTATAAATCCCGGAAATATTTTTTTGTGGAAATGGTCCTGATGTTCGACAAAAATAAAGGTGCCACATCTAATGATGCATTAATCTATCAGCTCTGTGGCTATTAAACAATAAACTGAGTGAAGCGTCTTCCAGGCCAAATTCATTGCAAGACAAAATACTTTTGAATGCAAGTATATGCAAGTACATGACCTATCCACCATACAGAAACTGGGTTTTGATGAGATTTCACATTAATACACTTGTTTCCAGACAATGTTAAATTAATGCCTACAGATGAATGGCAATATACCCTATTAATTTGGAGCTGTCGTGCCAAAGTCCAGCATGATACTACACAGGTAGAGACTGGCTCCGTTTTCAGTGGGTATGATCAAGCAGAGAGCTGTAACTGTCCATCACACCTGTCAAGTTCAGTTGCACCAAACTTGTGACAAGCAATGAAAGTGGATACAGGATACACTAAGCCCGGGGGGGGGGCTTGCTTAGTTCTCACAGGGTCCCCCTGAGTTCTAAGAAAATGAGTTATCAGACAAAAGTTGAAGGGGGTGGGGTTGACCTCTACAGCAAATGCTGGCCGGGGCTCATGGGAATTGTAGTCCATGAACATCTGGAGGACCACAGGTTGACTACTCCTGCTCTACAGCACATACCAAAGTCTTCCCCTCCCCCTCCTCATGATACACCCAGGCATATCCTTAGAAGTGCCATGAAATGAAATAAACCATTTGCAACCACAATGCTGTAAAAGAAAAGTTACTTCTTTTGATAGGGCAGGGTCAAAAGGATAGGTTACAACCTCTGAGAACTCACTTGTGTGTTGCCTACAAGCTTGTTACCCCAGTTGGGTAACAACCAAAATAACATCAGGAAAGAGCCCCTGTCTATAGGAACTTCCCTGCCCCCCTCCCCCTAAAACGGGAAAAGTGAAGCAGAAGGCAAGTTATGTAGTAATCGGTACTGTGACTGGAATGATTATTAAACTTTTAACTGTTTTAATCGTGCTTTAACGGGTTTTAAAATCTATCATCATCTTTAACCGCTCCTATCTTTAACCGTTCCTATTAAATAAAAGGGTAAGGCCACCTGGGGAGGAGTTAGGGCGGGCCCTGTCCAGGATAAAAACTCAAGAGGGCCCAATCAGGAGCCGCAAAGCAGCTCCTGATTGGGCCCTCCGAATGTCCATCCAGGGCCAAGCAGCCAATGGGGAGGTGCGCAAAGTGCCTTCCTATTGGCCCCTCACCAGGACAGACCGAAATTCCATTCACCCAGCCCAGTCTGGCTGCCAGTCTGCTCTTGACCACCACAGGGAGAGGAGGTCAGTAGGGCTGCCAAGGGGGATGAGAACAGAGGCTTGGACAGGCCGCACCAGCCCTTTTCACCCCAAGGCTGTCCTAACTGTCATGTCCAACTGCAAATTGCCTCAGAACCCTGACAGGCTGGAGAGTGCGCTCCCTCCCTCCCCCCTCCCTTCAGGCCTGCTGCGAAGGAGCCTCTGACAGCCCCTGACTGAGGAGAGGGAGGCGTTTCCAAAGAATAATGTAGGGGAGCCTGAGGGCCTTCTTTTTGAGGGGGGGGGGAATTTTCCCTTCTGCCAAACAGTTGCCTGACAGGGAGGCCACAGAAAAGCCCCTTCTCACTGCTCTGCCCGGAGGTTAGACACAGCCAAGCAATGTGTCTTTCTTCTTTGCAACTCTCTGCAGATTTGAGGCCACTGCACAGCGTTATTCTGCAGAGGAAACTGGCTCTTTTGTCTCCTGTTTCATCTGCACAACAACCCTGTGCAGTAGGCCTCAAGTCTTTCAATTCAACAACAACCTGTGTGGGAGGCCTTAAATGATTCTTCTCTACCACAACCCTGTCCAAAGTAGCCCTTTTTGCCTGGGGAGCTGATCTTTATACTCTGCAGGTAAGCTGTAATTCCAGGAGCTCTCCAGGCCACACCTGTAGGTTGGCTACCCCTGGGTTGGAAATATTCCTGGAGGTTTGGAGGTGGGACTTCAAAATCGTACAATGCCTCAGAGTCCAGCCTTCAAAGGAGCCATTTTTGCCTGCAGTTGGTAGGGAGTGGTGCAGGAGTGTCCCTCCTGGGCTATGGGCTATGGCCAGCCCTTATCAGCAACTGTTTGTATTCTGGGGAGCAGACAGGCAGACCAGCATCAGTCCTGTGAGTCTGGAAAGTGCAGGAAGATCTAAATAAATATTTACAGCCTGAAACTGTAAATAGACAACAAGTAAATGTCTGCAGACACATAGTAACTGTAATGACTTATTGGCCTGGCAAATAACCTTGGCCTGGCAAATAACCTTAACAGTATAAAAAACCTTACTAAGGTCAAGACAAAATCTGTTCTTCTAAGGAGCAACCATGAAAGAAGCATGTGGGCACATATTTTACCAACAGTAAATATGGGAGACAGAAGGAACAGGGTGGACACCTGTGTACTGTGACTACCCCATGTGTATTAGGGCAGAGGGGCATTTCAGTGAATATGGCCTAATTCACACAAGAAGGGAAATGATGCAGAACTGGGGGGAATTGGTTGCTATGTAATCTTCCCCTAAGAAGAGTCTCCAGTCTAATTTTCCCTTCACATATCTGAGGACATGGCTCTGGAAAGCTCATCTGTAACCACTATGCCAAAATTCCCAAAGGTCAGTCCTCTCCCACACTCAACGAACAGTCCACACCACAGGTTCTTGACACCCGTATCTCCACACCCATGGCCTCATTTGCCACCATGCCACCACAACCTCCCACCACACACACATGACAACCCCATGCCCTTACAGACTGGACAACTCCTCCCCTTCCTCTTCCCACTGCCAAGCTCTAGCGCCTGTTGTATTATTGGAGACAACGGGCTTTGCCACTAGTCATGTAATATAAAATGCTACATGGTTCTGGGCAGTCATATAATTCAATCAAGCCATCGATAATAAAATGAATGTTCTCTGGTTAGCCTGTCCTTTGGATCATAGAGATAAGCCCTCATTTCTTGATAGTTTTTTTTCCCACAGTTATCAGCACAACTGACCAGGTGAAAAAAGACCATCAAGCCAGCAAGGGGAACTCAAATTCTGACTCTTAATTATCTCGAAATGCATAACTTAAACTTTGCACAGTTAATATACTTAAGGATGCCTGAAAACGGGTTGTTTAAACAGAATTTAAAAAATCAGTCTTCAAGTGGCCAGAGGTTTTTCAAAGTGACTCAAAACTAAATGTGTAGTTAGCTTTGAAGATCCAGTTTGTGGGGGGCTGGTGGTTGATGGACATAGGAAGTATCATGGAGCAGTTCTTCAGTGCTCAAGAACACGAGACAAAACGAGATTTTGATTGCGAATTTTATTTTTAGCAGGATGCGTGACTAAGAGAAGGCACTGTCCTTCTTGGGCGACAACCATCCTCCACGCTTCTCACCTGAAATAAAAGCTAGATAGATGTTAAAGAGATTCTACTACAAAAGCTATGAAGATGCTACTCACCCACAGAGAAGCCGGGAGGAACCTTAAGAAAAACAATGATTTTGTTGTTGTTGACCTACCACATAAAATTAGCTCCATAAACTTAAGGTATAAGATAAAAAACAGCACAATATATACCTCCTTATTTGCTTTTAAACTATTAAATCAAGGGAAAAGGGATCAGCTTATTTTTAACCCTTATACATTTCTCTCCTGTTTCAATCAAAATTGTTGTTCCTAGTTGACAAACAGGTCACAATACTAGTTTTAAACAGATAAAATTTTCAAATGCTTGAATTCAGTGTTTTGTCACACCATGATATTTGGACAGTAGGTAATAGCGGGGGCCCAACCAAGAACACCAGAGGGCTAAAGTTCTTTAACTCTGCTCCCTTGGAGACAGAATGAGCACAAGCCCCCCCCCCTCCCCCGATCTTGAAAATGATACGGGTCAAGCAGCAAAGAAAGCTATGGGCATTTCTATATGCAGATTACCCAGGATTCCAGGCTCTTCACAGAAAGCAATTCCATTATATAGCCACACCCAAAATGTTCAACCAAGCTTGGAGCTTTCATTCAAGAGTGCTGAAATGCTCACTGAAATCATCATGCCCTTACTGGGGAAGAAAAAGAAATAACTCTAATTTAATATGCTTGTTTTACTACGATATGCAACTTAACTACTGAGCCCATGCTGTCTACCAGGTGCATAAAAATTCATCCAGTCAATCTGCTCAAAGAAAAACTGAAGTGGGATGGTCAAAGGATGCTAAATGCACATGTGCCTAGCATACTTGGTAGAATGAAACTCCATAACTGGTATTCTATAGAAGTGTGGGCAAGTTAAGTTCTTAAGCAGTAGGTGGCACGCACTAGTTAAAAATCGGGGGGGGGGGGAACTATTAGTGAAAAGAGAAAAGACGGGAAGGGAAGAAAATCTACTATGCTTTCTATAGAAAGTAAGCATAAAGCATTTTAGTAAGGAAAAGTCAGAGATCAGGACTACCATAAAGTTACGCACTTCCAAGGTTTGCTCTTTCTCAGTGAGAACTTCTTTTTGGCATCGGAGGAAATCGGAGAGCATCCGCGTCAGCTGCCTCCTATCGTCTATTTCAGCTGCCAGCCGGCCATTGTAATCCGCCAGCAACATGCACGCGTCGTCCACCATCTTTGAAAGCTGCTCTCCTGATTCCTTATCTGGAAAGTAACAACCGAACATTCATGTATTCCAATCGAGTATAATCTTGTCCAATCCTACTACGGCGGTTTGAATTCCTGCCACTTCCCTTACCTGTTATTCTATCAAGCAAGGACACGTCTTGGACCTCTACAGGTAATGAAGCTATTCTCTGATGAACGGCTGCATCCCCAGAGGCCGCATTTTCCAGTTCTTGCAATGCTCTAATGAGATCTGTGGTCTAAAAAAGAATATTACTTTAGAAAACAATCAGCGACCAAGATATGATGCAGTGGGTTCTATGGCCAAGAACACACAACTTGTTACCTTTTTTTCTCTACTTTCCATCCAACAACATAAAATATCGCTGCAGTAGACTTTCGCCAATTCCCAGAAGGACTGCAGTCCTCTGTTCCCTAAGAAGCCTACATATTCCATAATAATCTCTTGTGGCCTAAAGAGCTGCCAACTACACAGCATACATATAGGTGATACATCTGGCAGCTCAGGAGAAAGCTAGTCAGGATGGCTAACTACATTGTCACTTTGTTATCACTTATTGTTACTGCCAATGCTAGAGCAAAAAAATTACTGTTGGGTACTTTCCCTCCGATCAGGCTTTTAATTAAGTGCATGTACTCATGGGGTCGCGATGGGTCGGACACGACTTCCCACCAAACAACAACAACTCGGCCCTTGTAGAAAAGGAACTCTTCAAAATTACTCTTCCCAAACACACTTGAAAGCAAGACTTCAGCTCTGATTGGTCTTTTCCAGACAATTTCTACCTGTGGAGGATCACACGGAGAACCCTGAGCAGAGCAGTTGTTGTCTTCTACTTTTATCTGTTCGTATGTGCGTTTCCTTGGAGCTTTTTCACCATCTAGAGGAGGGTTCAGAGGGCTCAACGTCAGTCAAAGAGGAGTGAACCACAACAATGAAAAATGGTTTGCAGAAGAAATTGGAAACTGCCTTACACAAAGCATGCCGGAGCTGTTCCAGGACATCGTTTTCATAAACGGATCTCTCTTCCCAGATGGAGAGCACCCGGCCCAGGTGCTTCTTGCAGCTTTCGTCAGTTTCACTGTGAGGGCAACAAAAACCAGTTCACCTTCTTAGCTAGAGACCCTCCACATCCTCTACTACCTGAGCTTTTTGGATTTAAGCTTCGGCATGTTGAGCAGATGCTTTACCACCGAGCCACGGCTCTTCCCTAAAAGTTCAGAAAGAAAGTTCTCCTCCTTAGGCAGCTGATTCTACTGCTGAACTACTTGGACTGTGAAATCTTTTTCCTGATACTATTATTATTATTATTATTATTTAATTTTTAGACCGCCCTTCTCCCAATAGGTCTCAGGGCGGTTTACAACATAAATAGTTAAAACACAATAAAATACCTCGCTGCTATCGTTCTACACATAATTTAAGCCCACTACTGCGGCTCCTCTGCTGCCCACAGGAAGTTTTCCCTGCCCTCCTCTAAGTGTCAACCTTTCCAATACATAAAGGGAGAAATAATATCCCCTCTCAACCTTCTCTTGTCCAAGCTGAACATTCTCAAGTCCCTCCGCCTTTCCCCCTAGGTTTAGGTCCCCTGGCCCCGGATCATTCTTGTCACTCTCCTCTGCATCCTCTCAGTTTTATTCGTATCCTTTTAAAAGTTAGGCCTCCAGAGATACAAAGGTCTTCAGGAGAAGGAAACAGCTAAAACAGGGGTAGTCAACCTGTGGTCCTCCAGATGGTCCATGGACCACAATTCCCATGAGCTCCTGCCAGCGTTTGCTGGTAGGGGCTCATGGGAATTGTAGTCCACGAACATCTGGAGGACCACAGGTTGACTACCCCTGATCTAAATAAATGAGTCCCTTGTGTCCATCTGTCCCTGCTACTCACACTCAGATGCCTGCCCATTTTTCCAGTACCGCAGGGCAAGAAAATCTATTTTGGAATCAAATCTTTTTAAAGAAGGTGTTACTTGCTCAAAACATGTAGTATGAAAATATTTATTTAAAATCATCATCAGCATTAGATACATATAATACGTTGTACTGCCACTGTGGGCCAGCTGGTCTGAGAGCGGCAGCATATAAATAAATTAATTCAATGTGATCCATTTTGTCCCCAATTAATATGCGATATGCACAGCAATACAAAACTGAATAGCTTGGTGTTTCCAATGTTAATATTAAATACATGAGATTATCCTTTTGATTTGGAGGCAGCATCTTTCTTCTACATGGCTCATTACAGGCTGGTAACTTTTCACAGATGCTGTGCCTCCAGACAACTAAATCCAGCTCACTGTCACAACTGCTGCTCCAATCTGCACACCATCTCCACAGCACTTCAACATTTTAATTAGTGAGTGCAGGCATGTCAACATACTGAAGAGAGCATACTGTACCTGGAAACGTGCTTAAAAGCTTCCACTATGACCGGGGCAAAGTCTTTTGTAAATTCTGGTCCTTTCCTTTTGCTGTTCTGAATGACATCATTGGCCAGGTACAAGAATGTTAGTTTTCTGTTCGGTTTTGCTAAAGGAGAAGAAGTGGTTAAACTTAGTCTTTGAGGTGCTGAATTTTGTTTTCTTCTTTTTCCAATACTTTAAGGCTACCCAATTAACGTCACCACTAAGTTGAGGTATGAGCTTTACTCTGACATACAAGAATTAAGCAAAGGGAAGATTTCATACTAAGCTTCAATTACGCCCCAATCTGTAAACCACATTCCCCCAAAAACTCTGGATGGCAGGGCAAGGATACGAGCAGAAGCTAAATTCTACAATTCCATACCTGGTAATGGGGAAAACAGAGTTGTCACCCAGCACCAACCATCAAAGAAATCAGGAGTTTTACAGGATTTGAACACAAAGCATTAGGAACTCCAACACCAGCACTACAAGCCATTTTTTTCTTGATGTAATTGCACCTCCCCACCATTCCTTCGTGCTCTCCTGTTTGCTCTTTTCCCCTTCTCAATGCTTAAAACCACACTGAAATTGAGCCCCCTTTCTGCTAGGACAATACCAGCACTTTTAACATGAAAAAACACAGGCTGGAGTCATAATTTGATTAATGTTTTAACACATTTAGTTTAGTTTCATCACTTTAACTAGGCATATTTAGCAATAAGCAAGCCCCCCCCCACTGGGTCAGGTAACTCTAATTCCATGGTTTTAAATGTGTCTATGATTATCCCAGTGTAGCAACTTCCAAATACACAATGCTACTGTTGAGGGTCCAATAAGAATAATTATAGTATCCTGATAAAAGCATATAATTAATTTTATTTAAAACATTTTTATGCTGCTTGGACAGCTGATCAGGGTCCACAAGGCTGCTGACATTAAAAATAAAAATATAGGTGCAATGAAAATTACATGACCATACCCCCTGAATCCTTCCCCAAACTCAGAATTTTTAACATTGTTTTCATCCTGGTCTGGAATTGCTGTTGTTATTGTTTTGGGTATTTGGAGGGGGAGATAGGAAACCTTAGGTGAGCAATGTACAAGTCCTCAGGAAAATGAGTGTTCCATGATGCCCCTGGGCCACTAGCCCATGAGGAGTGTGCTGTCGGCCATAGCAGCAAGGCCCCTCAGCAGCCAAGGCATCCATGTACTACAATTACCATGAGCCCCTGCCAACCACAACTTTTGTTAGTCTTTAAGTCACTACTGGGCTCTTGCTATATTCGGCTGCTAAAGGGAGACTAACGCAGCTACTCATCTAGATCTGGCTGACAAAAGATCAGCTGCAGGTTCTATGCCTTAAAGCTTGTTCTATAAAGTAGTATAATTCTGGAAATCAGGTTAAATTAACCTATTAAGGCATCTTGTCAGAAGAATGACAGGTCACAAAAGGAACTCAAGGTAAGAAGGAAAACCTTCTACCGTGTAGAAACTCTAAAACTCAAAAATTTAAAGACACTTTTAGGGAAAATACATGAATGAGCACTAAACACATTCGACAAAGCATGGTCACAACAAAATTAAAACATACTATGCCTTTTGAGCTTAAGGAAAAGGTCCTGCTTAGCTGATAAATATGTACCACGTTAGTGAAAGGTAATTAGAAAATTTACAATGCAGCTGAGAATATTGTGATCAGGTAACTGAAAACAAATTTAAAGCGTCAGAAATGTTTAACACCGAGTAGCACAACTTTCAGAATAGGTAAAATCAAAAGACGCCAACACCCTGCATTTAGCCATCATTTTACTCGCCTCACTGAAATCATGAAAGCTAAAATGCTACCTTAAGATGAGAAGCTCAAAATGTTAATACAAGCCTCAACAAAACAGCTGGACAACATTTTTATATAAATTTGTGATATAAGTCACTTAAGTTTTGCCCCCCAAATATGGTTTTGCTCATTCCGTTTTAAGATATTCTCAAAACGGTGAATTAAAAAAAATCAAAGAGAGGTACTTGATTTTAAAGGCATTTTTTAAACAAATCATAAAATTAAGGCACTCCTAGACCACTAGCCTGATTTCTCACCCCTCAGAAACTTCAGCTTCAACATTTAATTCAACTGCTACTGTGACCTCCCTTCTTGTCAATCCAATTAACAAAGTACGTAGTCGATATTAAGCTGAACACTTTGAAAACAGCAATGCTTGGGCGCAGTGGCATCTTTTAGACCGACACAGTTTAATTCTGGGTACAAGCTCTCATTCCATGTGCATGCACACAAAGGCTTATACCCAGAATTAAACTTTTGTAGTCTTAAAGGGGTCACTGGTTTCCAATTTTGCTTCGGACCAACGGCTGCCCACGTGAAAACTACTCTGGAGATAAATTAGAAGTGGGTTATTTGCACAAAAGGAAGACCCCTGATGGATCAGACCACTGGTCTACTTAGCCCAGTATCCAGTCTTACACGCAGGCCAACCAGCTCCTCTGGAGGGCCAATAACAATGACAACTTGGAAATCAAACTAAGGATTAAAAAGATGAAAGTCTTCAGTGACGGAACAATTACTCACGGCTCAAAGAAAGCCACCTGACTAAATGCTCACCTGGAATCTCCTATTTCACTTGGGTATGTAGCAAATTAAAAGGCCGAAAGATTTTATAAAATGTCTTTGCTATCCTCTATAAATGTATTAAGAAACTTTTCAACTTTATCCCAGGCAGCTAGGTAACATTAATATGAGTATAGTAACATTTGACCATATATTTTTAACCAGCATGAACAGCACAAATGTTCACTCCCCTGGTGTGTGTCCTACCAGAAACTTTCCCTTAATTAGAAAGCCTTTAAAAGATATCCACATTTCCCCTCACAACATGGACAGATAGCTATTAATTCACTCCTGCAGCAAAATTGAGGGAGTGATGTAGGGCTCTATAGAGCAGGGGTAGTCAACCTGTGGTCCTCCAGATGTTCATGGACTACAATTCCCATGACTACCCCTGCTATAGAGGGCTGGAGCAATTCTTTCACCAGCTTGCCTTGCCAGTTCTCAGCCCCCAAAAGACCAACTTGAGATAACAAGCCCTGAAGCCAATATTCCCATTCCAAAATGCAGAAAACAGCAGGGAAGATGCAATAAGGCTCAACACGCACAGTCTCCAGGTTGAAGCCATTCGTAAAAACAACTGTACACCATGTTTGTTTTTACGGTGTTCACAAAGCATATATTGAAAAAGTTCAATGTAGGCATGTCTCATGTAAACACACTGAAATCTTACAATTTTATCTTGATAACAGCTTAAAACAATGTGTGGGGATTCATGAACCTCCCCCCCCAATGCAATTTTTAAAATGTGCAAAAAAGGTCCAGCTTGCTTCCGCAACCCCAAGCCAAGGTGAAGCATCCTCAGATTGAATGAGAGCACAAGTCTCAGAAACAGTTTTTATAACCTGTATTAAGCTACACAAAAAATGATGGAATGAAAGCAGGAATCAGGAAACGTAATTAATCAAGATGGATATGAATAAAAGCAACTTTATTATACTGTCAAGAAAAACGGAAAACTGTTATATCTTTTCCCAGAAGAGGTAAAAGGAAACTTGCCTGAACATCCTAAGTATCTACATTAATACAAATTTAGAGTCCAGGGGCACCTTAAGACCAATTAAGTTTTATTCAAGGTACCTTGACCAAAACATTGTAGGTCTTCAAGGTGCCTCTGGACTCTAAATTTGTTCTGCTGCTTCAGACCAACACGGCCACCAGCCTGAATCTATCTACATTAATGCACATGCCACAGTTTAAAAAATAAACACACAATCCTCTTTCACTGACAGGTGTGCTTCATCAGTTTCTCTTTAACTCTTTAACTTAATATTCATATCTTAAATTAAGACCATCAGGCAAATCATGATGATGTTTTACCATTTTCATGTTTTTATACTTCCTATCATGTATGGAATTCCAGCTGACGGCTTTCAATAAGAAAACTCCATTTGTAGGACAATCTCTTTATTGAAAAGAACAAAGATTTGCTAAGACTAACTTTGGCTGTCCATTGCCCTGCTTTAACCTCCAAGTTCCCTCTGCTCCCCCGCCAGTTCATTTGGGTGTGAAGGGTCCAGGATGCCATCCTTCAGTTAGCTGGAGAGACACAACCACCCTTCAGGGATGCTGTAGAGATAGCAGTGCCAGGCAACAGGACAGGACCTTCCTGATCTTGCATTAAGTAGGGGCCTGGACTAGATGGCTTTTTGAGACCTTCCAACTCTATGATTCTACCTGTGGAGAGACTAGGAATCCACCTGCTTCCTCTTCTGCATTCAAACAGTGATCTGTCAACCCTTACTTCAAATCAGCATCAGCCTCCTTCAGAAATACTGTTAGGTGTTATTACTTCATACTGAGCCTCTTGTGGCACAGAGTGGTAAAGCAGCAGACATGCAGTCTGAAAGCTCTGCCCATGAGGCTGGGAGTTCAATTCCAGCAGTCGGCTCAAGGTTGACTCAGCCTTCCATCCTTCCGAGGTCGGTAAAATGAGTACCCAGCTTGCTTGCTGGGGGGTAAAACGATAATGACTGGGGAAGGCACTGGCAAACCACCCCATATCGAGTCTGCCATGAAAACGCTGGAGGGTGTCACCTCAAGGGTCAGACATGACCCGGTGCTTGCATATAGGGGATACCTTTACCTTATTACTTCATGTGTGGGACAGCCTCTGACATTTCTACCTACCACACAGCTAGATGTCCCACCAGCTTTGGCCTGAGTAGCATTCATCTAATTCCTAGCTTTTCCCTCTTTAAGGAAGTACAAGCAGATGCCTAAAAAGGAGCTGGATGCTCAGTTTCAAAATGCTCACACTTATCCACCCACATACAAGTGGCCAGCTTTAGTACAACAGGATTTCTTCCTATTTTAAACTCAGATCTGAGTTATATAGTGTGCATCATCGTAATATCTGGGTCCATACAAGGTGCCTTTTAGCTGTTTAAAACAGATGTGCTTCAGTGGGATATCATAGCATGGTCAAGAATGAAAAAAACATGTTTGCATCCCATCTTATGGCAAAAAGAGAAAAGGAGGTTAGCCAGAGGCATGTGGCAGGGGGCCTCTGCTCAGATCTCATGTCCTCAAGCAGCTGCAGCCCCATCAGCAACATAGGGGTAATAACATGTGTGTAAGGTGCTGTCAGGTCCCAGCTGACTCAGGGCATTTTCAAGATAAGAGACAAACACAGGTGGTTTGCCACTGCTTGCTTCTGTATCGAGACCCTGGAATGCCTCGATGGTCTCCGGTCCGAGTTCTAACTAGGGCTGACCCTGCTTAGTTTCTGGGACTGGACGAGGTCCTGCTGGCCTGGGCCATCCAGGCAGCTCAGAGGCTGTTTGCCATTGACTGCTTTTGCACACTGACCCTGGGCTAGCATGGGCGATCGGGGTCAGGGCGTGGGTCACAATGCTGACTTGTTAACAGGGCGAGAAAGGAGTTTTTCATTGCAACTGCAATGATGCTTATTCCTCTGACCTACCTAACAAGATGATATCTAACACGACAAGTTTTGGAGGGAAGAGCAGCAAGCTGTGAATTTCAATTTTAAGTAGAAAAGTTACCCTTTTTCTCCCTATGGAGCATATATATTTACTGAACAAGCAGCTTTTTCAATGTAGCCTCATAGATCGTACCTTGGATTTTGAAATAACACTTAATGCAATATGTCTAACTGCTACATTTTGTGATAATGTTTGTATTGCTAAAAGGTCTGCTGGCTTTTGAGATTTTCGTTTTGCTCACCCACCTGCAACTTCTATCAGAAGCCAGAGGCCCTCCCATCCAATCCCATCTCCCACCCACAGCTACCCCAGCCCGGCCAACCCTGACTGCTCCAACTACCGCTGGAACGTCCCTGCAAGGCAGCGTGAAAACTGTGCCAGAAACCTTGTGCGATTGCTCAGGAGTAAGCTGCAACCTGCACTCAGTTCTGCCTGACCTCTGCCTTGGGGGCTTGGGGGATCGAGGCTGCTGCTTCACCCACCTCCCCACAAACGGTCTCAGGAAAGAGACGAACGCCGCCGGCTTCCCTGCTGCCATTAGCAAGGCCGTCCATCCAAGGCCACAGATCCCCTCCTACCGCCCAGCATTAAGTCGGGGGTCAGGGACGTTGTCCCCAGTTTCACAACATCTGGCCCACCAGGTCCCAGGAGGCACACGTTGCAGCAAAGGAAAAGAGTCCATTTTCATGCCCCACCGTTCACTGCCTGCGAAAAGGAACCTCCATCGCCCTCCCCTCCATAGGCACCCTGCGACAGAGGGGAGGGGGGCGGAGAGAGCTCTGGGAGAACTGAGCTATCAGGACTGTTACTAGCCCAAAGGGGGCCCCGCAGGGGCTCATGGGAATCGTGGTCCATGGCCCTCTGGAGCGCCCCCGTGCGCGGGGATGGCGGTGCAGGGAGGCCGGGCGGGCCCTTGGGCCCTCTGGGCCGCGCTCTCGGCGGGGCCGTGGCCGGGTGGCCCCGCGGGAGGGGGGGGGGCGGGGCTGACCTTTGCGCAGCTCGCGCTCCCAGACGGCGACGATGAGGGGCGAGTGCTTGCGGTGGTGGATGAGCCACAGGCTGAGGGTCTGCACGCTCTGCTGCGAGTTGCTCAGCTCCGACAGCTTCCGCTCCAGCGCCGCCTCCGAGAAGGCCGACATGGCCCCACGCAGGGCCGCCTCCGCCCGCACAAAATGGCGGCGCCCGAGGGCGGGGACTCACGCGCCGCACCTGCGCGGACGCGCCCCCCGGTTCGCGCGGGGGCGTCACGGCGCGGGCGCCGCCGATTGGAGAAGGGATGTGCCACTCCGCCGCAGGCCGCGCGCCGGTTCGAGGGGACCAGTGCGGCTGAGGCGTCGACTCGGCTGCCGGCCTCCGATTGGAGAGCTTCAGTGTCACGCCGACGTCTGTTGGTCCAATTGGCTCGCGGCGGCCTTGGCGCGCGACCTCCCGGTGGCCCTCGGTTGGACAAGGAGAATGTCAATCCCGCGCAGGCTCAGCCTTTTGGTCGATCGATCTGCAGCGGCCGACGGACCTGACGGCCTCCTATTGGAGAGTTTCCCTGTCACTCCAGGACCCGCGCGCGCGTTTGGCCAATTAGACTGCAGCGGCTTACGAACGCGGCCTCCCTCCAGCCTCTGATTGGAGAATGCACCTGTCCCGCCCTTGAAGGCCTGGAGGCGGTGTCCGGAGCCGGGGGGACGGGATTTGCCGCTGGGCCTCATCTCTCCAGTCGGAGGCACCAAACCCCGCCCCGAGCCCACCTCGCAGGGGGGTTGTGAGCATAAAAGGGAAGGAAAGAATAATAGTCGCTCTCCTCGGCGGCCCCTCCGTTTGGGCCTCGTCCTTTTGCAAGGGAGGCCTGCAGAACTGCGCCCCGGACTCCAGCCCAGCGGGACTGGGACCTCGCGCGACCCCGAGGCAGCCCAAGAGGGCCTCCGCCTTCCTTCCCGCCGCCTCACACGGGGCACAAGCGCCCCAAGGCCCCCGTCACACTCGCCGCCCCCCAGAAAGGGGTCGCTGCCCCGTAGGCCTGCCTCTCGGGCGGGAGGCCCAGCTCTGCCCTTGGCCTCTTGAGTTGCGCCCTGTGCCCACTGGCCCTGCGTGTTCAGGTCTCACTGAACTCTGCCTTCCGAGGGGTCCGCTACTCCCAGTCTGGAGTCATCTGCACATTGAACGAGTCCCTCCTCCACCCCATCCATTGATAAAAATGTTGAAAAGTACCAAACCCAGAACTGAGCCACTGCTCACATCCCTCCTCTTTGGGTGTGGTTTTTCTAGCCAGTTCCCTGTCCATCTAACCATCCCAAAATCCAGTGTGCAGTCCTCCCATTATCCGTCAGAACATCATGGAGAACCTTGTCAAAAGCCTTACTGAAATCCAGGTCAATGGCATCCACTGAGTTTCCGTGGTCTAATAAGGGTGTCACTTGGCCAAGAAGAAGAAGAGTTGGTTCTTAGATGCCTCCTGTGAAGGAGGTCAGACTGAGATTACTGAAGAAGAAAAGATTCAAATGAGTTGGTCTGAAGTAGCACAATAAAATCAGAGTCCAGTGGCACTTTTAACACCAACAAAGATTTATTCAGGGCGTGAGCTTTCGAGTGCAAGCATTCTCCCTCAGACTGTGATCTTACGTGACGGAATATTCATAGTCTGATGAAGAGTGCTTGCACTCAAAAACTCACACCATGAATAAATCTTGGTTGGTCTTAAAGGTGCTACTAGACTCTGATTTTACTGAAAAAGCAGCAGAAGAAGAGTTCTTATATGCCGCTTTTCTCTCAAAGCGGCTTACAGTCGCCTTCCCTTTCCTTTCCTCACAACAGACACCCTGTGGGGGACTTGAGGCTGAGAGAGCCCTGAGATTACTGAAGAAGAAGAAGAAGAAGAAGAGTTGGTTCTTATATGATGCTTTTCTCTACCCAAAGGAGTTTCAAAGCGGTTTCCAATCGCCTTCCCTTTCCTCTCCCAACAACCAACACCCTGTGAGGTAGGTGAGGCTGAGAGAGCCCTGAGATTACTGAAGAAGAAGAAGAGTTGGTTCTTACATGCCGCTTTTCTCTCAAAGCGGCTTACAGTCGCCTTCCCTTTCTTATTCCCACAACAGACACCCTGTGGGGGACTTGAGGCTGAGAGAGCCCTGAGATTATTGCTTGGTCAGAACAGCTTTATCAGTGCTGTGATGAGCGCAAGGTCAGTCAGCTGGCTGCATGTGGAGGAGGAGCGCGGAATCAAACCCTGCGCTCCAGATTAGAAGTCCACACTCCTAACCGCTACACCAAGCTGGCTCTCTCAACAAAGGAAACCAGGTTGTTCTGGCAGAACCTGTTGGAGACAAATCCATTCTGACTTCTCTGGATCAACAAATTGTCTTTCAGATGATTGCAGATCAGCCCCTTTAAAAACTGCTCCATTATCCCCTCTGCATTTGAGGTCAGACTCACTGGCCTGTAGTTTCCTGGGTCATCTCCCTTTTTTTGAAGATTGGGATAAAATTTGCTATCCTCCAGTCTTCTGGCACTTCTGCAGTCAGATGTATGAATGTGTGTCAAAGATTCAGTAAAGACTGAAATGTGTCATCTGGTCAGGCACCTTTGAGACCAACAAAGATTAATTCAAGGTGTGAGCTTTTGTGTGCACGCACGCTTCCTCAAATACAGTGCCCCTGAATCTCACAATTCTGCATCCTTTATTAGCTCTGCCAAAAGTGTCCTGAATATAATTTTTTAAAATTTAAATTAAAAAAATAAAATTACAGATATTGTGTCTGAGGAAATGTGCGTGCCCATGAAAGCTCATCCTTTGAATCAAACTTTGTTGGTTTTAAAGTTGCCTGACCGGACACTAAATTGGTTCTGCTGCTTCAGACCAATGCAATGTGTAATGCTGGTCTTCATTGTGCTGTCGTTTTAGGAGTGCGCAGCAGGGGTCACTGTGAGCACTATTCTAAATTAGCCACCGCCCACCACTGCAAGGGAAATCCACACACAGAGCCCCAGATTAGTGGCAATTGAGCCAGCAGAGGTTTGCATGTGGCTGTAGTTTGAAATAGATCAGCAATAGCAAGAGGGATCTAAAATGGTCATTTCACACTCATTGGCTTGGATCCAACCACCTTTTCTGTTGAGAATGGAAGCAGGCATGGGGTTGCCAACTTTGGGTGGAAAATTCCTGGAAATTTGGGGGAATCAAGCCTGGAAGCGAAGGAGCTCATAATACTATAGATTCCACCCTCCAACACAGCAGTCTTATCCAGGGGAACTCATCTTTGTAGTCTGGAGTAATTCCAGGAGGACTCCACGTTTGACCAGCTGGTTGGCAACCCCAGTGTCCACAGTTACTCTCACAGCACTAGGCAAAAATGTGCCGATTGGGTCCTGTGAACCGAACTGGATGAGACGGAGTGAAAAAGCACTGGGGATCCAGCCCGAGGACAAGAAGATGCCCATGGCCGAGGTGTGAGGAGCTGGTGGGAATGGACTGTTCCCTCGCATGGTTGAGCCTCCAGGGAAAGCACCACTGGGATGTCTGAGGCCGTTTCCACGGGGGTTATTTGCCAGCCTAGCCTGACTGTATTGAATTCTCAATGCAGACCCTGAATTTCTGCCTGGCATTCTAAATTTGTGTTTTTTTCTGGCTAATTTTGAGAACTGGATCTCAGACTCGAGTCTTTGGTCTTATGCAACAAGGCAGATTTTATTTCTCATTTTAAACAGTCGCCTTCAATTAAGGCTGTAACTAGACTTGCTGATTCTGGACTGGAAAGTCCAGGCGATCAGCAGGGAATGATGCTCCAGAGCCCCCCCCCCCCCCAAGGCAGCCGTTGTACTTGGGGACGTGGTCTCTGTCGTCTGGAGCTCCGTTGCCATTCCAGGAGAATGGCAGCTTCCACCTGGAGGCAGCGACGCTCGCTGTAGCTCCAAGCAATGCTGAGTGGGACCATCAGTCCAGATGCGTCGCCAGCCACCTGAGTCTGTCTGACGGAGGCCAGGAGTCCCTTCAAGACTCATCAGAGCTTTTGTGAGTCGTTCCTCACTCTTTCAGTTACTGACCACATTGAGGGCAGGAGGGTGAGCCGTAGCTGAAAAAGTGAGCGGTGACTCATGAAAGCTCCTGCCCGGCCACAAATCTCCTTAGAAGATGCTCCTGGACTCTGGCTCTTCTGAGTTGGAAGAGGCTGTGGAAACAGAGATGATGCGTTCATCAGAAACAAACCAACCCAAAATTTACTGTGCCCCCCCCCATTAGGGCTGCTTTGCAAAGGAGTTCCGGGAAAGAACTGGCACCAGCAGGAGGTTAAAGCACAGTACACACACCTCCGTGTGCTCGGATGACTCATAAATAAAACAGATGCCTGACTCCTGAATATTCATTTAAAAGCCTCCGAGTGCTGGCTTTTAATCTCCCCCCTGCCCGCTTTTGCCCTCCTAAGGACGAGTGTCAGGGGGTTTCCAGTCCCGCTGCCCTGATACTGGCCTGGGCATCTCTTCCTGCCACATTTTCTGCTCAGAGCCTGTGGAGGTCATTAAAGGCTTTTCTTATGGGTCTGAAGCGGCATCAGAAGAACCTGGCGGGACAGTGACGGAGAGCGTGCCAGAAAATGTCCGCCTTGCGCATTTTAACAAGGCCTGCGCCCCAGAAAGCTTGGCCTGTTTCTCTTCTGCTGGTCTCCAGGCAGCCACTGCCAGCACCTCGCTTTTGATACCATCAAGAAACCTGGGCTGTTCCCAATTATCAGCGTTTTCTTTCCACTACGGAAGGGCTTTGCACGGCGGCTGACCCTGCAGCTTCCCCCAAGAGCTGCCATTCCTGAAACCCTGGCGCTGCTAGGCACGGCAGGACTGGAGGGAACCCCAGCCAGTCGCCTGGTTGTTGTTCCCAGGTCTGGTTGTCTTAGCTTGCTACGTGGGTAGTGCCCCTTTACCACTCCAGAGGACATGGATGCCAAAGTCTGGGGAGAAAACGTCCCCAGACAAGTCAGTTTGGATTTTTGTATTTAATTCATTTATACCCTGCCTTTCTCTCCAGGGGGAACCTAAGTGCTTTACGTCGCTCTCCCCCATTTTATCCTTACAACAACCCTGTAAGGCAGATTAGGCTGAGAGAATGCAACTGACCCCAAATCCTCCGTGGCACGAGGGGCATTTGAACCTGGTCTTCCGGAACCTCATCCAACACTCTTGACTGCTACATCACCCCGACTTCCCCCCATCATGAAATTAATACCAGCCTAGCACTCCATTCCCCGGAGTCCATACCGGGGAATGGAGCATCATTGTCCATGGGGTCGCGATGGCTCAGACACGACTTCGAACCTCACAACAAGCCCTCCACTGGCCAGTTTTGCTGAGATCACTGTCAGGATGGAAGCTCAGAGCCTGTTCCGACAGGGCTTGTTCCATGCGGAAGCCCCATCAGAGAGGGTCAGGCTCCAGCGAAGGGAAGCGGCCATGGCCAGTGGGGTCCCCTGTATCATGGCCACCCTGCCTGCTCATATTTAGCTTGCAGCCCACAAGATTTCCAGGATTGCGTTCACACAAACTGCTCCCCAGAAGTGTCTCTCCCATCTCTCATTTTGGTGACCTGGATGTAGAACTCTGCACTTCTCCTTAGTGAATTGCATCCTGTTTTCATTTGCCCTCTTTTCCAGCGTGTTCAGATCTCATTGAATGCTATATCTTCTTGGGTGTTTGCTGCTCCTCCCAATTCAGTATCATTTGCAGATTTAATGAATCGTCCCTATACCCTGTCCTCCAGATCCTTGGTAAAAATGTTGAAAAGTACCGGATCCGAGACCTTGTTCTAATTCTGGAATGGCAAGAAAATTATTACAAAGGAAGCCCCGAGGGTGGAACCACCTGAAGTCTGTAGATCACTGGCAGTCTTCAAGCAAAGGTTGGACACACACTTTTCTTGGATGCTTTAGGATGATTTGGGCTGATCCTGCGTTTGTTTGTTTGTTTATCTTTAAACCGCCCGTGGCGCCACGGGCGCCACGGAGTAAATAATTCGTTAAGGGGCCTTGAGGTGGGCTTTGTCCGTGATGAGGAAGGGTCCAGATTGGACCCTTCCTCATGACAGACAATTGGAGGGACCAATCGCAGCGCGGCTCGCAGTTGCTCCCGGCCTGAGGCGGCGAGAGGCGCTTTGCGCCTCTCGCCGCGTCAGGCCGCTGCCCCAAGGAGCCCCCGGCAGTCGTGCAAAGCGCAGCTGCCGGGGGTTCCCTGCCTGGCGGCCTGACGCGCCGACAGGCGCAAAGCGCCTCTCGCCGCATCAGGCCGCCACCGCCGCAAAAAGCCCGCCGCCGCCGCCAAAGCCGCCGACCAGCCCGCCGCCGCCAACTGTGAGTACCTAGCGCCCGTTGCATTTCCCTGCAGCGGGCTTGGTTACTAGTTTATTTATAATTGGGTTTATATACTGCCGTTCGCCAAAAGGTCTCACGATGGTTCACAATAAAATATAAAATCAAAGTAAAATCCCATAAATACCCCATTATTACAATAAAAAGATGGCATTCTATTCTTTCCCCACTTTCCCTGTTTGTTCAGAGAGAGGTCAGACGTTAATCCTGTAAGAGAGGGAGGAGAGAAAGACTGGCTGATGGATTAGGGATCTTGGATGGAACCCGGGCTCTGCCCTGGCCTCAACCATATGCCTGGCGGAAGAGCTCTGTCTTACAGGCCCTGCGGAAAGATGGTAGTTCCGACAGGGCCCTTAGCTCCTCTGTTGCGTTGAGCAGGGGGTTGGACCAGATGGCCTGTATGGCCCCTTCCAACTCTATGATTCTATGATTATATTCTATCAGGTTTTCTTGATGGTCTTGGAAGTTTCCTGAATGGATTATGTTTTTATCTGCCTTTTAAATGTTTATTAGGACGTGACCATAAACGGTCATGTTGACGTGCCCCGCCCTCCCTAAATGGCCAGGGATGGGTGGGCACTTGTGGGGGCATGTGCACAGCTGTGCTTCCCAATCATTTTCTGCACCATGGCACCACTTCTGGGCTTCCTCAAAGCCTGAAGAATGTTTCAGGGGTTTCTCAACGGTAAAGAAGTTGAGAGAGGCTGCAGTAGATACTCAACGTGAGGCCAAAAGGCACACTATTCAGCCACTGCTGACTTGCCAGGATGATGCTAGAGATATATAAAAACTTCTTTCCTTCTCCCCCCTCCCCCCTCTTCAAGAAGAGAAGTTTCAGTTGTTCATTATTCTCTCCAAAATGTCACTCATGGGCCAAGGCAAAACTGTTTACCAAGAAATTCTGCCAAGGCTAAATTACTTATTTCTGGCTTAGCTCAGCCTCGTGAAACTTGGCCTGGATAACGAGTTGAACTTTGACGCATCCCTTTTTAAGTTTTCGGCTTGGTGTCTCACTCCTTTTCAAGTTGAAAATGGACACCAGAGGACCACAATGGGTCTCTTGAGGCTCACTTCCAAAGATAGGGTGAAAATGATTTGATTTGTTAGAAAAACCTGAATTATTGATCCATGCACTGAAGGGATCTTGCCTTGGTGGTTATTTCTCATTCCCCACCCTCTCCAGTAACCTTATAGTTAATTCTCCTAATTGTAGGATTCTAAGTGCAGCAGAGCCAGTGTGGTGTCATGGTTTAGAGTGGCAGCCTCTAATCAGCTCTGCTCAGGAGGGAGTGGGGGATAGAGTGGCCAGAACTTCCCTTGTTTTGCTGAGAGATGGGCGCAGTCCTCCTGGTGGGGTTTGCAGGTGCTTGAAATTCTGACATAGGGCGATGGCACAGCTAGGCTGCCAAACCTCCACTTCCGTCACACAGGGTAGGCCCTCATGCCGTGGGGGCGCTGCTACCAAAGCAACAATGAAATCTCTAGCAGCCCCTCAGAAGCATTGTGTGGCAAAAGCCCCGGCCGCCCCTACCCATTTCCCTAAAAACGAGCAGACCTCTCAGTTAGCTCCCTCCCCCCACCCACCCCTTGGCTGAATCCTCCATTATCATCACAAGCGCAATGCAATAATAGTCACATGAGCAGGTTGACGGGCTCTTGAATGGGATCTGCTGGTTTCTCGTTAATTTCTGGGACTGATGAGATATATTTGGTGGGCGAGGACCCTTTTGTTATCCAGAAGTCCCAGCCCAGCTGTCTTGACATATTGCAAAGGAGAGACACAGAGAGACTCAGAGAGAGAGAGAGCGCAAACTTTTTCTATGAGGTCAGTAATTTTCCACAGTTTTTATGTGAGGGAAAACCAGGCACTGAAAAGATATTCGGGGCCCCCACTGAACAATATTTTCCCCATTGCTGTCCTTTGCCAAAATTACTGAAGTCCTCCTTTACACATCTGCGGGGGGGATGGACTGGCAAGGCCTCCAGGGTTGGGGTGGGGAGGGGGTTAGAATTGGGTCAGATTGTCTCGGGGTTGCCAGTTTGTTCTGTGCCAGAGTTTTTGCTGTGCCACATCTGTGATGCTTGGGGTGTTGCTTATCGGTCCCAATCCCACTCGGTTCATCAGTGGACCGTGTTCCCCAGGCCTCCTTCCCGCCTTGCTGTCACCTCGCTCACCTGCCTTCAGCCCGCATCTGGCAGGGCCAGGCGCCAGCATTTTTGAACAACGAGCCAGTTGGCAGGAACGGCAGAAATGCAGCGAGGACGAGGCTGGAGAGAGAGAGAGAGAGCGCTAAGGTTGATGCCGAGGCTGACGAGAGTCTGGATTTAGAAAATGCCAAGAATGAGCTTTGAGAAGACAGCACAAACTTTCCTCTCTTGTTTTTGAGTTAGCCCTAGTAAGGTGGCCAAATGCAGGATGGGAAATTCCTGTAGATTTTGCAGGGGGGGGGGCTAGGGAGGGTGGGATTTTGCAAGGGGAGACCTCAAAGGGGTAGAATGATAATAGACTAGATTTCTGACGTAGTACTCAAAACGGTTATTAGAAAACGCAGGAGTTCTGTTATGGGGTGGGGAATCTCTGCAATGTTTCAGCAGCGTTTTCTAAGCATCTAGCAATGGAGGGATGGTCGACTCTTATCCCCAGCTGTGCAATGCATTGATTTGTAGGGTTATTCTCTGGCTGGAGTCTACAGGCTTCCCTGTGACAAAAAATAGAAAAAAGATCCCTAACTGGGCTCTATAGTCGGGGGGGGGGTGTTGTTGTTGGTGCACATCTGGAATTTAAAGCTGCTGATGGATCCACTCCAAAAGAAGAAAAATGTCTAGCCAGCCGAGCCACTCTTACCAAAAAAAGACACGGCCGCCTTGTTGGCACCTCTGCAGCAGGGCAGCCAGAATGCCTCAGTTGGATGAAGGTGATTAAAAGAAAGAAATCAGAAGCCCCACCAGTTAACTACGTTTGTGAAAAGCAGTTCTGTATCCTGGGAGGAACTCACTGGCTTCTGGGCCAAACGGCACATCCTGAGCTGACCAGCTGCCCACCTGCACCTTTGTGGGTCTGAAAGAGGCCAGAGACTCAAATTTTGTTCCGTTGCTTCAGACCAACATGGCTACTATTAGGGCTGCGGGTTCAGTGAACACACACTCAAATTCTCCAGAACAGCTCTTTTTATTTAGCAGCTCCAGCAACAGACTACAACTACTGAACAGGGAAAAGCAGGCACACTCATGCAGTTTTATACCTTTCAGGCAGTCAGCTGCTGCCTCTGATTGGCCCTAAGCAAAGCAGTCTGATTGGCTCTAAGCAGAGCAATCTGGTTGGACCTTAACAGGTTCCTTTGATTGGTTAGTTCGTTGGCTGGCAGAAGCCCTCATTTGCATAAATGGCCAAATGCCCACAGACATAACAGCTAACCCTCTTGAGATGGATAGCTGACCACCACAAATTCTTAGCCCTTGTGGGAATGGCCTGTTCCAGCTATTTAGGTGTATTGCATTGGTGACGTAACTATCCCTGCTGCACTGCACACCTGAGTACTTGGGTGGGTTCTGGTGGTTGTTCTAAGGGAGTTGACTGTTTATGATCTGTGCTGGAGACCATTCAAACTCTGTATCAAATTTCGTTCTTTAAACAAGTGTTACAATATCCATGTTTTCTCAATTAGAGTATAAAGGAAAGTGTTATTCGTAGACCATTGTTATATGGTCTAACAGTGACTGACAAGCCTGCAAAGAATAAAGCAGAAGAATCAAGCCAGGAGTTCTGCAACTGTAGGTTCTGGTCTCCTTCTACTCCCTGACCTCCGCCTCCTTCCCTGTGGTTCTCTTGCTCGCTTGACTGAATTAAACCAAAGACAATCTGGGTTTCATGACGACCCCCTGGGAGCAACATAGCTGCTTCCCTCTTCCCACTTCCTTCTTTACTTCCAGTATGTGGGTTTCCCTTTCAGTGACCTACTGACTCCCATTCTTCATCCCATCCCATCCCATCCCATCCCCCACCCACCCACCCATCCACCCACCCACCCACCCATCCCTCCATCCCATCCCATCCCATCCCATCCATCTATCTATATTCGATTTCTGGCTTCCAACATCTGAATTTTGATTTCTATACTGCCACTTGCCATTGTTTCCCCATTGTTTGTTTGGCCTTTTCCAGTCAATGTATCCCCATCAGATGGATTAGCTTGGGGTCACCAAAGTGTTGCTACCTTTCCTGAAGATGATGATGTCATTTGTTCAGTCGTGTCTGACCCTCAGCGATTCTATAGGAAAGTCTTGGCCATGCACCCTTGTCTCTGACTGCTTCTTTGATAATAGTGTGATCCTCTGATGATTGAGCCTGTCTAAATAGCTCTCTCTGTTTTTTGTTTTTTTTTTTGAGATATGACATGCTTGGTCAAACCAGGAAAAATTGCTGCCTTTGTTACAGACTGGTTGTGCTTTAAGGCCGCAAAGGTCAACTATCTGAGAATACAGCTCTACAGCAGTCATAGGTGAGCTTGAGTTGGTTCATAGTCATCCCTGTATCGGCTTTGATCGTGTCGAACCAGCGGATCCTTTGGCGACCGTGTTTTCTTTTGCCGCTGGCCATGCCGAGCATTAATGATTTTTCTAGCGAGTTTGATTGCATGATGTGTCCAAAGTAAGTGAGCTTCAGCCGTAATATCTTCCCTTCTAATGACATATTTGGTTTGCTCCTCTCTAAAATTATCTTGTTGGTAACTTTGGCTGTCCATGGTATTCGCAGCATTCGTCTCCAACACCATAATTCAAAAGCATCTGTTCTCCTTTATTTATTTATTTATTTATTTATTCATTCATTCATTCATTCATTCATTCATTCATTCATTCATTCATTCATTGGATTTATAGCCTGCCGCTCCCACAAGGCTTGTGGTGGGTTACATATAGTAAACATGCATAAAAATCCTAATAAAATCATAAAATAACAAGCCCAATTAAGCAACCCACCCAGTCCAAGTGGCAGCAAAAAATATACAATTTGACCCAACCGAGGGGAAGGAATAGCGACCGCCAGAGTAACCCTGGTGTGTGTGCGTGTGTGTGTGTGTGGGGGGTCCCAATCTACCTTCCAGGCTCTGGCCTCAACCATAGACCTGGCGGAAGAGCTCTGTCTTGCAGGCCCTGTGGAAAGCTGGTAAATCCCACAGGGCCCTTAGCTCTTCCGGGAGCTCATTCCATCAGATAGGGGCCAGGACTGAGACTCTCTGATCGCTATGGTAATGTTTAAACATCCCTTCAAAATAAGATACAGACACGCCACAACAATGAACATAAGGAACATTTTATTTTCATGGAAATTTTAACTCATGACAATGACAAATCAATGGGAACCCTGAGCTTGTTTCTCTGCAATGAGAGAGTCCCATCTGGGAGGGATGGGAGACAAGGACACCCAAAGTGTGTTTTAAAGGGCCGGGGGGGGGGAAGAAGGTGTCCTTCGCGGCCCACCTCCAATTAGTCAAAGGACCACATGTAGTCCGCAGCCCACAGGTTGGGGATATCTGGGGCTTCTTTTTCATTCTAACCTAAAATGGTCTCCCCACCGTAATACTAGTCTTCCCTTGGCCAAGAATAAATCACAGGCCATTAGTCGCTTCCACTTCCAGAAGGGCAACCAATATGTGCCTGTGGCTCTTCGGGTTTTTCAAGCCTCCGTGATCCCTCGACTGCTCTTCGGGATTCCTGTATGGATCCAGTCTCTGAATGAAGAAGCTGACTGTATGTCTGTGGCCTTTTACCGCAGAATTTTAGGCTTACCGAATTTGGTAACCTATTTGACTTTATGTGCCGAGCTGGGTCTACACACTATTGATTCACGTGCTTGGACTTTATCCATCAAATACTGGCTCCATCTTTTCTTTAGCCCTCCGCCAAATAGTCTCCTTGCACTTATTCCATCTGACCATTATACTCCATTGCCTCTAAAATTAAATCCATAGGCATTGGCCTTGATTCTTTAGCTAACTCTGGAGAGGATCATAGTTTTCAAACTATCCAAAGAAGAATCCAGGATATTGATCTCCAGATAATTTATGCTGGTGCAGGGGGGCCGTGCTCCCCACAAACTTTTGGTCTATCCTATATCCCAAACACTATGGCACACTATTTTTCCAACCTTATAATACCTTCAAACTGCAGAACGTTTATGTTAGCCAGACTAAACGTATTTCCTTCTGCAATGGTTGAACGCAGGTATAGGAGAATTCCCTGCAATGAAAGAATTTGCAGGTATTGCCATACAGAACCAGACTCAGTTTGCCATATCATTGTGCGATGTGAACTGTATAACAACAAACGTTCTGACTTGATCTCCCCACTTCTGCCCTTCCCTAATGTCTCAGATGGCAGGAGGGCTCTTAAATGGCTGCTTATTGATAATTGCTCGGTAGCCAAGTTTTTATCTATAGCAATGACCCACAGGGTAGATAAGTAAACGTCACTGGTTTCATCTTTTTGTATTTGCTGCTCCCTTGCCTGCTGTAACTTTCCTCACAGTTTTTTAGACTTGTATGACAGAACCGTTTGGTATATTGTTTTATATCGTGAATGCCATTAAAGGTTTTGTATTGTATTGTATTGTGACTGTCGCATGGATCACTGTGGCCAGGTGGTCGGGAGACAGGTAGGGTGCTAATAGCCAAGCCTGGCGAAGATGGAAAAAAGCCTGGCTAGCTACCTTTTTTACCTTAGCCTCCAGAGTTAGTGAGGCATGTAAGGTCACTCCCAAATTCCTGGCTTGGGACGTGATAGTCAGTTGCGTCCTGGCCAAAGTGGGCAGGTGTGCTTCCTGAGCTGCCCCCCTCGCCCTGAACCACAGGACCTCCATCTTGGCAGGGCTGAGTTTCAGGCAACTCTGCTCGAGCCACCCAGCCATGGCTTCCAAACATCTGGCAAATGGATCTGGGGGGGGGAGTCCAGGTGGCCGTCCATCAGGAGATACAGCTGGGTGTCATCCGCATACTGAGACAACCCAGGCCGTAACTCCTCACCAGCTGGGCCAGAGGATGCATAAAGATGTTGAACAGTGTGGGAGAAAGTACCGGGCCCTGAGGGACTCCACAAGGGAGCCTAAATGGACTCAAAATCTTATCCCCCCAATGCTACCATCTGGATCTAGTTCTGGAGGAAGGAGCTTAGAGCTGTGCCCCGTATCCCCGTCCTGGCGAGGTGGCATGCTAGTAGTTCATGGTCGACCACATCAAATGCGTCTGACAGATCTAATAGAACTAACACAGCAGAACCGCCTCGATCCAGCTGGCGATGGAGATCATCCGTCAGGGCGACCAGCATCGTCTCCACCCCATGGCCAGGAAAGAAGCCAGACTGGTATGGATCAAGAGCTGAAATTTCCTCCAGGAATGCCAGGAGCTGGTCCGCTGCAGCCCTTTCAACTACCTTTCCCAGGAACGCTAAAAATGCAACCGGGTGGTAATTGGCCGGGTCCCGCGGGTCCAGCAATGGTTTTTTAAGAAGTGGACAGACCACTTCCTCCTTCAGCAGCTCCAGGAACTCCCCCAACTGGAGGGAGCTGTTGACAATATCTAGAAGCTGCTAACCTACCCGCAGCCCCCCATCCTTGAGGAGCCAAGAAGAGCAGGTATCGAGAGGACAAGTGGTCACCCACCTCTTCCCCAGCAACCTGTCCACTTCGGGTAAAGAGAGCCATCTGAAGCCATCAAACGCCACATCCAAAGGCGACCAACAGGCCTCCAATTCATTTATTATTATTATTATTATTATTATTATTATTATTATTATTATTATTATTATTATTATTATTATTATTATTATTATTTAATTTATATCCCGCCTCCCCGCAGAGGCTTGATATTTACTGTATCAAGTGTAGCAGGAAGGTCACAGTGGAGTGACAAGATTTTATCCACAAGCCAAGTTCCAATCTCCTAATATTTTGGCGCCCATCCTCCAGGCGCCCATCCTTCCGCCACACTCGCTGTAGTCATCTCAATTCCCTCTTCTTCCCCCGGAGCTCCCCAGTATACCAGGGGGCCCGTTTGAGTCGTGGGCAGAAAGGACGTCTAGGGGCAATTTTGTTTATGGTGGCTGACAGGTGGGACTGCCAGTCCTCCACTATGGCGTCCAACAAATTGCCAGAAGGTATCGGGTCCCGCAGAGCATTCCGGAATCCAATAGGATCCATCAGTCTCTGCCGGCGGACAAAAATACGTCCGCTGCCCAACTGGGGGAGGGGTGGGGACTTGAGCCGGGCATAGTGGTCTGACCATAGAATGGCCAAGGCCACATCCAGACTCACCTCTATCCCTGCACCGAAGATCAGGTCGAGGGTATGGATGGCCTGGTGAGTGGGTCCGGCAACAAATTGCAAAAACCCTAGGGCCATTCAGCACCGGGATCCATGTTGCAAATTGCTTGCGCAACAAAAAATCGCCATTTTAAATAGTGGAATTCGTCGTTATGCATACCTGCCTTTGTAGTGGAATCCAGTTGCGTTTCTATAGTTTCCCACAGGGTTCCGGTCTCGGCAAAAATCGCTAGCCAGGAAGCGCTATTGCCGAGCTCGTCCCGCCCCTGGCCGTCAAGGAGCCAATGGGCGGCCGTTATCATGCTCCCAAAAAGCCCCTTTCCCTTTAAGGAAGGTTTAAAAACATACACACACACACGTTGCAACGAATCTGCGTTAATTTGTTGCAACGGAGAGACCCATCCAGCTAGAATGTGGTGTTTGAGCTGCCGTTTCATCGTTGCCACGCTCCCCCCGAGTGAAAAAAAAAATCCCCCCCCCTCACGGGCGCAATTTTCGGCCAAAAACAGTGTGAAAAATAAAGGGAAAATAAACCAGCAAACAGGCTTCTGTGTTGCTTGTGCTTGGTGACTTTAAACAGAGGGACTGCAGCCAGGGAAGCCTCACCGGGTAAACGAAGGCTCGCCGGTGCGTTGATCTCCGCTCGCTCAGAGAAAAAAAAATGGCGATCACTTTGCCGGAAGATCAGAGGAGAGAGCCAGGGGGAGGGACTTTGCAGAAACCGCAACAATGGTAACGCACAGAACTTTTCCACTTGTGTTGCAGATTGGTTGCAGGAGTGTAGCGCTTTCCGGAGGGTGAATCCACTTTTTGGGATTTCCCTGAAAGCGCTACAACGAAGCGCTTTTTGCGGATCGGTTTCAGGAGTGTTGCAGATTGTCAACGACGTTGTGCATAATGGCAAAACTGTAGCGATTTCAATTAGTAACCATTGTGCTATTTTGGACGAATGCGGAACGGCCCCTAGTGTCACCATGGCCAACACTAGGTCCGAGCCAAGTCCTGTCTTCCTTCTTCAGGGTCCAGCTTTCACGTCCATACGTTGTCATGGGGAAGACAATGGTGTTGACTAGCCAGCACTTTGTATTAAGGCTGATATCCTTACTCTTCCATATTTGGTTCATGCCTAACACAGCATTGATAAAGCTACCGTTCCTGGTGCCTGTCAAATGCTTTATTTGCGTGTGTGTGGCAACTCAGGGTTCTAGCAGAGCTGGCAGAATGTGCAAATTCGAACAATGCCGTTTCTTTTTCTTAGTCGATGAGAATGGCAACCATCAAAACGAATGTTTTACCAAGACTCAGTTTTTATTCCAACCAATAGATCTGAAAGAAAACGCCCTAATGAATGGGCAAAACCATATTAATAAGTTTTTGGGAAGAATAAGATGTGAAAACTGGTATAAAACATTTTGTAGATGGTATTTGACACCTCAAGTTATTAGTAAAATGTCTAAGCAAACAGATGGACAATATTGGAAATATTGCTATTGGATCTTTTTTCATATGTGGTGAAATTGTAAACTGATCAAAATTTTTTGGATAAAAGTCCATGATAAGTTGCAAACTGTGTTAAAATATAAATTTGCCCTGGATCCAAAAATACGTTGTTAATCATTCTACCTGTAGGCATGCCTAAACAGGGTGCAGAATTTTTTTTCAAGCAACCACAGCAGCAAGGAGAGCCAGCTTGGTGTAGTGGTTAGGAGTCCGAACTTCTAATCTGGCGAGCTGGGTTTGATTCTGCACTCCCCCACATGCAGCCAGCTGGGTGACCTTGGGCTAGTCACAGACCTGATAAAGCTGTTCTGACTGAGCAGGAATACCAGGGCTCTCTCAGCCTCCCCTCCCTCACAGGGAGTCTGTTGTGGGGAGAGGAAGGGAAGGCAACTGTAAGCCGCTTTGAGACTCCTTCGGGTAGAGAAAAGTGGCATCTAAGAACCAACCCTTCTTCTTCTATTATTACTTCTGGCTGGAAGTGACAGCAGCCTCCTCATATGGATTCATGGTGTATGAAACTCAGAGAACCAGCAATAATGGCTAAGTGAACAGACTTGGTCAACCACAGACCGCCACAAGAATTCCAAAAACATTGGGACAAATATCTAAAATATCTGTGAAACTTCTATCTTTGTAACTTTCTGTAACCTTTGAAATACTGTTAAAATTTAAAAAAAAATTAATACAAAAAAAAAAGAACAATGCTGTTTCAAGTGACAGTGGCCACCATTGTCGGATTTATTCTCTTATATCTCTATTTTTTTAAAAAAAAAAACAAGCCCACCTCTCTATTCCACTGAACTTGGCCTTGTCCTTTGTTTGTGGCCCCGATTCCCGTGGCAGCCACTAATGAAGAAGAAGAAGAAGAAGAAGAAGAAGAAGAAGAAGAAGAAGAAGAAGAAGAAGAGTTGGTTCTTATATGCCGCTTTTCCCCACCCGAAGGAGGCTCAAAGCGGCTTACAGTCGCCTTCCCATTCCTCTCCCATTCCTCTGAAGCCGAGCCCCTCACGCTGTGGCGGAATCCCAAACGTGGCTGCAGGCTCAAAATGGCTGAGAGCAGCAAAACAAGAAGGGAACTGTCCAAACGAGAACAAACACGGCCGATATCATGATGCCATGTCCTGTACAGCCCATTCCTTGCCATTTGTGACTATCCATGTCCTCAAGGACTGTCCATTTAAAACGCAACGGGTAAAAGAGAAATGAAGAGTGCGTCATTAGAAAGCTTTATTGCAAGATGTGTTTACATAATGCGGCAAAGTGTATGAAAATCATATCAGATTTTGGGTTTGCGGACACTATTCCAATCCTGCATGGCACAGACACAAGATGATCTAAAACAGAGGGGTCATTTGCGAGTAGAGGCAGATATTGGAGTGCTTTTCAAAAAGGGATCTCTGCTAACATTATCTCAAACTGAGTGTCTTAACTGCCTGAGGAGAGCTGCAAATGGCCAATGTGCTTGGATGCAGAGAATCTGGAAAGAGTTATTCAAGTTTTTTTTTTAATGTAGTAAATCTGTGAGGGTAAAAGAAAGTCCTGGAGTGTTAAATTTAACATTTTACAAGACTTTGTCTACAGTCAGGAAAACAAAAACCAGACAAACGGTTGGTGCGTAAATCCATGTTTCCTGCAGGACACGTCTTTGACCATGCATGGCTTGTTCTTAAATTACAATTCACAGAATAACACTGCTAAAAAAATTATTTTACACTATGCTACACACAACACAAAAAGACTAATCACATTTACACATTTTTACAATAGTTGTCCTTTACCTAGAAACGTGTTCTTTTTCTACTTTACAGCTATTTCTTTTTACAATTCCCAGCACACAGAACAGACACGGGAAGTCCAAAGACAGTCCTTAACACGAGAAATGGAACTCAGTAACACACCATTACAAATGGACCTCTTTTTTTTTTTTTTTTACAAAAGGTATCCCTGTTTCACAGCTGTTAAAAAAACTGTACTATGCTACAAGAAGTACAGCAAAAGTACACAAAGTTTAATAATTTAAGGAAGGGTAACTCATAAAACCTTCATAGGATGTTGTTTTGAATCATCATTTATATAAATAAACTGCTATTCAACTTGATGGGAAAAACACAACAGAACAAAAAACGACTCTTGCTGTATCTTAAAAGGCAGGCCAAGCATCTGAAAGGAATAGAGGTCCATGTGAAATACAGTGTGAAAATGGATCTTCATATGTTCCCAGGTTCAGAAATCCCTCGTTTCAACAGAAGGAAAAATGCAAAACATCCCCTTCTTAAAAGAACCAAATGGCTCTCCCTAAGACGTCCTGCACAAATGCCGTGCCAGTTAACGGGCAGGGCAGTGCCCAAGGGAGCGCTGAAATGGGACTTCTGTGCGAAACCAACCCTGTGGGGTCTGCCCCAAGCCAAAGCCCGCTGCCCCCACAACTCTTTCCCCAAACCTTACCAGCACCCATCTGGGGCACTGAAGACGCAAAAATGGATCACCAAAGAATTTCTTTGCATGTCCTTGTGGCCACCTGTGTCAAATTACATCCCCCCCCCCCGATTTTAAATCCTGGTCAATCATTTTCCAAGTGTGGTTTGAATAGCTATGAGAAAGAGGAAGGGCGAGGAAGAGGGGAGATAGAAATTTGGGAATCCCTCTCAGGATTAGCAGTGCGGCACCCATGAAACCTAAAGCGGTTCCCTTCTACTGGGCACGGGTGCTTGCAAAACAAACGGAAGAACGGGAGACCAGCTGGAGGGGCTATTTCCAGGTCTGTCTGTGCCCTGGAGGTCCTACGAGGGATCCTGCACGAGAGAGGAAAATGGAGACTCATGCAGGATCAAGCTCCCGTGCCCAAAACATTCACTGCGGATTTCAGGACAGGTGAGCGTGTATCATAAGTACGGCTGCCAACCCCCAGATGGGGGCTGGAGATTACAACTGATTGCCAAACTACACAAGCCACTAAATTCGTTCTAAACATTTATTCCACTTCTCCTGGAGAAAACGGCTGCTTTGGAAGGTGGGCTGCACGGCATTTGGCCCTACTGGAGTCTCCCCCCCTCTGAATCCCCTTCCCACTCTCAAATCTCCAGGCACTTTGGAACCTGGGGCTGGCAACCTAATCACAAGGCTTCAAACATATACAAAGAAAACCATGTTTGGGTATTAGTTTGATGCAGTCTGGTCATGTGTGAGTCCCGTGCCCTCTTAGAGGTTTAATAAACCCCAAAACAAATATAGCAGGGAAACTACACCTAGTGGTTCCACCCAAAACCTAAATTGCTTGGTGCAGTGGTTAAGACTGGCGACTTCTAATCTGGTGCTCTGTTTGATTCCCCGCTCTTCCACATGCAGCCTGCTGGTTGACCTTGGGCTAGTCACAGTCCTGTTAGAGCTGTTCTCACAAAGCAGCTCTCTCATCCCCACCTAACTCACAGGGTGTCTGTTGTGGGGGGAGGAAGGGAAGACTGCTTTGAGGCTCCTTCCTGGCAATGAAAAATAGGGTATAAAAACCAACTCTTCTACTTTGGGGTGAATTTACTTCAGTCGAGACAGCTGGGTCAGTCAGCAGCAGAACACCAAGTGCAGCAGCACCTTCAAGACCAACAAGATTTCTTGGGTGAGAGCCTTTGAGAGTCCCAAGCTCTGCCAAAGTGAGCTTTTGACTCTCTGCAGCTCATATCCTAGAATTATTTCAATGGCATGATATCAATTAACATGAAGAATCATACAATCATAGAGTTGGAAGGGACCTCTTGGGTCATCTAGTCCAACCCCCTGCACTATGCAGGACACTCACATCCCAATCGCTCATCTACTGTCCCCTGCCACCCCCTTGAGCCTTCACAGAATCAGCCTCTCCGTCAGATGGCTCTCCAGCCCCTGCTTAAAAATCTCCAAAGATGGAGAACCCACCACCTCACGAGGAAGCCTGATCACCTTGCTGGTCTCTAAAGCTCTACTGCAGGGGTAGTCAAACTGCGGCCCTCCAGATGTCCATGGACTACAATTCCCAGAAGCCCCTGCCAGCATTCGCTGGCAGGGGCTTCTGGGAATTGTAGTCCATGGACATCTGGAGGGCCGCAGTTTGACTACCCTTGCTCTACTGGAATCCAGCCACCTCCCACCTCCCATGCCCGCTCCCATTCTTAGCAGAAGCCATTCCAGAGGGTTCCTTCAGGCATTTGCTGGATGAGAGGCGGGGGCCGGTGAGCAGCCTGATCCCCTTGTTGAACCCTATTTGCAGTTCAGTCTGTGGGTGCCTACACCTGCGAAGGAGGAGTGGCTGAATGGGAAATGCATGGGTTGGATCCCACACTGATGGAAAGGGGTCAATTTTTTAATTGACCCTCTTCTCCCCACTCCCTCCTTGTGCTGTTCTTGGAGGCCCAGCAGAGTGTCTTCCTTTTTTTTTTGGTTGCAGTGGGAGAAGAAACACAAGGAAATCATGCTTTGCTGATGGAAATACTTCTGCCAACAGAAATATCTGGCAGGACCCAAGCTGCATGAGCACATTTTGAAGAAAGTTGTATAGGGGTTGTCCTATTGCATGGATCAGGTGCTCCAATGCTTAAACAATATGGCCTTCTGTTTCGGGATCAGAAATAGGGCAGACTTGGATATCATTCACTGTCCAGGCCCAGAAGTGGCCATGTTTCTTGGTCAGAAGCTGATATATGCCGGTCCATCTCTGTCTGCAGTGAGGCAGCCACAGCGCAGAGCTGCTAAGAACTGGGGGGGGGGGGATCTTTCAGAGGCAGCGAATCAGGGCTGTGTTACTCTCTCCCTCTCCCTCTCTGAAGTGCTGTCAAATGGCTCATGACTTGTGGTGGCCCCATGAATTAATGATCTCCCAAATATCTCCCCATCAACTGTCTTGCTCAGGTCTTGTCTGTGGCTTCCTTGGCTGAGTCAATTCCCTTCCTGCTGGGTCTTCCTCCCTTCCGTCTGCCTTCGATCTTTCCTGGCAGTCCTGTCTTTTCCGGGGACTCTGTAATCTCAAAAAGTGGCTAAACTACAGCACAAAGGACTATGTTCTTGGGCCAGTTCAGACTTTGTTTGATCTAGAACTCACTTCTCTTTCTGGTGGTCCACGGCATCCATAAAAATCTCCCCCAATATCAACAGCCCTGCTCAGGTCCTACATCAGGGCAAGGACAGACGCACGGGGATACCAATATGGCAAGTCAAATGTTCCAAAATGACTTTTATGGAGTCTTCAAACTTCCATTCTTCTTTATTCTTGTATATGAATCCGAAATGCGTTTCGCTCTTTGGCTTTATCAGGGGACTTCAATTTTCAGATTTTGAAAAACAACTTCGATATAGAGAAATAATCTCCTAACAGAGAGTAAGATAGTTTCAACAATTGCTATTTGTAGCTAAGGGCGTTTAGCTTCTCTATACTGAAGTTGTTTTTCAAAATATGAAAATTGAAGTCCCCTGATAAAGCCAAGGAATGAAAGGCGTTGGGATTCATATACAAGAATAAAGAAGAATGGACGTTTGAAGACTCCATAAAAGCCATTTTTGAACCTTTGACTTGCCATATTGGTTTCCCGGTGCCTCTGTACTTGCCCTGCATCCGGTCCTTCACTGGGTCCTACCCCTCTTTCTTTATTTCAAGTCCTACATCAAGCAGGCCTCGTGGAGGGGAGATGCACTGCTGGGTGTGTGTGAACGAGATCTTGGGGGTACTTGAGGGCTGTAAGCTAACTATGAGCAGACAGTGTGAACTGGTGGAAAAGGCAGCAAACGCAGCCTTGAAACAGCAAAATGTCATAGTCCCACTGGATACCGCATTGGGCAGTCCTGACAATTACAGCAGTTCCTCAGTGGAACAGGATTCCTCGGGAGGTTTCCTCCTTTGGAAGGTTTGAAGCAGCGGCTACACAGCTATCTTGCATGCCCAGGATCAAGAAGCAAATTTCTTCCAGGCCAGACCGGCCAGGGATTTTTTTTGGGGGGGGGGGGGGGGCGGAATCATCTGAGCATGGAATGAGGGTCACTGTGAGTGGGAAGGTAGTTGTCAGTTCCCTCAATTCTGCAAAGGGTTGGACTAGATGACCCTGGCGGTCCCTTCCCACTCTTTGATTCTGACCGCACCTGGAATAATATGTACAGTTCTGGAGGCCTCATTTTAAAAATGACGTGGAAGAAACTGAGAGCCTGCAGAACAGTGTGACGAGGATGATCCAGGGCTCCCTAGGAGGAAAGGCTGAGGGTCTTGGGAATGTTCAGCCCGGAGAAGAGGAGGTTGAGAGGGTCGTACTGCCTCTCTTTAAGTATTATGCAAAGTCGACACTTGGGACTCGCGGGAATTGCTTTAAACATTGTACAGAACGGTTTCAGCTTGAATCAGAGTAGCTGAGCAGTGGGATGGGCTGCCTAAGGAGGTGGGGAGCTCCCCCTCACTGGTGGTCTCCAAGCAGTGGCTGGACAGATCCTTCTCCTGGAGGCTGACCTGCACTGAGCAGGGGGTGGACTAGAGGGCCCCTTCCCACTCCATCCACCTCACACCGGACGTCCTCATTTCCTTCAGCTTTTCCCAGCATTCCTGTCTTTCCCAGAGACTCTTGTCTTCTCATCATGTGATCAAACCACACTAGCCTCTGCTTAGTCATTTTAGCTTCCGGGGACAGATCAGGGGTGACCTGATCTAGAACCCTTTTGGTTGTCTTTTTAGTGCTCCACAGGATCCATAAAACTCTCCTCCGACATCACATGACAAAGGCATCCACATTCCTCCTGGCAGCTTTCGTCACTGTCCAGTTTTCACGCACACTCCTAGCAATGATGAAGATGAGGGCACCTATTATCTTGCGTTTGCTGCATTCCCACTGAACGGAGACGGCTCCTTCTGCAAGATCCGTGTGGGTTCAGAGACCTGCAGGACCCCGGGAGTTTATTTCAGCCCTTTATTGTGACCCCAGCAGGAGGGTACGAGAGGCTGAACTAGCAAACCCCTCCCAAATCCAACTTGTGTACAATACAATGCTAGGGAACACAACCAGGCCCTCAAGGCCTATCAGGACATGACTGGACCCGAGTCACCTAAATGGTGTAAATAATTCCCTCCTCCCCCCATGCACGCACACTGCTTTGGCTTGGAAAGACAGGGTGGGGAAAAGAAACACCAGACTCTCCCTGTGCTGGGGGGGGGGCATGAGAGCAACCTTCCAAAGCTGCCTTTTCCTCCAGGGAAA